>NC_142591.1:20078900-20386055 GCF_965207765.1 Zootoca vivipara
TGGCCATCTATCTGGAAATCACACTGTATATACATTCTTTGTTGCTTACTTCTGTGTAAAGATATAGGTCAAAGTGATTTCTCCAGGGTGAACCTCTCCTTTCCCTTTGCACCATCTTCTGATAATGAGGAGAACAACTTTGATATATTGGACCCTGCCTTTCCTTGGTTGCAATTTTTTTCCCTCCCAGTACTCAGATTGTGAATCTCAGGACTGCAAATGCTGCAGAATAATTTATTAGAGCAATACCTAGTCCCACATCTGAAACAAAACAGCAGAATAAGATAATGTAACGTGCTGTTAACGAACTCTGTAATGAAAATCGCCTCCCTCCATCGAGCCTGAGTGCAGTGTAATCGTACCCAGATGTAATAATTAGATCATAATTAGATAGTCAAGGTGAGGAAAGTGTCTTAGCAGTAAGTACATGACCAAAGTGGAAGCTATTCGGATATATATCCCTGCTGTGTTAAAGTGCTACCTGCCATAGGAAAAGAAACTGAAAAAGTCAAACTGAACAAAATATTGCCTCAAGACCGGAAAGGAACATGTGGTTTCCTTAGAGATATCAAAAGTCTATGCAGTGCAAATGCTCCACCTGCTATATTGATTCTCACCACCCCAGAACAACATACCGTAAGTCATCTTCAGGCATTCAGAATCCAAGCCCTAGAATCAAAGAATCTGAGAGTTGGAAGGGACCCAAGAGTTCTGCCCCCTGCAATGCAGGAATCTCAGCCAAAGCATCCATGACAGATGGCCATCCAACCTCTGCTTAAAAACCTCCAAGGAAGGAGAGTCCACCAGCTCTCGTGGGAGTCCAGTCCACTGCTCAACAGCTCTTACTGTCGGAAAGTTTCTTCAACTGTTTAGTTGGAATCTCCTTTCTTGTAACTTGAAGCCACTGCTTCAAGTCCTACCCTCCAGAGCAGGAGAAAACAAGCATGCTCCATCCTCCATGTGACAGCCTTTAAGATATTTGAAGGTGGCTATCATATCTCCTCTCAGTCTCCCCTTGTTCAGGCTAAACATACCCAGCTCCTTCAAGAACTCCTCATAAGGCTTAGTTTCCAGATCCTTAATCATCTTTGTAGAATAGTGGGTAAGAAGGATGAAGACACAGATCTCAAAACAACCAGCTCTTTATTCTACCTCTGAGTCCAGACTGAACAGTAGCTTAGCCAAGTGGCTTATATAGTACTCAGTAACTTGCAACAGTAACAAACTTCCCCTAGCTACCCAATCCGTGAACAGCACTCTCAATCATGCATTTGCATGTTGTGGACCTGAGTGAGAACTGCAGCCACAGTGGGCAGGGTAAGAACTGCAGCCACGGTGGCCAGAAGGAGTACTGCAGTTAACTTAATACATAACACCCATTGTGGACCTGAGTGAGAACTGCAGCCACAGTGAGCAGGGTAAGAACTGCAGCCACGGTGGCCAGAAGGAGTACCGCAGTTAGCTTAATACATAACAATCTTGGTTGCCCTCCTCTGCACACGTTTCAACTTGTCAACACATCCTTCTTAAATTGTGGTGCCTAGAATTGGACACAGTATTCCAAGTGTGGTCTGACCAAGGCAGAATAGAGTGGTACTATTACTTCCTTTGATCTGGGTACTATATTTCTGTTGCTGGTAGCATTAGATTTTTTTGCTGCTGCATCACACATTGTTAAGATGTTATTTGTGCATCTGGTTCTTCCTGCCTAAGTGCAGAACCTTACATTTGTCCCTATTGAAATTCATTATGTTAGCTTACGCCCAGTTCTCAAATATGTTAAGGTCATTTTGAATTCTGATTCTGTCTTTTGCGGCATTAGCTACCCCTCCCAGTTTCGTGTCATCTGCAAATTTGATGAGCATCCCCTCAATTCATTCATTCAAGTAATTTATAAAGACATTGAACAACAATGGGTCCAGGACAGAACCCTGCGGCACCCCACGTATCACCCTTTTCCAGGATGATGAGGAACCATTGCTCTTTGGGTTCTCTTTGGGTTTGGTCAGTCAACCAGCTACAAATCCAAGTAATCTGGTTAGGGGCCAGGCTGTAGGTATGATCATGGAAGAAGAAGAAGAAGAAGAAGAAGAAGAAGAAGAAGAAGAAGAAGAAGAAGAAGAAGAAGAAGAAGAAGAAGAAGAAGAGTAGTAGTTTGGATTTGATATCCCGCTTTATCACTACCCGAAGGAGTCTCAAAGTGGCTAACAATCTCCTTCCCCCTCGTCCCCCACAACAGACACCCTGTGAGGTGGGTGGGTCTGAGAGACTTCAGAGAAGTGTGACTAGCCCAAGGTCACCCAGCAGCTGCATGTGGAGGAGCGGAGACACGAACCCGGTTCCCCAAATTACAAGTCTACCGCTCTTAACCACTACACAACACTGGCTCTCTTAGGGTGGGGAAGGCAGACAAGAAATCACTTGCCTTTTTTTAAAATTGCAGGTAATTGTTTAAATATGCAGCAGAGGAAAAATAATTATTACATTTTTTTGTTTTACAAAAGATTTCTATCCCAAATTGCCCTATTATTTACATAAATGAAAAGGCGGGAAACCCACCCAGCCCTCATAGGGGTAATGTCTTACTCAAGATTTGCGTACTTCAAAGACCACAGGTGCCCGCTTCTAACCCTGTGAAATGTCATTTTTTAAGAAGATAGCCACATCTCTGAATTAGGCAAATGTTGGGTAGATAAAACATACAAATGAGAACAATACTTAAGGTTCTACTGAAACACTTTCAAGAGGAATTTTCCTTATAAATACCCATGCTCTCCTTTTGGCTGTGTGGGCAGGAGCTCACTGGGGGAGTCAGAGACTCATTTACACACTGATCAGCTGCGGAAAAAGTTCATTGGCAAAGGTGTCCTCCCAGCCATACTCTGCGTCCAATGGGGAGGACGTTAGCTCTGCCCTCTCACCATTTATACAGCAGGGCACCAACACTACCTCTGTTGCCACACGTTTCAGAACTTTAGTTTTCCATGGTTCTAAAATGTGCATTAAACCTACATCCCTTGTTATTTAAAATATACTGAATGTAAGAATGCTCTCAGAGGGTGTTTGGGGATTTGATGTTAAGCATTCCATTCAACTAACTTTTACTCTGAGTAGACCCATTGAAATTAGTAGGACTAAGCTACGGTAGTCATGACCATTAATTTCAGTGGTTCTACTAGGAGTCAAAGTTAGTTGAATACAACTCTTTGGGGGCAACCCTACGGCCAGATCTGCCAGGATGAGCAGTTTTAGGGTGCACTGGGAGCATTAGGTATCCCAATAGGACCTTTAAAACTCTAGGACACCATGCACATGTTAATGTGGGAGAGCATTTATCTGATTCTTTCTATAAACTATTTCCATTTCTCTGACTCTCTGGAAATGTATTTAAGTATGTCATATTTTGAAGGGAATTCATACTGGGACCTTATCCCACACTGCACTGGAAGCCCTGTGACGTCAATGAACAGTTGGAAAGGAAGTCAAAAAGAAATGAATTGCCACAAAATTCTGAAGCAATTTTGAAAGCAATTCATTTAGAGCCCTGGTCATATTTAGCTAGTCAAATTGGGGGAAGCGACACAGGATAAGGGAAGGACCAAGGAGGAAACTATTACATTAATTTGAATCTGAAATCATGCCCGGAGTCTACAGGTGTAAAACAGGTCCTCCACTTCAGACCTTCCCCCTCCAACATGGAGAAGGTGATGATAAGCACACCACCGAGGGGGAGGAGGCCCACAAGCATGGCATGGTCCTGTCCTCCCCATTCTTATGACCATAACCACAAGAGAGGAAAGACCAAAATAGGGCCTGCATGGGTCTAGAATTAAGTTCACAGTTGACCATAGTCATGGCATACTGAAGTTGAACAGGTAGAGGGAAGGTACTGGCTTCCTTTAGGGGAAAGGTTTTCAACTGTGATTTACATTCAGCTCTCATTTCTTCAAGATGTCAGCAGTATCTTTCCTCAATTAGACTCTCAAAATGGACAAGTTGCCTCCACGGATCTCTAGTCCCTTGTCTTCTCAACTTGCTACAGGAACTCTAAAGTAGGGATGGAGAAACTTTGGCTGTCCAGATACCATTGAACTCCCAATAATAATAATTTTATTATTTATACCCCACTCAGCACATATAGAAACATAATAAGACATCAAACATTTAAAAATCTTCCCTATACTTCAGACATTTTCTAAATGTTGCATGCTTATTTATCTCATTGACGGCTAATGAGAAGGCATTTCACAGGGAGGATACCTCTGCCAAACAGGCCCTCTGCCTGCTTCCCTGCAACATTACTTCTCACAGTGAGGGACCCTTCAGAAGGCCTTCAGAGGCTCCCAACTCCTATCATCTCTGACCATTGGCTATGCTGGCTAAAACTGACAGGAGTTGGAATCCAACAATGTCTGGATGGCCATAGGTTCCCCATCCCTATGACCTTCCAAACACAAACAATGGGATAAACTGCTGCTATTGGGATGCAAGTAGACAAAAAACCGTTTAGCAGGTGCTTTGCTGTAGAAAGTACAGTAAAGGCAACTGCCTGATGACAATGGGCAATTGAGGCCCATGTGACTGGTAGTGTAAAAATTCAGTGAATAACTTTGGATAGAATTTAATTTGCAAAATGGGAGGGGAGGGAGAAGGGGGACTGAAAAATCTCCTCTTTGAAAAAAGAAAGCTCTGCAACGATAGCTTTATTCACTGCTGTGATGTGTGTGGTTTGTCAGTTACACTTCAGAAAAGTCTGGGGAAAATGTGACTAGAGTGTTGTTTTTAACAGCATTGTGTTAGCAGTTCATCACCGCTGCCAACCTCTGAAGACACTGGCATCTGTTTGTCTGCAGAGAAATGCAACAACAGGGTGGAGGTGAAGCTACAAATGTAGTCACTCTGAATTGCTCTTGGCATTACACTTCCAAGAGCAGGCAATGTGTTTTCTGACTAAGAGAGCACAGCTTTTCCTTTAGGAGATCATGTTATAGTGTTCCAACCTCTTCCTGATGCCTTATTTAAAGACAAACTTCGTCTTCTGAGATAGAGACAAAGAAGGTCACAGGGTTGTAAATCTTGTTGTAAATGCTCCAAAATAATATTTAGTGGATAGCCATGGCACCGTAAACCAATTCTGGTTTATGGTTAAGATCCAGGAGCTATAAAGTATGCCCAGAAGTGGGGATTCTTCTGCCAACGGACAGACCATATTAAGGCATGAATGGGGAACCTGCGGACCATCAGGTGTTGCTAGACTACAACTCCCATCATCCCTGAACATTGACCATTGGAGTCCATCAACAACTGGCTCCACATCCTTAGATTAAAACATCTACATCAGACTTCCCAGTCACCCCAAAATCAGTCAGGCTTCTAGCCCCGAACTTAGCTGACATGAGTATCAGATAGATTCATTTGTAATAACAATCCTAATACAAAAAACAAAAGGTGTAAAAATTATTTTTTTAAAAGAAACTACTCTATTTTAATAAGAAGAGCTTATAACCATGTCAGACAAACACACCATTTTAAACTTTAAACAAACCATATACAACTAAACTATACAGTGCAGGTCACTACAGATGGGCTAAACTAGATTTGTCTGTAGTGTAAAGCAGGCTTCCCCCAACTGGTGCCCAACAGATGTTTTGGACTACAACTCTCATCATCCAATGATCATGGCCAATGCTCATGGATAATGGGAGTTGTAGTACATTTGTAAATAAATAATATTACAAAAACATAAGTCTCCAATGCTCTCTCTGTGTGCCATGCAACTCCTGAAACTATATGGAAGTTGACCATGTAAAAGGCCATTCTAGGACATCCCATTGCTCAGGGAATCAGAGAACAATTGTTCAGTCCAGGCACCATGTCAAACATTGATTTGGGCTAAATCCACGCTTTGTTTGAGGTTCCAAACCTCAAACCATGGTTTGCAGATGCTTGTACACTTTAATTTTCCATCTGTTTAGCATTCAGCTACATAGATTTACTCACATCTCAGTGGTTCAGCATCACCTTAATATGACAGAAACAGTCACTCACTGTGGTTTGTTAATTGGTTGGAACCAAACTCAGTCAAACCTGGAGTAGTCCTTAGTCATATTTGAAATCATTGTGGCACGTTAGTCCTGATTAACTTATTCTGATTGACTTCAGCAGTAGGGTGGGTCATAATTTTTTTCTTCTTTCAAAAATGCTTCCTCCCTTGATCTTAATGGTTGAACGTGCAGTGAAGGAGGTTACTAGAGCATCTAGGATAGTTATTGGAGAGAAAAGACGGGATGCTACCATCAAAACAACAATGAACAATCGCTCTAAATTCCCAAAACAAGAGACAAAGAGGGACTTTGCACCAAAATAGACGTTTAGTGTAATGCATAAAAGCATATTTTTAGCATGATATAATATGGTGTACATGTACAATGTATATATTGTATAAGGCATAATTTTATTAATTACACAAAATGTAAGCATTTAGTACAATTTATACCAAGTAATTAAGTATAATGTGATGTTTTGACACAACACATAATATGAGTGGTGTTTTATTGTTTAATGTTTATGTTTACTCGCTTAGTACACCATTTGCTTAATTAATATATATATAGTGCTGATTGGAGCTATGTGAAGTGTTTTAGGGGTGGTTTTTCAGCAGCCTGGAACGGATGAATCCATTTTGCATTACAGTGGTACCTCGCAAGACGAATGCCCTGAAGACGAATTTTTCACAAGACGAATGCGTCTTGCGATCTGATGGTGACTCACAAGATGAATTCGTTTTGCGAAAAATTCGTCTTGCGATTCGCGGTTTCCCAAAAGAATGTATTGAAATTTAATTAATGCGTTCCTATGGGCAAAAAAATAAAATAAAAAAATTCAATGCATTCCTATGGGAAACCACGATTCGCAAGACGAATTTTTCGCAAAACAAATTGACTCACGGAACGAATTAAATTCGTCTTGCGAGGCACCACTGTACTTTCTATGGAAAAGTGTGCCTTGGTTTTGGAATGTTTTGGTTTTGGAACAGACTTCCAGAATGGATTAAGTTTGAGAACCAAGGTACCACTGTACCATGTTAGACCAATGGTCCATTTAACTTATATTGTCTATATCGACAGACAGTGACTCTCAAGGGTTTCACACAGGAGTCATTGACCAACCCTACCTGGATAAGGACCAAATGTGGGAACTTTTGCATGAAAAGCATATACTCTGCTACTGAGCTATGGCCCTTCTTCTCCTTTCTGGAAGGAGGCAGGCCCAGAGCAATTTCTCATGCAGAGATTGAAGATGGGCATGTTTGCTGCATCTGTGCATCCTGATTAAAAGCTCCAATCTCGCCCAGTGTAGAAATGCAGCAGAAAGATTCATCTGCTACAGAGATGGAGTGGTGCAAAACCAGAAGAACAAACCGTGGAAATACATAAAAGGAAGGCTCATATGTGGGTGCAGGCTTTGGTTTCTATTTCTATGGCATGCTGTATGAAAAATTATTCCTAGAGATCCATGGATATAGCAACTCTGACTCTGCCCAACACTATGGACTTTCTTCATAGACTAGAACAGGGGTCCCCAGACTTACCGCGCAGTGGGCCGGTGCCCGCTGCGCCGACCGCGCGGCGGGCCGGAGGGCAGGGGAGTGCGCGCGCAGCGGGCCGGAGGGCGGGGTAGTGCGCGCCCGTGCGCATGCGCACACGGGCGGGGGGAAAATCGCTGAAAATCGCTTGTGCGCATGCGTATGGGCCTCCCCTGACCCGGAAGTGCATCGGAAATGACCTCTTCTGGGTCGGGAGAGGCCCATACGCATGCGCAAAAAGGATTTTCGGCAATTTTTTGCCGATTTTTCTTATCGTCGCCGCGCCGCGCGCCGTAAGAGCAGGCGGCGGCAGCGGGCGGCGGGGGTCGCCGTGGGCCGGATTGGGAGGCCGATTGGGCCGCATCCGGCCCAGGGGCCGTAGTTTGGGGACCCCTGGACTAGAACTTGCAATAATAATAATAATAATAATAATAATAATAATAATAATAATAATACCCTGCCCATCTGACTGCCTTGCCCCAGACACTCTGGGTGGCTTCCAACACATATAAAACATAATGAAATGCCAAACATTAAAAACTTCCCAAGACAGGGCTGCCTTCAGGTGCCTTTTAAAAGTCAGATAGTTCTTTATCTCCTTGACATCTGATGGGAGGGCATTCCACAGGGAGGGCACCACTTCTGAGAATGTCCTCTGTCTGGTTCCCTGTAGCTTCATGCTGAGGGAACTACCAGAAGGCCTTCGGTGCTGGTTCTCCATTTCTGGGCTGAACGACAAGGGCGGAGATGCCGTTCTAGAAGTTGGTTTCTCCAAAATGCCTGAGTATTGGCAAGGGCTGATAGGAATTGGGGTCCAACAACATTGGGTGTGCACCAGATTGGGTCTTTCATAGCTTAACTGTGTGTGTGTGTGTGTGTGTGTGTGTGTATGCATGCACACTATTTTATGCATTTCCTCTTGGAAGGTTATTGGAATACAGCCAAATAACAATGTCTGCTATAGGAAGGCACAACAAACAATATTTGTCACTTTCCATTAGATAACAGTATTTCACCAAGCAAAGGAATTGCTTCTACACAGCCACCTTCAAAGAGGAGGTGTCCACTTGCATCCACAGTGACCTTTCTCCCATCTCGCCCCTCTCACCCACCCACCCTCCAAAAAAAATCACACAAAAGCAAAAGGCAAGCACAGCTGCCATCTCCTCTATCTCATCTTCCTCCCCAGAGACCACTGGCGGAAGATGTGGTGGAAATTCAAAATATATTCTGCTTTGATTTTGAATGGCTGTCTGGGATGGAATGGAGCATTGCGCTGGCAAATGTAATCCTGTCATTTTGTAATTTGATTTTTCAGCCTTAACAAGCTTCTGCTTAAGGTATTTTTTTTAACCAAAAAAAATAAAAATAAAAATCTGTTCTCTCAGGCATTCAGATTTTCCGGTAACTATATATATATATATATATATATATATATATATATATATATATATATATATAGGTAAAGGGACCCCTGACCATTAGGTCCGGTCGTGACCGACTCTGGGGTTGCGCGCTCATCTCGTATTATTGGCCGAGGGAGCCGGCGTATAGCTTCCAGGTCATGTGGCCAGCATGACAAAGCCGCTTCTGGCAAACCAGAGCAGCACATGGAAACGCCGTTTACCTTCCCACTATAGCGGTTCCTATTTATCTACTTGCATTTTGACGTGCTTTCGAACTGCTAGGTTGGCAGGAGCTGGGACCAAGCAACGGGAGCTCACCCCGTCACAGGGATTCGAACCACCGACCTTCTGATCAGCAAGCCCTAGGCTCAGTGGTTTAACCATATATATAAAAATAAGAAATCCTAAAAGAAATCCTAAAAGTGAGTTATTCAGTCTCGTCTCCTAAGGCAATCCTCCTTCATCTTTGTGTCATTATAATTGTGCCTTTTCTCCCTGAGTATAATACATATATGTATGGATCTCGCCTCACCAGCCCAAATTCCTGGTTCCAACTCCTGCCACCACAGTGCAGAGTGATAGCACAACCTTTGGCTCTGATCTGTGGGTTCATTTGCAGATGTCTCACTAGTTTGGAATAGTCCCGATGGAAACAACAGCAATATAGAAATCAGTGGCACGCATGATAATTTCTCACTTTCTCCCCCCTGCCCCAGCTCTGTATTTATCCACTCAAACATCACAGTTATGTGACACTTGGCCAGACCCAGAATTGGACCCAGGCTGTCTTACAGTTGTCCCTCGAGACCGGCTGTTGCTTTCTGATGAATTGCCTTGGGGACTCATTGACAGGTGGCTGTGGCATCAACAGCTCAAAACCTGGAGTGTGGCAGAGGCCTCAGCCGTCAGGTGTTGGAGGTCTGAGTTTTCACCTGTCACATAAGCAGGGCTGATAATATGTGAGAGGGTTGCATAATTTCCCACTGGGCACTGCCTTTCACAACGTGAGCAGAACATGTCTCTCGCTAATGGCCATTAAGAATAAAAATTTGTTTTTGTTTTGTTTTGTTTTGTTTTGTTTTTTTGTTTTTTGTTTTAAAGAAGAATGTCGACTGGGTATTATAAAAACTGGTGTGTGGGTTTGGGTTTGCTTTTTCTGCTTCCCTCCTCCTCTTTCTTTTTTATTTTTTATTTCCTTTTGCACCACCTAGGGCAGGATTGTAGGCCAAGCACTGACCTCTTTCGTATTGAGCTGTAACCTGATTTGGGAGCCCCTGTGGCTACGGAGCATGATTATTATTTTTAAAGTGTTTTAAATAAATAAATGTTTCTGATCCATATCAATTTGCAAGTGCTTTTTGGACATTAAACTGCATCTGATTGATTTGATTGACATCCTATGCCCTTTTAAAATGTGTTTTTTGGGGGGAGGGGGTTATTGCATTGTTGTTGTCATTGGTTATATATTTTGTGGTTTTATATTCTGATTTTGTTCTGTGAACCGCCCTGAGACCTCTGGGTATAGGGCGGTATATAAGTTCAATCAATCAATCAATCAATCAAATCTGTGTTTGTGTCTCAAAACACACAAACCCCCACTATTCTCAAACTATGTAATTGAATGCTATGTGCTTACCAGTGTTTCCTCTCAAAATACTCATTAAAAGTGTGTTTCGGTGCATTAAAACATAGCTGCCAAGTTCTCCCCTTTTTTTAAGGGAAATTCCCTTATGCTGAATAGGCTTCCTCGCGAGAAAAGGGAAAACTTGGCAGCTATGCATTAAAACGGTTGAGAACTGTGTGGCAAGATTTCAGTGCAAAATTCAGGCAATGGCTGGACTTCAGAATCATTACACATGGCAACATGAACGAAGATGGGGTTGCAGTTTATGGCAGACCACATGTGCTTTGCACGCAAAACTTCCCAAGTTGAATCCCTGCCATTTCCAAGCAAAGCTGGGAAAGAGCCCTAACTGAATTCCCGCAGCATTCCACCAGTTTGGTAGTAAGTACCACTGTTATGTGACCTCCAGAAGGTTGGTTGCGTGATGTAATTTTATTATTTAAAAAGTTGCATAATTGTATTAATTATACCCCACCCACATGACTGGGTTTCCCTTGCCGCTCAGGGCGGCTTCCAACACATATAAAAACATACTAAAACTACACAGGGATGCTTTCCAATGTCTTCTAAAGGTTGTATAGTTATGTATCTCCTTGGCTCGGGGGCTGGCATAACTCCACACCCTCCAAAGTTTCTCCAATGAAAATAGGGACGTTCCTCCATTCTGAAGGAAATCAGCCCTGAGTGCTCACTGGAAGGACAGATCGTGAAGCTGAGGCTCCAATACTTTGGCCACCTCATGAGAAGAGAAGACTCCCTGGAAAAGACCCTGATGTTGGGAAAGATTGAGGGCACTAGGAGAAGGGGACGACAGAGGACGAGATGGTTGGACAGTGTTCTCGAAGCTACGAACATGAGTTTGACCAAACTGCGGGAGGCAGTAGAAGACAGGAGTGCCTGGCGTGCTATGGTCCATGGGGTCATGAAGAGTCGGACACGACTAAACGACTAAACAACAACAACAAGGAAAAGCAGGACATTCCGGGATCAAATAAAAAACTGGGACGGCTTCTGTAAATCCAGGACTGTCCCTGGAAAACAGGGACACTTGGAGGGTCTGTATAAACAAGTATGATAATTATCTACCACACTTGGCTAATGAAGAGGTGGGATTTATGGCATGTGTATTTTAAAAGTGTCAGCACATATAATTGTCAAGTGCTGCACGCTTAAGAACTTTGCATTGGTACATTTATTGATTGTCTCTATAGGGAAAGAAAGCAAATGTTAGCTTCTCCTTACAATTAATCCTCAAATGTCTTCAGGAGGCGGGCGGGCGGGGGGCGAATTGAGAGGAGATGTAGCAGAATGAAACCGGGTCTCTGCATAACAATAAGCAAGGAAGTGTGTGGTGTTGTTGGGGTTTATTTTGTTTTGTTTCTTCTTCTTCTTAGAATATATATATAGCAGATGAAACATGACTCATTTTGCCCGGAGTGATCCAAGTTAGGAAATGTGATTAAAAACATAAAAGCAAAAAGGGGAAAGATAAGAGCTACAGAAGCTTAAGTGATGGTGCTATGGAAAAATTAACCAGAGATACCACAATTCAGAAGAGCCAGCTCATGCCTTTCAGATTTTGAAGACTTCAAAAAAGATATCAAGGCCTACCTAACACAGCCTTTGCTGCTGAGGCTGCCGGCACAAAACATTAGCTTGAGCTGAATTCATGCCAACAGATTACAGCTGACGAACCAGCTGCCTTTTGGTGTGATTAATACATCAATTAAACAAGCCTGTTTAAATGACTGTGTGCATTCTCAAAATGTATAGAACAAACAGGGCAGTGGCCTTGCAGATGTTGTTGTACTCCAGTTCCCATGAGCTCCATCTAGCATGGCCGAGAGTCAGAGATGATGGTAAGAAAGGAGTACCAGCTTGGCCCCGCGACTGTGGGTACCTGGGGCCGTGGGTGCCAGGGCCCCAGCACAGAAATTTGTGGATGTGTGGCCCCTTCATGGGGAATTTTGTAGCTGCTCAGGCACCCAGGGTCCCAGGGCGTTGGCACACATGATGGGAAATGCAGTCCAAAGGGGCTGCAGGTTCCTTACCGTTGCTTATAGGAGATGAAGGAAATGTGTGATAATTTGCAAAGAAAAACTAGCAGTCATTAGAACGGAAAAGGCAATCTTTTTCATTTTTGTTTCATTTGTTTCAATCTCTATGCCAACCACAAAAAGTTAAGTGTGGCTTTGTCTCACAGGCCTACCCATTTTAAATTCTTCCCTGTTAATCAACCCAAGGGACTGTTGATTAATCTGCTGGTTGAAATTACCAAAGGTGCAATCCTATACACACTTACTGGGAGGGAATAAGAGAAGGTTAAGGCGTGATATGATAGCCATGTTCAAATATATAAAAGGATGTCATATAGAGGAGGGCGAAAGGTTGTTTTCTGCTGCTCCAGAGAAGCGGACACAGAGCAGTGGATTCAAGCTACAAGAAAGAAGATTCCACCTAAACATTAGGAAGAACTTCCTGACAGTAAGAGCTGTTCGACAGTGGAACTTGCTGCCAAGGAGTGTGGTGGAGTCTCCTTCTCTGAAGGTCTTTAAGCAGAGGCTTGACAGCCATCTGTCAGGAATGCTTTGATGGTGTTTCCTGCTTGGCAGGGGGTTGGACTGGATGGCCCTTGTGGTCTCTTCCAACTCTATCATTCTATGATTCTATGAATGGGAGCTGCCTCAAAGCAGACATGGTTAGAATTGTGCTGTGTACTGTAAATCTATCCGTCCCAATCTATAGTAATAGGTTTGATATGAAAAAGTTATTTCATATATTTTTACACTTAGATTGGCTCATTTTAACTGGTTATTAGAAGAAGACTCTGACTTTAATATTTTATTTTTTTTATTCCACATTATAGAAACACTCTAGAGAAGCAATATGGCATAGTTAAGCTTCTGGAGAGGGTTCACACATAATGCAAAACCATGGTTTAGTGTTAGATGTGAAATTGGCAAAGTCCTGGACAGCACCACAATAGCACATGTCAGGATGACTAAAACATATTTTTGATGTTGTGTAGTATTAAACTAAGTTTAATTCATGGTTTTAAAAAGGAAAAAAGGAAAGGACCCGTGACAGTTAAGTCCAGTCAACTCTGAGGTTGTGGTGCTCATCTCGCATTACAGGCCGAGGGAGCCGGCGTTTGTGCACAGACAGTTTTTCCGGGTCATGTGGCCAGCATGACTAAGCCGCTTCTGGCACAATGGAACACCGAAACCCTCACACGGAAATACCATTTACCTTCCCACCAGAGTGGTACCTATTTATCTACTTTTTAGCGTGCTTTCGACCTAGGTTGGCAGGAGCTGGGACCAAGCAATGAGAGCTTACCTCGTTGTGGGGATTCGAACTGCTGACCTTCTGATCGGCAAGCCCAAGAGACTCAGTGCTTTAGACCACAGCGTCTCCTGCATCCCCCTTAATTCGTGGTAGGCCTATTGAAATTAATGGACCTTGCAAAGGATGCAATCCTAACCTTAGATCCACTGGGATGAGTGAGTTAAGATGTAGGAGAACTCTGGCCAAGCCGGCAGGGTCCCAGCTCAACTGGACTATGCCATAGTAAGTCCCTAACACTCAAGGGCGTACCCACCACGGGGCAAGTTAGGGCAGCTGCCCTACTCTAGAAGCAGGGCTGGTGGGCAGAGGCGGAGCACAGCCTGGCGGAGCGCGAGTTCGCCATTCCCGCCGCGCCGCACCCTCCCTCCAGCTCCCCGGCGTGCCCTCAGGCAAGGCCAAACGCGGCGGGGAACCAGGGAGCGCGGTGCGGTGGGCGGGAACGCCGAACTCGCACTCCGCTGGGCTGGGCTCCGCCTCCGCCCACCAGCCCTGCTTCTAGGGAGGGGCACAGCCCGGCGGAGCGCGAGTTCGCCGTTCCCGCCCGCCGCGCTGCGCCCTCCCTCCAGCTCCCCATCGCGCCCTCTGGCAAGGCCAAGCGCGGCGGGGAACCAGAGAGCGTGGCGCGGCGGGCGGGAACGCTGAACTCGCGCTCCACTGGGCTGGGCTCCGCCTCCGCCCACCAGCCCTGCTTCTAAGAAGGGGCATAGCCCGGCGGAGTGCGAGTTCGCCGTTCCCGTCCACTTTGTGGCCCCTCCCCTTCCGTGCCTTGGCCCCTCCCTTTGCCCCCCCCTCTAGTTTTGATCCTGGGTACGCCCATGCTAACACTGGCTCAGACAGAGATATGCTAGCATCAATCCCTTGGATCTAGCATACTTTACACTGTTTCAACTTAATCCAATGTAAATTACCCTGTCTTTCCATACTTTTTAAAATTTGATATGCTTTATTGAAAAAAAGGACAGAATTACAAGTGCACAGAGTAAGATAAGACACAAAAAAGAAGAACAAGATATAGTACCCTGGTAGAAAACAGAACAACAACAAAATGTGTACATTACGAAAAGGGGAGAGGGATTTGTTAAAACCAGAACTTAATCTAATATGGTATTTATAAAAATGAATTCAAGATATTGTTGGCTTCCCATATTTAAGAGCAGGCATCCCCAAACTGCGGCCCTCCAGATGCTTTGTCCTACAACTCCCATAATTCCTAGCTAACAGGACCAGTGGTTGGGGAAGATGGGAATTGTAGTCCAAAACATCTGGAGGGCCAAAGTTTGGGGATGCCTGCTTAAGAGGGCTCTCTTAGTCATATCCATTAATTTCAATGGGACTTCTCTGGGTAAAACTTAGTTGAATGCCACTCATTGTGTTGTAATTGTTGTAATCTGCCATAGGATTTTGGGTGGGTAAAAAGTTAAATAAGCAAATAACACTGACAATATAAAACAAATGTACATATAGAAACATACATAAAGCAATGTATAAAACAATGAGAGTAGTTTTGGATATTCAAAACAGAGTCAAACCCAATACAGATATTTGATTAGAGTAAAAATTTGCACTTGAAGGGTTTGTTGGGAAAGGAAGATCTTCAATAGGTTCTTCAAAGACAATAGAGGTGGAACCTATTTGATATGTTAGATTTCTTCCAGAAAAGCTAAATACACATTGCATTTGGGGGCAGAGGGGCAGGATGGAATTTTGATGACAGCATGTGACTGGGTGCTGGGTGGGGGGGGGGACGCTTGCAGGCCTGACCACCAATCATAAAATAAGTCCTCTTGGTGTGGAGTAAAAGAAGCAGTTTAAAAAGAGCAAGAAATCGTGTCCTCCCTTAAGGAGGGCATGTGTTGCAGTGAGACCTGGCAAACAAACCCTTGTGTTGTGGGTGGGAAGGATTGGACAGCCACAACACCCTATTGGTAGGTCCCTTCAATCAGGCCAATGGGACGCGAGCTAAACGGATATGCCCATGCACGTGACCCAGAGCTTCCTCTTTTGGTGCGTGCATTGGAACACCCACCCACTGCTCCCTACTTTTAGGGCTTGTGCGCTTGACCTTGCTATGCCATCGTGTGTGGTCTGTCGTTGGGACAGGGGCACGGCAGGAATTTTCCCCACTGGCTAATTGACTGGTGCCATTTGGGTTTCGCCTGCCGCGTAGCAAATTGTCACAACTTGTAAGGTTGCGGATAGGCTCTGGTTCAGGTGATAAGGATGGGGGAACGCTCTCACCATCCCTATGTGAAGGGGATTCCGTTAAAGGAATCCAGGGACTCAATGGTTTGGTCAACCCTGTGAGGGGTTGTGCCTGTGCCTGAGTCCAGGGGGACATCTGGGTGGCGGACATAGCATGTCCCCGGCTTTCCGCCTATCCGGGTGTTCACCCTTGGCTGACCTTTGGTGGAACCCTGGGTCAGCGCTACCTACATGGCAGGGAGCTAGTCGAACCAGAGCCTATGCAACCACTCACTTGCTGTAATCAATAAAGTTGTGGCCTAAATTTTGCCAAAAAAACCAAACCAAAATTATGAGTCTTGTGTGAATTCATTTAAGGGGGAGGTTTAAAGGTCTGAACACGCAAATAACCGTTTAAAAAGAAACAAGGATGTTAAGGGAATTAAAGTTAGGGAGAAGTTATACTACTCATTATATAACAAATGAGCCCCATCAATTAACCAGCTCTGTTGAAGCCACATAAAGTCAGAATGAGTTATGCTAAACTTTTAGACCGCCACAACTATAAACGGGCTCAACCCACCTTCAAACACTCGTTCAAAAGCCTCAATTTCAAAAAATCTCAGCACAACACAGGCGTTTTTCCTCGAGGTGTTTTTCTTCAAGGGAAAATGAAAACAACAAATGTATAAAACAGAGGAAACGTGCTGGGATTGAAATAGCAGGTGTCTCCTTGCTTATTTATAATTCTGTTATCCGAGCAAACATTCTAACTACCTCTTTCCACAGAAAACCCTTTTGATAAATTGCTGTTGGGTTGGAGGAGTCTGGGGTTAAAACGGCAACAGACAAACAGGAAGGTAAGAGACAGTCGTGTCTCTTAGACATTTTATTTATAAAGAGCCCGAACATTAATTAAATCCCTTGCTTCTTCCCACTAAAGATCTCCTAGGACACAATTTAGATTAGAGAGCTGCTACCATCCTGGTCCTAGCAAAGGAGACACATAAAAGCACTTTAATTTGATCCCTTTAATTGGGACCAACATCTGTTGATTGAAACTAAACAAGCTTTTGGGCTCACAATTTCTCTTGGGAAAGATGACAAGAGATACAAATTGGGGCAGGCATCACTGTAGGTTTACTGCCTCCTACTCATCTCACAAGACTGTTAAGTTGCAGCTGTAATAACGGGACCAGTTGGTTTGGCACTGAAATTCTTCCCATTTCTAACAGCAGCACAGGTTCTGATGTCTGACTAAATGGACAGACCTATCAAACATTTCCTGCTGAGAACTTCAGGCCCCAATTTTTGGAATGGGCCAAGAAGCAATAACTATCCCATAACTTCCCACTGTTCAACTTTTTTTACCCCACCAATTTTACAGTAGCATTCCTTCCACTGGTGTTGGAAGCAGCTGCTCTCTGTAGAGCTGGAAGCTGCCATTTTTGCTTCCCAGAAGTCTAGTGGAAATTTGTAAGGTTGCCATCTTTTGAGGAGCAAAAAAGAGAACACATTGGCCACATTTTAACGATGGATTGCTGTGACAAGTCTCCTTTTTTAAAAAAGAGGATGCATCCTGGAAAAAGAGGACATATGGCAAGCCTAATGCTACAGCATCACTTAGGGTGCAATTTAATCCCTGGCTGCTGCCCTGATGGGTTGAATGGAGCAAGAGGGGCCTACCACTGTATCTGGGCAGGGTGCAGCAATCTGCCCTAGATTGCACATGGTGTCATGTGATGGCAGGGGGGCTGGTTCAGTAAAATCCAATGGATCTCAGGACAATTCAGTCCCTCTCACCCCTGGAAGCACGGGCATAGCCCCCCCAATCAATAGAAAAAATACTTAACCAACTGACCAATTGCTTCGCAGATAACTCAGTTCTGCCCCCTCCAAATAAATCCTGACCTAGAAGGCCTACAAATCCATGCCTAGAAGGACTACATACTGGCTGTCACCAGCAAAGATCTTTCTCACCATGAGGCCCCATGAGGTCCCAATCAGCATATAAATAATAAAATGATGATGATGATGATGATGATGATGATGATGATGATTGTTTTGGCCTTCTAGCTTGTCTCTTGGAAGAGATAGCTGTGTTCCCCTGTTCTAACCAACCTGAAACTCCCATTTTAATTGTTCTAATTGCTGTTTTAACAGCTTTAGCAGTTGTGCTGTTTTAATGGACTTGTTTTATTGCACATTATAATTGAGGGGGCTTATATCAATGTTTGATGCCATTGTTTTATTGTGTATTTTAACTATGTGTGTGTATTTTAACTATGTGTGTGAATGGTGTTGTAAACTGCTCAGGAGCCACCTTGGTTATTAAGTAGAACTCAACGGGAGAAGGATGAGGACAAAATGAGAATTAGTTGGCTCTTCCTGGCACTGGTTCTCTGGCGCCACCTACTGTTGACCTCCCTGCTTTCCATCCCACAATGGGAACTAACCACCACTGCCACTGAGTCACAAATGCTGATCTGACAGGATGGGCTTCATGGAGTCATGGAGGCCTCCACTTTCCACTGCTGCCAGTCTCTTGGCTATTACTGATGGTCAGGTGAAAACCAGCTTGACTTTTCACTGTGTTTTTCATGCATCTTAAATTAATGGAGAGAGTAGCAGATGAGTCTTTGATAGAATTAATCTTCTGGCTCAGAAAGTTGGAGATGTAACATAATTATTGGCTGATTAACCTGACATCAGTAACCGGGGAGGTGGGGGAGAGAGAGTGAATACCATACTCAATCAATGACATTTGCGGATCTAGAAATATAATTAGATGCCATTCAACATGATTTTATCATACAGAGGTCTCATCAAACAAACCTCAATTTTTCTTTTCTGGAAAGTATAATCGGTTGGAATTACAAAGATAATTATGTTGAACATTTCAATCTCTTCCCTACAGCTTCTTTCCTTAAAACCTAAATCCGAGAGTGACATTGATAGGCATTTGACATCTAATGTTAGTGTTGTCCAGTACTGCCTTGGACTAGAAACAGCTTTTAGTTCCTGTGTCTGAATTTACCAAAACTGGAATTATGATTGGGCCTGATGGCACAATCCGAGGTCTGCCAATTTGTACCCAGTCCACCAGTCACGGATGCTGTTAAAAAGGGACTCCTGACCATTAGGTCCAGTCGTGACCAACTCTGGGGTTGCGCGCTCATCTCGCATTATTGGCCGAGGGAGCCGGCGTATAGCTTCCAGGTCATGTGGCCAGCATGACAAAGCCGCTTCTGGCAAACCAGAGCAGCACATGGAAACGCCGTTTACCTTCCCGCTATAGCGGTTCCTATTTATCTACTTGCATTTTGATGTGCTTTTGAACTGCTAGGTTGGCAGGAGCTGGGACCAAGCAACGGGAGCTCACCCCTTCACAGGGAATCAAACCGCCGACCTTCTGATCAGCAAGCCCTAGGCTCAGTAGTTTAGCCCACAGCGCCACCTGGGTCCTAGGCTCAGTGGTTTAGCCCACAGCGCCACCAGTCAGGGATGCTGTTAGGAAGTGCCTAATAATAAGTTTAGGGGAGTTGTACACTGCTGTAAATTAATATTAGTATAGACAAGTACACTGTTGCAACAACAACAACAACAACAACAACAACAACAACAACAACAACAACAACTTAATATTTGTACCCCACCCATCCGGCTGGGTTTCCCCAGCCACTCTGGGCGGCTTCCAACAAAGATTAAAATACATTAAAATGTCACGCATTAAAAACTTCCCTGAACAGAAGGCAATTGGACCACATCCTTAGGTTGCCTACCCGTACTATAGCTTTTTTCTAAAGATATTATGGGGTTCCCTGAGAACATGCTGGCAATTCCCACTTGCTTCTCGATGACCCTCTTCTGGCTACAATGCTGTCCACACTCAACAGGTGAGTTCAGGGGCATAGTGTGGGTGTCTTCCAGGGTGGTGACCCTGGAGGCACCTATTTAGGGGGAACTGAGCCATTTGACTCCTCACACCGCCCTGTCAGCCCTGCAACGCTTTGCGAGGCTGGGATGTGATCTGAACAATTTGCTGGGTGAACCCTTCAGATCTCATCCCAGCCTCACAAAGCGGCTTGGGGATGGAGGGCGGCATGAGAAGTGGGCAGCAACCATGTGTCCTTTGATCCCAGCCTTGTCCCCGCTTTGCGAGACTTGGATTGAAGGGTGCATGGCTGTATGGACCAATAGGGACACTTCATTTCAGCAACAGTTATTTACTTATTTGTTGTAATTCTATCCTATCTTTTTATCCAAGGAGCTCAATGTGACACACATGGTTCTCCCCTTCCTCATTCAATCCCCAAACAACACTGTGAGGTAGTTTAGGCCAAGAGGCAGAGACTGGCTCCCAGTGAGCTTCGTGGCACACCAGGGATTTGAACTCTGTTCTCCCAGGTCCTAGTCCGACAATCTAACCACTTCACTAGCTGGCTTGAACTCAGATGAGTGCACATTCATACTTACACAACCGTCGACCACGTGGCCACATTGACTATCACCCCAAATCCCAAAAGTTCATTTTCTCATTCCCGTTTTGCTGTTGTTTCTTTCCTCGTTGGAGCCTGATCTACCCCCTTGAGCGACACCAAATAATTTGCCTTGTTATTCTCGATGCTCACAAGCAGGTCCTCAGATCTCTGAACATCATTAATGGAGATGGAAAAGCACATGCACTAAAAAGCTAGAGCTTTTATAGATCACTTTTCGAAATCCCTTTGATCTTACTCATAATTAACTTCTCTTCTATTCCTCACCTCCCCCCACCATCACCACACCATTGCACATTTATATAAATATCTCCAACACTATTGTATATCCAGTGCCTTCCTCCAGGTACAAGCCGTCTAATTTATTTATTTTCTCCCTCTGAAATCCAAAATGGTTGTGATGGGGACATTGTGCAAATTTTGTCACTGTGAAGTTCAGTGACTCGTAGGATATAATCTTGAGAATTCTTTGCCAGTTAGCCACTTAGACTGCATAGGAAGGGTGGGGGAGCTCTAGTCAGGGAGGGGAACAATGTGGCCCTCCGGGCCTCTTCATCTTGCCCTCATAACTCTTCCCATGCCACACTCCTCACTGGCCCTTCTTCTCAGCCCAAGTGTTCTTCCTGGCTGAGTCTTTCAACTCTGATCAGGCCTCTTGCTTGGAGGGTGTGGGTTTGTAGAAAATAGCCTAATGTCCAGTTGTAAAATGTGCATTTTTTTAACCTCATCCCCTTTTCCCCTCTGGCCCCACCCAGCAATGGCATGCAACCCTTGGAATGTTGCCCATTAAGGAATGCAGGGTTATTCAGCCCTGGCCAATAGGAAGGAACATGGGAAGCTTCTCTTAGTGTCTGCAGTAGTTGGATGTGACTCAGCAGAGGATGGAGAAGCCCAGGAGGTGAAGGACTTGGCACGGAGAGGAAATGAGAGTGAATTGACAGCTAATTAAGACAATTAGAATGAGGGGGGGGGAGGAGAGTGGAGGGACCATGGTCCAGATCTACTCTTCAAGATGGAATTTCTGGAAGTGGGGAAACCACCTATGATGGAAGAAGGGGCTCTCCCAGTCCACCTAGACCAAAACTGACCATTATCATTTTGTTCCGAGTGGGAGATCAAGATACGAGTCTTTTGTTGTTGTTGTTGGGGTGGGGGATTATCTTTATCCAGTGTTTGACTTGTTTGCCAATATAGCAGCTACAAGCCAGGTCTCCTGTTAGCCTCCTCTTTTATCTAGGAGTCACTCATCATAACCTGCTACTATCATTAAAAGCCAATGTCCCCATCATCTCTTTCCTGGAAGCACCTATCTCCAAGACAATAGTTCACTCCAATAGGGGCAAACAGGGCCTCCCCAGGGGCACAATGTTCCTCAGATACCCTAGAGATTCAAAGCATTGTTCCAAAGTGACGTAAAGAAGACACCCCTTTGCATCTGCTGCAATGTTTCTTGAAATGTATATATATCTTAAAAAGGTAAAAGGTAAAGGACCCCTGACAGTTGAGTCCAGTCACAGACGACTCTGGGGTTGCGGAGCTCATCTCGCTTTACTGGCCGAGGGAGCAAACGTTTGTCCACAGACAGTTTTTCCGAGTCATGTGGCCAGCATGACTAAGCCATTTTCTGGTGAAAGCAGAGCAGCACACAGAAACGCCATTTACCTTCCCGCCGGAGCGGTACCTATTTATCTACTTGCACTTTGACATGCTTTCAAACTGCTAGGTTGGCAGGAGCTGGGACTGAGCAACGGGAGCTCACCCCGTCGCGGGGATTCGAATCGCCGACCTTCTGATCAGCAAGCCCAAGGCTCAGTGGTTTACACCACAGTGCCACTAGCGCTTAGGTGTCTTAGTGCTATAGGTGTTTAACCTATATTTCACACATAACTGACTGTTCTCTTCTGCTCTGGCTCTCTTCCTATTCTTCATTCAGCCATCATGATCCCTCAACAATGGAAAAGGGGCCTCTTGGCATGGTGGAGATATACTGAGAAGCGATTCCTCCTAGGTAATTGCTAAACAAAAAACAAAAATAAAATAAAATATGAAAAACCCACAGAGCTCTTAATGTTGTCTGGTGCTAGAGCTG
Source organism: Zootoca vivipara (assembly GCF_965207765.1). NCBI lineage: Eukaryota > Metazoa > Chordata > Lepidosauria > Squamata > Lacertidae > Zootoca > Zootoca vivipara. The sequence continues at coordinate 20,101,633 of NC_142591.1, forward strand.
TTTTAAACGTTCCTGGGTACCACTGCAGGGACCCCCATTTTAAAAACGCTGGCATCTTGCACTAGCTTTATGTTGTTGATGCAGGCTCCATGTACTTTGCAGTCCTGCGGCAAATTGGAACAAAACTTTTAGGAAGTCAGTTTGCCTTCTCTATTTTAAAAAAAATTAAATCAAGATCCCATCCTAGTTCGTATGGTGCAAAGGGCCATAAGGAAGGCAACTCCCCTACATTTTTCTTCTGTAGTTAGTATACACAGCTTCTGACAATAAAAAAATCATTATAATGCAGATCAAAATGACACCAACATAACCATAATCAACCCAGCACTCATAACAGAAGTACTAGCTGGAAGAAGAACAATCTAAATATTGCTGCTAGGGGTGGGGATGGGGAATGTCTACAGTGCAAAGTTACCAGTTTTAGACTGGTTAAACTGTTCTGATTTTCTCCTGGGAACTGCAGTCTTGTGGGGATGCAGAGAATTCTGTTAGCAACCCCTTGGCCCACCCACACAGAACAACAGTTTTCAGGGTCTCTTATGGGAGAAGAAACAACTGTAAAAGCACTGCAGGTTTTTTAATCAATGGCTCTTGCTGTGCCAGATCTGTAAACAAACCTTTTTTCCCCCTTTCCTTTTCCCTTTTTTTCTTTTTCTGGGAGTGTCTGTAGAAACTATATTGCTGCTGTTTCTACACCAAGAGATGCTGATGGCTGACAACCACCAGCAGTTAGGGTAGTACTCTGGTGGGGGGTGCTCTTTCTGGGGTAGTTTGTCGATCTTTGGTCCCCACCTTGGTCTCATCTGTCACATATGGCTCCTCAAAGCTGCCAGCTTGCAATGGCAGCCACACTCTGGGAAACGGCTTTGACTGGCCAGCTAAACCAGGTGAGGGTAGTCTATGGGTCTCAAACCCTCAATGAGCTAGGGACTTTCCCTGCATGTGAAGAAAGGTTCCAGTGATTTGGACCAATAGTGCGTCCAACCATCAAGAAGGTGGTTTCTGTGCATGAGTGGCAGATGGAGCTCGTCAACCTGGGAAGGTAGCCCATTTAGGAGAAGGAAAACTCTGGTCCTAAGCCTTTGCTTACTTGCTGCTGTACTCATTTGTGAGAAAGTCTTTGGAACTGAGCCCCAAAGAAAAATCCATACCCACTGTCTTGTGAGACATCATCAGGAGAAGAAAAGGCTAAGGGGTAAACTCTACGCAAGTCCAGAATGGAGTCCCTAGGACAGTTGGATGGTGCCTTCCAGCAACTCCTGCAGCCCAACAGGTGCCAAATGTATTGCTCTGCTTTCCTTTAGACCACACCAGTGAAGCCAGGAGGCCAGTGATCAGCCCAGGACCTCTATATACTCTGTCCAGGCTTGCGCTCCAGAGAGGTTGCTTCAGTGCTGCTACCACAGCAAAAACAACACAGGAGGCAGCAGTTATGAGTTACTGGTCTCTGCAACCACTGCTGTGATTCTCCAGCAGTTTGACTTCACCCCCAGATGCGCACTCCATTGTCTCTCAAGACAGACAGGTGCCCACAACAACACAACTCCCATCATCCTTGGCCATTCACCATACTGGCTTGGACCGGTGGGAGCCTGAATCTGCACCTTTTTTCCCCTCACAGTTGACTCTCAGTATGAAAAAGGAGTCATTTCCCTCCTCCTTTGAACAATATTTGCCAGGCCGTGCCTGCCTTAAGATCTGCTTCAGTATTCAAGATTGGACTTCAACCTGAACGAACGTGTGCTGGGAAGTCTCCAATGGGCGGCATTGGCTCACACCAAGTAGTTATGCCACACATTTTCCATTGCTTCCCATGGCTGTTTTTATTCAAAAGGTGGAACACAGAGGTGCTCTTTCTGCATTTGCTTCTCAACAGAGCCATTTGCCGTATGCTCAACAGCACCTTTGCGGATTATCTCAGTGGTCTGTGCCAGGCAGACGCAAAGACTATGCATTTCAGACAACACAATCTCTGCATGATAATACGAACAGACATCAGACATAACCAAATTATATTAGAGCTTGACAGAAGCAGAGGAGGGGAGAGAAATGTTGCCTCGATATCATTTTGTATATTTATCCCATTTGCCAGCAGGAAACATTCCTTTAGTAATATAAAAGTTATTCCATGTTTGGTGGGGGTTTGCAGAGCTGTCAGGCCTGTAAAATGCCACATTACTTTATTGTACTTGGCAAGGATTGCTGCGGCAAAGAAATGCCACAGAGAGATGACACTGCGACACTCCAGCCAGTCATTCCTGCTACTTAATTAGATTCTCATTTTGCCTGTTAAAATCGGGTAATGTTTCCTGTTTGTTTTCATTAAATGGAGTTCATTTCTCCCACACAATATCTACCAGATTATTGTAAATTGCAGTGTTTTATAATGTCTGCATTAAGAGGCGGCCTCTACTCATCTGCTACATGGATAGAGAAAAGCAAGAACCGAACAGCAAGCATTTCGGGCTGTGAGCTTTTAATCAGGGGAATGGGTAGATTAATCAACAAAACCATTAGTTGATTACTTGGTGAGGGCCAATTTTAATCAGTGAGGGGCAGTATTAATTGGTGGGACTGGGATTTAATTGCCCGCTAATGATTTTATTCCTTTCTTTTTATTTTGTGGAGGCAATTTTGGTTTGAAGTCAAAACAAAATAAAAAAATTCCTTCCAGTAGCACCTTAGAGACCAACTAAGTTTGTCATTGGTATGAGCATGCACACAAAAGCTCATACCAATGACAAACTTAGTTGGTCTCTAAGGTGCTATTGCAAGGATTTTTTATTTATTTTTTACTACGGCCATAGCTGCCAAGTTCTCCCTTTTTTTAAGGGAAATTCCCTTATGTTGAATAGGCTTCCTCGTGAGAAAAGGGAAAACTTGGCAGCTATGACTACGGCACACCTACCTGTAACTAGAACTTTGGTTTGAAGTGTTATGGCAACAGGGAACGAAAGATAAAATATCAAATATAGCTTTGCAAATGAGCAGTATTTTTGGTTTTCCAAAGTAAGAATAAAAAGCAATGCTTTCTTCGGCATTTTCAAAATGCTCAGCATATTTGGTAATATAAATTTATCGGCCAATCCAGTAAAAGGCCAATTGTTGTCAGGCCTCAGCCAGGGGAAGATGTAGCCCTGTGGCCACATGCCTTACTTTACCGAAGACATGGCCTCTACTTGAAGGGCTGTCAGAGGACACCTTTCTATCTAAAGGAACCTTCTGTTTGTGCTTATCCATGAATTAGTCCAATCTTCCTTTAAGGTCATCCAAGCTGGTGGCAGACATACAGCCCCACTGCAACCATTTTGCATTAGGCCACATCCCATGGAAGCTATTTTGTGTCGTGTCCTCTCCTTACAGTAGCCATTTTGTGGCGGATGCATATGACATGTCCTCAAAACTCCAAATGTGCCGAGGAGCCCAAAAACATTGGTGACACCCTACAAGGGCTCTGTGCCATCTATTCACTTTACCACCAATTAAACATTTAATGGTGAAAACAAATTAGGCCCTGAAGTAAGTCGAAGGGTTATTTAAGGACAAACCAAATGGATAAACAAATCCTTTTGTACCTCATTTTTTTGAAAATGACGCTGAATGATTGGTAAACTGATGCAACATGGTAGGTACCAATCAGGAAACGAAGGACAAATAATACGGCGGTTTGTTGTTCTTCTATATTCATAGTGTGAAATGATACAGCTTGGGACAGTATTTCTTTTCTAAATGTCACTAGTTTAATTTTATTAATAGAAATGTATCCACTCACCGAAAACTGCTTAGATGGAGCAATTATGTAATGCTGAAATTCTGAAAGCCTAATCTTTAACATAACAGAGAGATAATTTGTGTGCTATACAATGTCAGATACAGTTTTATTGCTTTGAGAACAAGTTCATTTCATTTGACTTTTGGTGTAGATATTTAACAGGGTGGACATTCCAGTGTTGGAAACAATGAGGTTTTAAAGCAAGAGTAGGGAGCATGTTTGTCTACAACTCCCATCTTTCCTGGCCATTGATCATGCTGGCTGGCAATGATGGAAGTTGGACTTCAACAGTATCCGAAAGGTCACAGGTTCCCTGTCCCTGTCTTAAAATTTCAATTTAAAAAGGAGAATTGATTGGGTCTAAGGCTCCTGTTATTGAAGCAATGAGGGTACAATTGCTTTAGAGATAGAGTTTCATTAATGATTTCAAACCATCTCTTTATTTTAAGTTGTAAATTACTTATAGTTTTCTATTTCTATCTACTAAAGCTGCTTCTTATTGTTAGAAGGAAGGCCCATCTCCCCCATTCCAAATTATAGTTAATATGCACCCCTGCTTGGTCCATTCACCAACAGCCCACCACCCCCTGTGTGCACCCTTTCCATACCATGCAACTGCTAAGCTTCCTTTTCACATTCCTAGCCCCATCTTTAAGATGTGCAGAAGTTTAGGAACAAGTCTGTCAGTTTCTTCAGTGAGAGAAAGTTTCATTCAGTTGATGAATGTTATACATATTGTATATGGGTGTTTCTTTATTAATCAAATGCATGTTCTAAATAACGACATTGAATCTGGAACTCCGCATTGAAAACAACACATAGTACCAGGAAAGTACTATGGAATATTTGAGGGCACTGCATCCTAGATCTCTCGATCTCTCTCTCTCTCTCTCTCTCTCTCTCTCTCTCTCTCTCTCTCTGAAATAATGCAGCTGAGGAAAAGAAGAGGGGAAAATTTAAGTACAGCAAGAAGGGGGGGTACTGAGAGGAAAATGGTGTCTTTAAAGAAACACCCAGGGTTTGAGTAGAGCAGGGATGTCCACAGGTCTATCACGATCTACTGGTAGATCCCTTGGAGGTTTGGTAGATCGCGGTCAATCGCATCCAACATAGCCTATGATCTTGTAATCAGGTGCTCATAAAGCTTTTAGTTTTGAGTGATACCAGGTCAGACTTCAGGGGTTACCGATCCATACTTAGCCACTAAGTTACAGTTGGGTGGGGGTGCGGAACACATTTTTTGTTTAAATGTGTTGTATTAAAAAAAAACCTCCTACTGTATATATTGGGGATCTACTTTGTACACAAACAAGCAAGCCCTCTAAGAATCTCTTCAACCAGGAGTGATTCTGGCTGAATCTATACTAAAGAATTCCATCTCCACCCCTGCATTTCACAACTCCAACCAGATCTCCTTACTAGCTCCTTTTTAGGCACATTAACATTCATAATATTGTCTGTCACCTCATTTCTCTGTATGCCTAAAATTGCCTTGCTAACATTTATTCACACTGCACTTGTTTATGCCTCCTGTTCCATTTCTACTTGATGCTAGCTCTTTTATTAACATAGCATTTTCTATCTTTTCCAATAGGTGAAATATACTACACACACTACATAGAGATAATCCTCTCTCTAACAGTGAACTCAAATGGTGAGTGCCGACAGAAATGGATCAAAATGGGGCTATCAACATTAGAGATGGGTGATTCTGTCAATTTCTGTTCTCGCAGTTCCTTATTTTTCCACTCTTAAATTCAGCTCTCCACATTTCTACAACAATTTGATAATTTTAGTGAAAATAATCTCATGAATATTCAACATAATTTTAGTGAAAATTTTACCAAAAAACACATTTTTGTATGCAGTTGTAACTAATAAACTCAATTTCTCCAAATGTAATGCATGTTTTGTGTTATTAACTTCTAATAAGTGTAATCCCATGCACTTGGGATACACATTACTTAATTGGCAACCACATTGCAAAATTTGAAAATGTGAAATTTTTGAATTATGGCTGTGCAGAAAGTGTTTATGTATGTATGTATGTAAATTCACCTTTAAATGCAAACCCTTTAAAACCAAAGTATCTCATTTAGGGTTGGGAAGTCATATAAATTCATAGGAAACAAACATTTAGAATTTGAACCACCATATTTGTTAGTACAGGTAAAGGTAAAGGACCCCTGGACGGTTAAGTCCATTTGAATTTGACTATGGGGTGCAGCGCTCATCTCCACTTTCAGGCCAAGGGAGCCGCTGTTTGTCCACAGACAGCTTTCTGGGTCATGTGGCCAGCTTGACTAACCAGCTCCTGATGCAATGGGACACTGTGATGGAATCCAGTTGTGCATGGAAACACCATTTACCTATTTATCTACTTGCACTGGTATACTTTTGAACTGCTAGGTTGGCAGGAGCTGGGACAAAGCAACAGGAGCTCACCCCATTGTGCGGATTCAAACTGCTGATTTTACATCAAGACAAGGAAGTTCAACACCATCAAGACTAGCTAGTTCAAGATTTTAGATCCATTTGTTGGTTGCTACACAAAGCAATCAGGCAATGCAAATAATTTGTGGGGTGGAACCTCGCAATAATGGAGCGAAAGAAGAGTCAACAAGCAGTGCAGATCAAGCTGGCAAGCTCACTTTGTTTAATCTAGGATAATTTGGTGCTTAGACGGACAAAGTGAAGCAATCCAGATGCAATGTGCCTCAGCATTCTGAGCACAACAAGATTTCTCCCTCACGTAGCCCAGCAAACATGAAGGGACACACAAACTAATTAGCTAGAATCCCTAACTAAACAAGAGAGTGTTGCATTCGCGTCAGCCAAGCCAGGCAGTGAAGTGCTGACATTGTTCCAAGCGAGAGGCCGCGGTGTGAAAAAAAAAAGTATTCTTATGCCATGCTCATGGAGAAACAGAAAGTGATGTGAACCCTATGGGACTGAAAAGGTGCAGAAGTCTTGCATGGAGATGATGATGTGGTCAAAGAAGCGGCCACAATATAACAGATCTTCTCGGAACCAGCCCTATTTTTATGCAGCGAGGAAGCTGTCCCAGGCAGTGTCATAAAAATGCAGCAAATGGTTAAGTTATTTAATTGGACTGTTGTCAGGGAATGGGAGAGCTGTTTGTGAGGTTTTCTGCCTTAGGTGAACCTAAAAATATATGAAAAGCCCTCCCGGTTGCTTTATATTGTTCTTAAGAAAGTGAAATTCTCACAAGCTACTCTGAGTGTTGCCTTTGAAGCAGGAGAGTGAGATATGAAGATTTTAATACATAAAATAAAAGCCACCAGATTACCCTTACCCAAAGTTCCTCCATTCTCAAGGCTTCTGTGTGGCCAGTTTCACAGAGTACAGTGCTTAGCAGGGAACCACATAGACAAGGCAAATGCCAGAGGCCATACTCTATTCTAGGCAGTGTGTCCTTGTTCCATTCCATTTCTTCCACAGATATCTGTTGGCCACTGCAGTATCATCATACCACAGAGGTTTTCAATCTTTTTGAGTCCACAGCTCCCTTGACCAACTGCATTCTTTTTGCAGCTCCTCTATGGGGAAATGTGCTCCGAACCTCAGGAGCCCAGTTATTTCACTCCTTGCCTGCAGAACTGGCAGCCCCCTATCCCTTTTCAAACACCCCCCCTTAGGGAGTGTTCCCTCAGTCTCATCTCCCCTCTCTTTGGGAGTCCTCTGGGCAGCTGCCCCTGGTCTCTGACCCCCCCCCCCAAAAAAAGAGGTGCCTCCTCACGTCTGCATAGGGGAAAGGCCTGGCCCTAAGCTCCCAAGCAGGCATTGCACACAGCAAGCACAAGAAAGACCAGCACTTATCCATCCATTTCCAGCAGCAAGGGCTTGTGGATGGCTGGTTCGGCTCCCACATCCACTCGTTTGCTTATCCTAAGTCCTCTCAGCTCCTGGCAACCAGCATTAAGGGGTGATATGATAGCCATGTTCAAATACATAAAAGGATGTCATATAGAGGAGGGAGAAAGGTTGTTTTCTGCTGCTCCAGAGAAGCAGACATGGAGCAATGCATTCAAACTACAAGAAAGAAGATTCCACCTAAACATTAGGAAGAACTTCATGACAGTAAGAGCTGTTCGGCAGTGGAATTTGCTGCCAAGGAGTGTGGTGGAGTCTCCTTCTTTGGAGGTCTTTGAGCAGAGGCTTGACAGGCATATGTCAAGAATGCTTTGATGGTGTTTCCTGCTTGGCAGGGGGGTTGGACTGGATGGCCCTTGTGGTCTCTTCCAATTCTATGATTCTATACCCTGGCCAGCCCCAGAGGCAGCTCCCCATTCGCCTGAGGATCTTGTAGCCAGGGCTGCTGGAACTTTGGGCATATTTGAAAGGTCTAACAAGCCTATATTTCCATGTTTTACCTTGCTGCATTTCTTGTGACTCTGCTGAGGTTCAAAGGGTGCTTGCCCTAAACTTGGTTCTTGGCATCCAGAAATTCTCCTTTCTTTATATTTCTTTTTCCTTGCACCAGCAGGATGGCAACAAACATGCCGTTCAATAAAAATTTTTTTTTAAAAAAACTACACTGGGATGCCTGAAAGACCCCTCCTTTGGACAGATCCACAGCAGACATTTACAGCACATCCAAAGCACATTTGAAACATGCAACTTCCACCCAAAAATCAGGGAGAAGTGGTTTCTAAAGGGTACTGGCATTATAGGTCTGCAAAGGGAAAACAACAGTTCCCAGGAATTTTTTTGAGGAGGGGAAGTAATGTGCTTCAAATGTGTGTTGGGTGCTCTTTAAATCTATTGTATGTATTTGCCCTTCATTGATGTTTGAGTCAGCATTGGGCCAAAGTCCTTTGGTTCTACTATGCCTTAGTTGGATATAGGGTTTTTGTCCAATTCTGTCCTTTTAATATCTTCCTCCCAGTTTTTAGCTTCATCTTCTTTCTTAATTTTTTTCGTTTTATGGATTATATGTTGTTTTAATTGAGATTGTGAGGTGCCTTAGCTGCCCATAAAGGGCCAAAAGTTGGGATATAAATATTTAAATACCAGTAACAATATATATATATATATATATATATATATATATATATATATATATATATATATTCTTCTAGTAGTCTAAAACAAACAAGAAAATTTTTTACTTGTCCAGCAGATAAAATATAACAATTAAAAATATTTTTCACCTCCTGCTGAAATAAACTTTACCCCAGATAGCAGAAATCTGAAAGTTACTTGGATTTTTTTTTTCTACTGAGATAATGCAATCTTCCTACAGCTAAAAAAGCATATGGGTTTTAAATGCTTTAAATTTTTATGCACCAGGCGGCAGGTTTTAAATTAACAATGAACCAGTTATTTTGTGTAATTCCAGGAAGACAATCTATCATTTTTAAGTTTTCAAATTTTTCACTGCTAGGACCGAGACATATTGCACATTTTCTCATCATCTGTCATAGATCATTGCAGCAAGAGTGCCATGTGATTTCTATTGGAAATAGCTCTGATCTGATCTGAACTTCTGTTCTATTCTTTTTCTTTTTTCATCTTTTCTTTTCCTTCTTTTTTGTAGTTGTACTTCGTTAAAAACGGGGGGGGGGGAGCTCATGAAAAAACAAAAGCAGTACAAGGGGGCGAGGAACTGAAAATGGGGGAAACGGAATGAAGTTTCAAGTGCTCTGCTTTCCCCCTTAATGAGATCAATCCATATGTTTGTTTCTCCTGCACAGGACTTTCTGTTGTTAAAAAAGTTCACAGAGAGCTACTGTTTGTCTGTCTTTGGTATTGATGCTCAGGGTTGTTCAAGACAAAGGAAAATAGCATTAAGCGCTTCAGAAGCAGCTGCTATTGCAGAAAGAGACACCATGGACACCTGTAAGCTAAATGTGCCGACTGAAATCTTTTGCTTTTATAGCACTCACTGCTTTGAGTTGGTGACCTACAATGCAGTAAACATTCTGAAGGTGCCCATGGATCCAGCATTTGGAGAAATGGGGACGGGAAGCATGGGTTGGGAGTGCTACATCATTTCCTACCACTTTGATTGCGAGATGAAACATTCTATCTGCTCTTTAAAGATCACTCTCTAAAGAATGAACAGAGCATTATCTCCTGACCAGAGGGCTACTTCCTGTGGGTTGGTGGTCTGTATCCAGCTCACGAGACATGGGTTCACCACCTTAGGGAGATGGTAATCCCATCCAGAGCATTTGCCTTGGTTGTTGGATGAACTGCCAGCCAACAGAACCTTTATCTGCACATGTGGGTGGCGCTGTGGTCAAAACCACTGAGCCTCTTGGGCTTGCCGATCAGAAGCTCGGCGGTTCGAATCCTTGTGATGGGGTGAGCTCCCCATGCTCTGTCCCAGCTTCTGCCAACCTAGCAGTTCGAAAGCACGCCAGTGCAAGTAGATAAATAGGTACTGCTGCAGCGAGGAAGGTAAATGGTGTTTCTATGCACTCTGGTTTCTGTCACTGTGTTCCATTGCACCAGAAGCGGTTTAGCCATGCTGGCCACATGGCCTTGAAAGCTATCTGTGGACAAATGCCAGTTCCCTCAGTCTGAAAGCAAGATGAGCACTGCAACCCCATAGCTGTCTTTGACTGGACTTTACCGTCCAGGGGTCCTTTACCTTTTACCTTTACCATCTCTTCTGGGCTGACCTTCTGTGTATCAATTATCCAATCCAATACTTGCCTCAGACTTAGCACACTCATCATCTCAACTGCATTAGATGAAAAGAATAAATCTAGTTCAATGTCACCAACTTACCTGTGACACCTCCCCCTAAATCCCCAGATGACATCACTCAGCAATTTTACATAGATGTAAACCAATTGGGGGGGGGGGGAACAGAGTCCTGCTGAACCTCGTTTCACAGGTGCCATGGGACAATAACATCAATGGGATGCAATCTGGCAGACTTGAACAAAATATGAGAGCTCCTATTCCCATCTTGGATGTGTGGGAATGTTAGGGATGTGGATTAGGATATATTATTAGATAGATCCTATCCAAGCTTGTGTTAGCAAGCTTCCAATATCAGCAGAGTGACATTCCCCTTTTGTCCGCAGCAAAGCGTGAGCGTTAAGTTTGTTAGAACCTCTGCAACAATATTATACTTCAATATTATACTTCCTGGCAAATCCCCCTTTTCCCTCTTAAAAGAAATACACGACACAATAGTATTAAAATAAGATAGAGTTTACTCACATGACATCCTGAGTTAACAGCATAATCTCAGAAAGGCAGGCTTACGTAGAAAAGTTACAAATATATACATGTGGAGACTACTTAGTAAGGTAAGGCTCCATCTGGTCTCTCTCTTGGCAGCAGGCTGAGAGAGAGAACCATCCTAACTGTAGATTCTCTGGAGATGTGTTCCCATTGAAGGAGAAATGGCTAAGAGAGAGAATGGCTGCTGGCTAGGGGCTTTTCTCTGCCAGCTAATCCATCTCATCCATATTCATAATTAATTGGGAACAGCCTCAGTATAATTGTGAGCTAGTTTAGCAAAAGTACCAATTCTGCATGAGGCAGTCTTTTGGATAATTGATAGCATCGCCTCTCTGTACTCCTGGGTACACAATGCAAGGATTTCTCCAAAAAGAAGAAATAAAAAGGTGATCATTTCTCTCTAGAGCTAATGCATTAGGTTTGCATAATGAATGGGGAAAAGAACTTTAACCAAGAAAAAAAAGTTCAAGAATTTCAAGGCGTACGCACGTTTTTGATGTGCTCGTAACAATAGTTGCTAACGGATGAAGATATTCTCAGGTTTTTTAATGCACCTGCTTATTCTTCTGTTAATTAAAATCTGTGTTTGCCGCAGCAATCTTTGCATAACAGATATACGCCGCTTCAGAAGTGGCACCGTTTCAAAGAAACAAAACACAGACTATGCAAGCTATTAAAAAGCAAGTTTGAAAAGGAATCACAAGTATATTTCTGCTTTGCTTTGGCTAAGAAGCCTGTCTGTCGGTGCAAATGCACCAAGAAGGACCCAAAGCAAATCCTCCCATATCGCCCCCCCTTTCCCCCCTTTATTCTGGGACTGAAGGGATGAAGAAGAAGCCCTGAAATATCAGCTAGTTATGGGGGGTGGGGCAATTGCATCTCTAAAATACACAAGAAGTCATCAATGATACCAAAAGTAAAACAGCAAGTTTTGGTCTTCACTGTAATAATCCCAATTCTGTGTTTTGGTTCTTTTATCCTCCCCCCCCCCAAAGGGTAACATTTACCAAAAGCAAAAAATCAAAAGAAATACTACTCTACTCTTCCTTACTTACAAAGTGCATTTGTATAGCCCCCTTGGTTGGTCAGAAGGGAGATCAATCAGAAGCTCTTGTGTGAAGTTGAATTATCACACACAGCCTGCTGCATGACTATCCTTCCAAACAAACAAACAAATGACACTTCTGTTTCTAGTGTATCTGAAGAAGTGTGCATGCACACGAAAGCTCATACCAAAATATAAACTTAGTTGGTCTTTAAGGTGCTACTGAAGGAAAAAAATTTATTTTGCTTCGACTCAGACCAACACGGCTACCTACCTGTAACTAAAACAAATGACTGTTTACCAGTTTAAGAGGAGGTGTAACAGAACCTCCATGACTACAGGCTTCCTCTCTGGGGTCCAATATGCATGCCCTGTTCTTAACAGTACTACTTGCTGCTTCGTTCCCATAAATTGTGCCCTCCTCCCAGAGAGCACGTGTTGCGGTGAGATCATCAAGACTGAACTCACTGCTGTTGTGGGTGGGAGCGATCGCCACAACAACCCGATTGGTGGTCCCTCGGTTGCTGGGGTAAATCTGGCCAATGGGATCGTTTCATGCATTAACCCAGGGACCTATATACCGTTGCACATTGCTTTGAGCTTCCTCTTTTTCGCCTCGTGCACCGGATCACCCACCCTATATTTAGGGTTCATTATGACCTTGCTATGCCGTCGTGGGTCATCTGCTGTTGGGGCAGGGGCCTGGTAGGAATTTTCCCATTTGGCTGATTGGCCGGTGCCACTTGGGTTTTGCCTACCACGTAGCAAATCATCACAACTTTGTAAGGTTTGGCGGTTAGGCATTGGTTCAAGGTGTGGTGAAGGGGGGTTGTCACACCTGCCCCTCCAATGCGTGAAAGGGTATTCTGTTAAAGGAAACCAGGGGCTCGCCTTGCTTTTGTCCGATCTCCTTCTAGGGGTTAGGGCCATGCCAGAGACCCTGGGAGCATTTGGGGTGAGCTTGAGTCTGAACCTGGTCCAATGCTTCCCCCAGGATGTTTTTCCTTACTGATGTCTGCCAGATTCCAGGCGTCAGTGTTGCCCTGCTGAGGTCAGGTGCAGCTAGTCAGGAACCAAAGTCTAAGCAAACCACTGGCTGACGAAGACTTTTTGGAGCCCGGGGCAGCACTGGGGGCATGCACCCGGGGGCGTGGCGTCACCCCACGCTGTGCGCATGTGCGGCGGCGCCATGACGCATTTGCAGGAAGCGTGCAACGCGTGTGCTGTGCGCGGCGGCTCCGTGCATGTGTGCTGCACAGCGGAGCCACCAACGGGCCTTTGCACCATGTGGAGATGCTGCTGCCCCCGTATTGGCTGCGTCCCAGTGCGGTGCTGGGGATGTTTACCGACAGCTCCGCTGCGTAGCAGGGCCTCTCCGTGATGGTGGTCGCACCATGTCGTTGGTGGAGGTGGGGAGGGGATGCTGTCCCCCCTGAGTAGAGCCCGGGGCACCCCGCCCCTATCACCCCTCCCTTGCTACACCACTGAAGCAAACCACTCACGATCTGTAATCAATAAAGTTGTGGTCAAAACTTATGCCAATAACCTTAAACTTTCATTCTGTGTCAGTTGTGTCTTTATTTATTTGGGGGGGGGGAGTGACTTGGGATCTTAACATGCAAATCTCTAGACTAGAGCCCAGGACACTTTTGTGCTCTTAACACCATCCTCCTTTGCCACCCCCCTCCACCCCAATGTCACAAGCTCAGTGCCTTTCCGCTAGGTACTTGCTCCACGTCATTTTTCATGCAAGATTGGTGCCAGAGGCTGCTGCCTGCTGGTGGCCATCTGGCACCTGGACATGACAAGTGGGAATACATTAAGACAGTGTCATAGCATGGGTTGCCAGTGCCCGGGGCCATGCATTCAGCTGCCTAAGGGTATCTGCATCACCCAGGCAATTGCAGCCACAGAGATAAGAAATGAAAAGTTGTTCTGCTGTCTGAAAAGGTAACTTCCTGGTCCACATGGAGAAGCCATTTTCAACAGAACCCAGCAAGGGACACACACAGCTATACCGTGGCAGTATCAGGCACTTTCTAGTCTGTTCCTGTATCTAGCATAGGTTTGCACCAATGGTAATCAAATTATGCATTTCATGTTCTATTGGCATATTTCTCAACATATTACAAAATGCAATAGATAATTGTCATCATATATTCATGACTGTATGGAAATAATATTGTAGATTTGGATCATTTAAATGTGAATTTGAGATTATCATAAACAACCCACTTACCAATGAAAAACAAGGGTGGCAGACTATATATATATCAGAAGCAAACCAGCTGTGTGGGTGTCCTGTCCACAGGTTTGCTTTATTGAATTCACATTTTAAACCTGCATTTTTAAACCTGTGAAATTGTAACTGTTCTCAAAGCAAAGATTTACATAATGAGTTTATGTAAATCTATACATTTCATTACTTGATTGAATGGTCGAATTTTCATGAACTCAGCACTACATCTCGAATTCAGGCAGGGAATGAATATTGAACTAATTCAATCTATTGCACTGAAAAAGATAAATGGCCCACTCAAGCAAGGATGATCTGAGTTCAGAAAACAGGCTTTTGCAGGTAGAATTTCCTTGTGTTGTGGTCTGTATGTGGAAAGGCAACCTGTGTTCATGATGAAATTGAGCATTTTTTAGTGCTCACCACTTGTTTGGTGGATAGATGGAATGGTCCCAGCTCTCACTTCTACTCCCAACTCTCACTAGCGATCAGTTCTGTCAAAGGTGGGGATGGTCATCATGCCATTATTTAAGAAAAATAAAACAGAATTACAATAATGGTGCAAATTTGCATAAGCACTGGAGCAACTCATAACAGTACGTTCTCCCCCTGGAGAGTAAATCCAGCTTCACTCACAAACACAGACACACAGTTTTGTGGTGCAAATGACAGATCCAATCAACCATTCGAATGCTAATAGGTACATCTGTTTTGCTCATCACCCTTTCTGTGCTTCAGGTGGGCTGAATGCCTGTTTATTCTTTTATAAACGCAGCACAAACATTCTCTTTTTCTTAATCAGCACTACACTGCTGGTTCCTGCTCTAAACAAAAAGGCAAGGGAAGAACAGGTTCCCTTTGAACTTACCGTAGGTCTAATGGTTGTTCATCTTTGCAAAACATATTTGCAAGTATTCTTCAACATCTGGCTGACTGCTAACATTGGATTGGGTGTAGGGTTGCCAGACTCAATAGAGGACAGGACTTCTGTGACTTTAATTGCCCTGCTCTCTTTTGAGTCTGGAAACCTTAAAGAGAAACCAGCAGACCCTTTGCTTGGAAATTAAACAAAGGGTCTGCTGGTTTCTCTTTAAGGTTTCCAGACTCAAAAGAGAGCAGGGCAATTAAAGGCACAGAAGTCCTGTCCTCTATTGAGTCTGGCAACCCTAATTTGGTCCAGCCTCAGACATGCTTAAAGTAGTCGCACAGAAATCAGTAAGAATTAAGTGAACCATGATTAAGTTATGTCCAATGGATTTCAATGAGTCTACTCCAGCTTTCCCCACCCAGATTTTCTGTTGGAGTCACAATTCCCATCAGCTCCAACCAGCATGGCCAATGGTCAGGGCTGTTGAGAGTTGTAGTCCATAAGACCTGGAGGGCACAAGATTGGGGAAGACTGGTCTCCTGTGCATAGCTGCCAAGTTTTCCCTTTTCTCGCGAGGAAGCCTATTCAGCATAAGGGAAAATCCCTTTAAAAAAGGGATAACTTGGCAGCTATGCTCCTGTGATCATGATCAGGCATCCCCAAACTGCGGCCCTCCAGATGTTTTGGCCTACAACTCCCATGATCCCTAGCTAACAGGACCAGTGGTCGGGGAAGATGGGGAATTTAGTCCAAAACATCTGGAAGGCCGAAGTTTGGGGATGCCTGATCATGATTCTGGCTGGATCCAACTCCTTATGTATGTCCAAATCCTGCCTTCTGTAACCAGTGTTTACAGAATAAGATAAGCGACAAAAAATATAGTTTCCTACCCCAAAAAAGCTTCCAGTTTAGATTTCCACAGCAGGGACGATTACAGAAAAGATGGGAAGAAAAGAAGAAGTCAGAATAGCATGGGTTTGATTATTGTAGAGGATGTTTTATGACAATTCATTGGAAAATCTTTTTACTCTTCCCCAATTCCAGGAGGAAGGACCATAGTTCAGTGGTAAAGCTCCTTATATGCAGACGATCCCATATTCAATCTCTGACATTCCCAGCTAGCTGGGGAGCTGCTGTCAGTCAACATAGATATTGCTGAGCTAGATAGACCAATGGTCCAATTCGAGGATCATGTAGATTTCTCTTTTTCGTGTGCCCCTAGGATTCTTACATTAGAGAGTAAGCTGTGGGTTCTGCCATTGTGGATGCCCCATTTTATAACAAGAAAAGCTGATAAGTTGGGTTAATCAGTCAAATCAAACAGCTGGTCTCCCCACTTGTTGAATCTCCACTAATGCTGTTGAATTTTTCTAAGGGAAAAAATTAATAAAAATGGCTTATCATAGATCAATACTGGAAAGCAATGGACTTACCAGTAGTGAATTTAAATGAGCCTGCAAGTCTGAAATCAAACATTCTCTTTTAGGCTTGGGATTAGCTTGATTTTCCTTCTGTTATCTCTAGTGATTATTTTAAAGTATTGCGTTTAAGTTCATTAACCTGCAAAATTATCTTTAAAGTGAGATGACAAGGCAGGGGATATATCAGGCTAGAACAGAGTGTGGTTTGGATCCCCCCCCCCCCCCGGCTCCCAATATGAGCAGAGGGGGAGAGGAAATGCACACATGTATAAATAAGAGGAGGCTGCCAATTCCCCACCATTCACCACTGCAGGCAAATTATACTAGATTTTGGTAACCCCCTGGAATAAGACTTTAGCAGAAGTGGCTGGAAAAAAGATGGGAGATGGGAGGAATTTCCATGAAAATGGAACGCTGGTTTGAGAAAGACAATGCAAACATTGTGTCCAAGGCTAGATGCAATATTGTCCAGGGACATAACTTCAAAAGAACGGATTTCTCCACCATCTGCACCAAATGTATTCTAGCACAGAGCACAAAAGCACTAAGCATAGAATCCACTTTCACAAGTACGGCTTCTGAAAAGCAGCTTATTAAACCAGTTACTGTGTCTTTTGCTAATCTCCTAATGCATTATTTTTAATGAGGTGGGGTGGGGGAGGAACTGTTCAGAAGTGCCACTTAAAATTCGGGTTGGCAAGCCTTCTGGCCCTTTTTGGAGACATTCTTCACCCACCCCACCCCACATACACAAATACATACCATTTCATAGTCATTGATGGCCTCTTGCAAAGAGAGAACTGAGTTGATTAATTCCTGAATCATCCTGGGAAAGAAAAGGAGGGGAAAACATTCGATTTAATAAAGAACTTTTAGACAGAGTCGACCTTGAATAGGGAGGGGCCCTCATTTTGAGCATTCGGTAGGGATTTTAAGTAGCATAGGCGTGTTACAATGAATGTCCAAAACAATTCCATGTATTTGTCATAAATGCCATGAAAATCAGAGATATGCCCTCAAATGCTAGCTGTTATCTTATGTGGCTGCCATCGTTCACTGGGGGATATTTTGAAAAGTGTGTGTGTGTGTGTGTGTGTGTGTGTGTGTGTGTGTGTGTTTGGGCTTTCACAAATTCATCTGCAAGCACCAAAACTCACATGTGAATGCTAACATTCACCATATTTTCAAAGAGAGAGAATGAGAGAGAGAGAGAGAGAGAGAGAGAGAGAGAGAGAGAGAGAGAGAGGCTCCCAATGTTTTGCCTCCCATTTATCCATTGATAATGATTTATATTTAATGATGATAATAAATTGCACATACAGATTCTATGACATAAATTGCAAATAGGCTGCACTGAACATGAAAGTTTTATCGTTTCATCTAACCCCTCCAGTATTTTGATCGATCTCCCACCAAACAAGGGAAATATTCAGTGAATCCTGCTCCTAGGAAACTCCGTTGAAATGGGTGCCTTCATCAATTGAATCATCACATTATTCTATGAGTGAAGATGTCTCATTTCCGTAGAACATGCACTAAAAAGCAGTAGGCCTAATTCAGAATGAAGTCATCAAGGAGACCTCCACTAGCTCTAGAAAGCAGCTGGAGGAGGAGGAGGTGAGGGCAGAGAGTGAAGAAAGAGCTGTGAGTGGAAGGGGCTCCTTTCCCCATATTTTGGACCCCCTGGGAAACTCAGCAAACCTGCTGTACCTGGAACTGGGTGTGGAGAGTACAGCTGAATGGGACACACCTTTGGGCAGCCTGAGGAAGCACCATTCACTTTGGCCTGCCTCCCCAAAAGCAAGTCTAGAGTGAGAGACTAGGGTGACGTCCGCCATTGCTGGGAACTCTTCTCATTGTGAAACAATTGTGAGTGAGCTGAGAGTTGTTTCGGACCCTGAGTGAGAACCCGGAGGCAGTGTGTCAGAAGGAAATAAGCAACTATTTTACTTTTAGAAGACAACTGAAGGTGGCCCTGTTTAGGGACGTTTTTAATGTTTGATGCTGTACTGTTTTTAATATTTGGTTGGAAGCCAGCCATATGGGCGGGGTATAAATAATATATTATTATTATTATTATTATTATTATTATTATTATTATTATTATTACAGTATAAGGAAAATGAATTGATATTGATTTTAACTTTGCATTAAACCAACGTTCTGATATGCAGCTGTGTGATTTTGTAATATTTTGTTAAAGTTGTCTGTTGTTGCTTCAGTTTTTTGTACTCTGCTTGGATATGTTTTTAATATGTTAGCAGGCACAGAAATTAAATGATCAATCAATACCCAATAGAAGAGCAGTTTCACGGTGACGCTGCCGGATTACACTAGAATAGCCAAGGCTGTGGGTGCCAAGTGACGATCCATCTATCCTAGTGTGGATAAAGGGTCCAGGTGCAGAAGCAGTGCTTTTTCTTCTTTAAAATTGTTTAGGGGTACTCTCATTTTGACTGCTCTCCCTCCTCCTTGCCCCCTTCCTCCCCCCCAACCCCCAGACGAGGGATTCGAGGCAGAGGCAGCGGCCCTGAGAGGATGGGAAGGCTTGAGGATGGCAACGGTGGGGTCGGCTTGAGTGAGGAGGTGTGAGCACTCACCGGCTGGCTCTAGCCCAGGAAGAGGAGGAGGAGGAGGAGGAGGAGGAGGAGGAGGAGGAGGAGGAGGAGGAGGAGGAGGAGGAGGAGGCAGAGAATGATGGAGCTCCAGTCTGCGCTGCTACTGTGGAGACAGCTGGCATGTCAGTCCGTCCGGCGGTCAGTCGGGGCAACACAAAATGTTTAGAGGTATGTGTGCCCTTGCACCCCCCCCCCAGAAAAAAGCACTGTGTTGAAGGATAAGCATAGATCTGTTCGCCCTTCTCATTTATTCTCACTAGTTGCAAATTAATTTTGTGTGTACACAAACAGAAGAGATGGAATAGAGAAGACGGGGTTTGGGCAGAGCTGCTCTGCTAGCTTGCCAGCATATGGGTCACTGCTGCTTACGGGAAGCGGGAGGGGCAAGGCGGCCCACCCACTGGGAAAGCTAATGTGGTGTCTCTGCCCCACCCAGCAATTGGCTTCGGAAATGGAGGGTGCTCTTTTAGGACCTCTTTTGACACAGTGACCACACAAGGCTAGAGCATGTCCATTGTTATAAGTTCTGAGAAAGCAATACTTGTTGTTGAATGTTTTTGGGGGGGGGGGCAACAAGCAAGACGCTGGTGTCTTTCCTGTCAAATGTGGCCTGTGCCATTTAAATCAGGGGTGAGCAAAAGGTAGGTGGGGAATCCACTGATAGATCTTTGGGTGTTTTGCAGTCGATTGGCAAGGATTTCCGACTCCCAGCTGTTTGACCATACCAATAATAACAAAGCAAATATTCCCCCACCCACCAAATTATGTGGCTGAAATAAAGGAAGCTTGGGAGAACCAGAGCTGGACATTTGAGTGAAAGGACTATGAGTCCAGTTTACATTCTGGTAAGAAAACAAATTCCAAGAGTCAGAGGCACTCTGTTCTTTAATCTAAGTGCATATCTGTAGTCACCTGGAACTGGTTGCTAGATCTTGGAGTATTAGAGCGGGGGGGGTGAGTGGGTGGGTTAGACCCAACAAACCTGACATTTGTCAATGGATAACGAGTACACAGCAAAAGCAGGGAAAATATTAACTGCTCAATAATCCATTGTTTCATTCCCTAGCAAATCCAAAGAAGAAAATAACCACAGCACATTGATCAGGTTGATTGGGGACAGGATTTGGGAAAGGCAATCATGATCGAGAGCTGGGAGAAATTATGGAATAGGGATATGAATTATACACCAAGTTATGATTTGAAGGAAAATTTAATCAAGATGCAATATAGATGGCATCTAACCCAGCAAAAATTGCCCAAAATGTATAAAGGAGTGGATGAGAAATGCTGGAGGTGTCAAAAAGAAATAGGTAGTTATATTCATATATGGTGGAGGTGTAATGAAATTAAGCCTTATTGGGATATGATATATAAGGAAATGAAAAAAAAATACTTAGGTACTCCTTCAAAAAGAATCCCGAATTATTCCTCCTGGGTATGCTCCACGACGAAATTCGCCCAAAAGACAGAAATATTGTAATGTACCGTGTTTCTCATATTATAAGTCATGTCTTATATTAATTTTTTCCTGAAAAAAACACAGCATGCCTTATTTTCAAGGGATGTCTTATTCTTTAATTAAGTACCGGTACCGGTATCTGTACAGTCCACAGACCTGCTCCCACCGGGTCTTCGCGCGCGGCAGGCAGAGGCTGCAGCCAGGTCCTGGGGCTGCGCGCGCGGCAGGCGAAGGCTGCAGCCGGGTCCTGGGGCTGCGCGCGCGGAAGGCAGAAGCTGCAGCCGGGTCCTGGGGCTGCGCGCGCGGCAAGCAGAGGCTGCAGCCGGGTCCTGGGGCTGCGCGCGCTGCGCGCTGAGGCTGCAGCCGGGTCCCGGGTGTCCGCGCGCAAAGGCTACAGCCGGGTTCTGGGGCTGCACGCGCTGTGCGCTGAGGCTGCAGCCAGGTCTCGGGGGTTAACGCGGCAGCAGCAACCCTTCTTTGCCACAGACCTTCTTCCACCACCCGGTACGGCTTATTTTCGAGGTATGCCTTATATTTTTCCACCTCAGGAAAATCCTGCCATGCCTTATTTTGTAGGGATGCCTTAAAATATGAGAAACACGGTACGCAGTGACAGCAGCTAGAAATTTAATTGGTTCAAATTGGAAAAGTAATAAGATACTGACCAAAGAGGATTGGCAGAATAAATTGTTAATATATTATAACTCAGCAACAAAAAATGCTGAAGTTAAAGGAATTAATGAGGAAACCAGAAATAAAGATTGGGGGAAATATAGAAATTATTTAACAACAATGGTGGAAAATCCCTCGCTAGCAGAAGCCATATGAGGGCTCAGAAATAAAAGGTTCATTAATAGATCCATAACAAGCAATTAGGTATACAATTGGTCATGAGAACATGAAAGGCGCAGAACAAAATATGGCTGGAAGTATCAAATCACGTATGGTGGGTAGGGTGGAGGGATATAGGAACACAGGAATACAAGAAAATATTTGCAACCTGAAAAAAATTGTCATTATGTTTTGCTTCTGTTTCTGTTTGATGCTTTGTTATTAATTGGTGTTATTTTGTTTAGTCTTACTTTCCTTGGTTGTACATATAATGTACAGATTATATTGAATTTTATATGATTATAATTTTATATGATTTATTATTATTTAATTTTCCTTTTTTCCTTTCTCTTTTTCTTTCTTTTCTTTTTCTTTTTTCTGTTTACACTTTTTGTGGTGTTTTGATTTGTAATGTTGAAACATAAAATAAAAGTTATATATATATTTTTTGAAAAAAAGATCAGGTTGCTTGAACTGTTTTCATTGTGCTGCCCCAAACATTAGAATGTGATAGCATTCTGCAGTCTAAAATGACATAAATCCCAGGTATATTCATAAACTGATAATTCTTCATGATCTCAGTCTTTGATATCTCACAAAAGTGTGATACCTTGTGAGGATGTGTTTGACTGCCCTAAGTTACACAACGAATAAAATGAGTGATGCTGGCAAAAATAAAAAGCAAAAGGGGGGCATATGATGCAGATTTTCACTGTTCATAAAAATCATCCTTAATGCGAGTTGGGCACATTTCCTCTGAATGTACTGATAATTAATAACGAGACAGCATTGAGCTGGTGTTCTGCTCTTGTATCTGCGTAGTCAGCATTCATTAGACCAGATCAGCGAGGTCCAGATCATTGTTGGGCACAAGTTCAGTACTTGAGCATTTTAACCTCTTAATTAGTCTGGATGAGAACAGTTCTTCCTCCCTTCACTTTAGTATCCGCATTGCTAGCAGGGATGGCTTCCCAATCTCAGGCCCACTGCGCCCCTCCCCTACTACTGCTAAATAACACTTAACTTACTTATTGGCAACAGTCTCCACTTACATATGGAAAGGAGGAGTTGGGAGAAAGAAGTTGAGTGTGTGCACTGCTGGGAAATGTGTCTGCTGTTTGTCAGCAACCTCTGACCATCAGGGCTGGCCCACCCATGAAGCACAGTGAGACAACTGCCTCTGGTGACAAGATGCACATAAGCAGCAGATCCAGCCTCCAAGGAATGTGTTGGCCAGCAATGGCCACAGAGAACACAGTGTAGGCCTCCTCAAAAGCTCCCCACAGTGGCGTCTTGGCAAATAGGTGAACAGGAAGCACTGCTGCTCTTCTCCCACCCCTAGGGAGGAATGACCATTCCCCACATAAAGGGGAGATGCATTTTGCGCAGTCGCACGCAGCCCCCTGGAATCCCTGAGGCAGCCCTGGAAGTTTGGAAGCCAGCACTGCCTACCTGGGGCTGGATACTGGTGTTCTCCGCCCACTCAGTTAGCCGTCCAATCCAGCTCAGGTAGGGGTGCCGTGGGGATTGGCCAGGTAGGAACAGGTAGCCTTACCTTGCACAAGGTGAAGTGGAGCCATTCTTGGGAAGCAGTCAACGGATTCAGAGCTTTCCCACCCTCCACTCCCTAAATTAATGCTTGCATTACAGGTTATTTTCTTCCACAGGCGTACATGCACGCAGGCGCTGCTACGACAAGGCTGCTGTTGAAGGGCCAGAAAGAAATTTCCCTGCATTGGCAGGTTTCGCCTTTCCCGTAGCAATTCGTCACAACTTGGCGGATGCAGGCCTTGGGCGGAATCCTTTAGTCATTTACATAAATGGGCGGGGTGTGGGGCAGTAACCCCCCCCCGCCCCCATTGTGGTGGTGATAACGGGGTTCCTGTAAATGGGGCAAAAGGGGGAGGCATTGACCATACACATAGGCCGTCATTGCCCTCCCCCTCCAGCGGTTGCGATCGAGGAGGGCGGGCTATCTGCTTGAACATATGTTCTCCAGAGTTAGCCCAACCCCTACACATGCTGGGTAACCCTGAAATTACCCAGATCCCCGGCTGGGGGCTGGGAGGGATATACGCCCAATGCCTGAGCCAAGGTCTCCCTACATCTGAACTCTTAATAAAGTTGTGGCCAATTTTAATCCCATCAAATGTGGTCATGTGTCATTATTCCGCTCGGGGGCTGCCCGGGGTTTGGGGGGGGGGACTCCTCCTGACTGCACAAATGGGACTCTGCTTCCTGGGCAGTCTGCATCAACCTGGCATGTTTCAGAGTGGGCCTTTTTCCCTCCACCCATATTTCCCTCCATTCCCTGTTCAACCATTGGGTAAGGTTGATATGACACCCCCCTCACCTTTGTTTCTGATGCAGATCTTCAATAACCCCATTGTTTCTGATGTAGATCTCCACTCACTGCATTGTTTCAGACGTAGATTTTTCTTTTCCTCTTGTTCCTGATATAGATTATCATGCCATAATCCAGAATGGCAGGGAGGTGCCATTTTGCAGTTTGCCTCAGGTGCCAAAATGTATTAGGCTGGCCGTGCTCATGATCACCAATTCCACTGGAACTGCTGGTGCTTCCTCCTCTGCATTCCAGCAGCCGGTCAGAGATCAGGGCTTCATTCATGGTTCACTTATTTTGCATCCCCTACATGGGCCCAATGTCTGTCTATATAAAGATGCCTTTGACCTCCAGTGGATGGTCATTACTCTAGATAGGACTTCCTTTGCAAAGAGTTCTTAAGGCTGAGAGTGGCAATCTATTTTTTTCAATGATTTTTATTGTTTCATCACAGATAAACATAATCAACATTTCAACATAAACACAACAT
The DNA here is from genome assembly GCF_965207765.1 of Zootoca vivipara. Lineage (NCBI taxonomy): Eukaryota > Metazoa > Chordata > Lepidosauria > Squamata > Lacertidae > Zootoca > Zootoca vivipara. Next base: position 20,125,941 of record NC_142591.1, read on the forward strand.
AAGCTTGTAATTATATCCCAAGTTGTACATTTTTAGGGATATCTCCTTTAGTTACAACATATTCTACATTTGTTCTGCCGAACTCGACTTCCCCTTTCTCCCATCTTTGGTTTTATTTATCAGGTTTTCCTACTTGCGCTCTCATAAATCCATTTCTTATTTGTTTTCTTGTATCTTATCGTCGTCTATGTGAGAGTGGCAATCTAGGACACTTCCCCATCAGAGATCAACCAGAATTTCATGTGAAGGTGACAGGGAAATCCGTAACACCCATCAGGAAAACATTCAGCTCCATCAGCCTGCCGAGAACACACCGTTTCCGCTGGTCTCGCACCCCTACATGTCAGGATTTGTGACGCATAGCAAACAGGAGCTTAAGAGATCTAACAGCCCTTGCCTACCTTTGCCCTAATAATAATAATACCTTTATTGTCAATGTACAACCTGTGTACAATGAGATTAACTGAGCCTCCCCCTCCCACAAACACTCAACCTCATTGTACTCTGTGTGCTTGTCGTACAACACACCAACCCCGAAAGTCAGTTGCACTATATTATTTTCCGTTCAACAGCCTAACAGCCCACGGATAGAAACTGTTTTTTAGCCTGTTGGTACGACTGATTATACTTCTGCCTGAGGGTAGAAGATTAAGAAGTGCTGGCCGGGGTGTGAATCGTCCCTGAGAATTTTTCTCGCTCTCCTAAGGCATCGATCCCTTGTGATGTCATCTAGCGGGCTCAGGGGACAGCCCGTGATATCATGTGCTGTGTTCACCACCCTCTGTAAGGTTTCTATTGTGGACCGGTAGAAGCAGGTCATCAATTGTTTAACATTGTTGTTTAACTAGAGCTCAGAGACAGCATTGCAACAGCATGCATACACCAGGGGTTGTTGCCACCTAAATTTTACTCAGAGTAGATCCATTGAGATTAATGGTCCTGAGGTATTTGTGTCTATTCTATTCTTTATTTTTAAAAATTGCACTTTCAAAATTTTAATGCATACTACAATTATCTTTATTTATGCCATATTCCCCGACTTCCCTGTCCAACCCTCCATGGCTTCCTATTTGCTCCTTGTGGATCTGCATACCACCCCATTTCTTTACTACCACCCCATTTCATTCCATGCAGTATTCTAATTGTTTTTAACTCTGCTCATGGGTCTAGCCCTACTTGGAAGTTTATTCATTTCCTTGTCTATTCATTTCCATGGGTCTGTTCAGATTATGACTAACGTTGGTGACAGTCCACCAGTTTTAGAGCTCTGTGCTGATTCCCTACCCCTACCTCCCAAAAAAAATCATGGAGGACATTTCAAATTAGGAACCCAAAAAACAATTCATATGGAGAACGGAAAGTGGGTTTACATCAGTAAGTACAACCAGCCATTGGGAAATTACACCTTTTCTTTTCTTACAATTTAAAACCCTGGAGATGGGTGGGAGAAGGCTATATTTTAATAATAATAATAATAATAATAATAATAATAATAATAATAATAAAGGGAAAGGAAACGGTTGTGGTTATTTCACTTACACAACAGCCTCAAAAGCCAATACAAGACATGCAGGGTGAATTAGTGCATCATACAACAGGCAGAGAAGGGGTTGGGTGTTGAAGCAGAGACTTTTCATGCCAGCGTAGGGCTGTTACATACAAGGACACACGAGTATTCTTCATTTCGCCCACAAAATGTGGGAGAGCCTGGCTGGCTATTATCCAGAAAACAACATAACCTTGAAATATGTCATTCATTCTAAACACAGATATTACAAAGACTGAAGCACCACTTCGAATCCATTCATTGCCAAAATGAACAAGATGTACAAACAAATCAGAGAGGGGAGATGAGGGAAGTCCTTAGAGGGTGGGAGAGGGAGGGTTGGGAGGGGAAAGGGGGGATTGTAATTGGCTATGTTTTTGAATTTTGAATGATGCTTTTGGATTATGGTGCTGGAGGAGACTCTTGAGAGTCTCATGGACTGCAAGATCAAACCTATCCATTCTGAAGGAAATCAGCCCTGAGTGCTCACTGGAAGGACAGGTCCTGAAGCTGAGGCTCCAATACTTTGGCCACCTCATGAGAAGAGAAGACTCCCTGGAAAAGACCCTGATGTTGTGAAAGATGGAGGGCACAAGGAGAAGGGGACGACAGAGGACGAGATGGTTGGACAGTGTTCTCGAAGCTACGAACATGAGTTTGACCAAACTGCGGGAGGCAGTGGAAGACAGGAGTGCCTGGCGTGCTCTGGTCCATGGGGTCACGAAGAGTCGGAAACAACTAGCCGACTAAACAACAACATGTTCCAAAGTATTCCGAGTGGAAGCAAGGAAGAATTGAGCCTCTCTGGCAGACAGATGGTTGCACAGTGTTCTCGAAGCTACGAACATGAGTTTGACCAAGCTGCGGGAGGCAGTGGGAGACAGGAGTGCCTGGCATGCTTTGGTCCATGGGGTCACAAAGAGTCGGACACGACTAAACAACTAAACAACAACATGTTATTGGTAATTTGTATTGTTGTTGGGTTTTTTAAAAAAAAGACTTCAATAAAAATGTTTTTTAAAAAAACAATCATTACCCAAATGAATCAGATGCATTGCTTTCATTTCGTCGGTGAAATTTCCTTTCGCCTACCGAACAATGGCATGAAGTTCCGCCACACAGCAACAAACCTCTGCTGAATTAAACACTGATAAAAAATCCATGGTGAGCTTGAGTGGGAGGATGAAAAGCAGTCATCGTCGGGCTTGTGTGTTTTTGCATGGCCAAGTATGCTGCCTTCGCTCATAATTGTGAGAGGGAGAGGTTTAAGGTGATGCTTGGAATATTTTCACTGATGCGAAGGAAGAGGGGAAACAGCAGGAAAAAGAAGCTACTATATAAGTACTGAGTCAGGTACAGCATCCATGATTAAAAGTCACAAGACTGCAGGCACAAGAAGATCCAGACAACAGAAGCATGGTCTGCAATGACACAAGCTGTCCTTTAAGGAAAATGTTTAATGCATTCAGGAGCTGTGGGAATGAAAAGCAGTGTGGGCATCAGATTTTCTAACCTGGACATTTGAAGTGTCAGCATTTGCAGCCTTCCCTTAGATTCCTTCTCTCTCTCTCTCTCTCTCTTCTAAATGCAGCTTCTATTTTGCCTTGACTGGAATAATAAAGAAGGCCAAGCTGAAGAAGCCATGAGGACATATTTATACTGCAAACACCCTCCAGCAATCTCCGCTTAATGGAGTTTGCAGTTATAGATCCCAAAAGCTGACTGTGCACATCAAAAGTTCAGCCCTATTTTCCTAGGGAGGGGGGGGCAGGAATTGAAAAGGGTTTGCTTTTTTAATGTATCGTTGCTTGTTTAAAAACGTAGACCTCATCTTTAGTCAAAAGGAGCTCCTGGCGGCTTACAATTTGTCCATTACCTAACGAAATCTACAGCAACAACACATAAAACAACAAAAGTGGAAGAACATTCGGCATGCTGTGCCAGAAACGTCATCGAGCCTCAAGAGCAGCAATTCATGGAAGTGCAGTAAAAGCAGTTTTAAAAGGGACTGGTATTAACACAGCACATATAAAAGGGGCACACTCAGCAAAATGCCATTTTGAATAAGCCGTTTTTAACCAAACATCTAAAAACATAGAGTGTCTGTACTAAAAAGAAAGAATATGAGTCAGGCTATATATCTAGAGGAAATGACTATGGCAGGCTGTCTCATTGTGGAGTTAATCTAGGCTAGTTGATATATGGTATATTTAGTGATGATATATGGTTTATTTACACATAGGGATGCGGGTGGCGCTGTGGTCTAAACCACTAAGCCTCTTGGGCTTGCCGATCAAAACCTCAGTGGTTAGAATCCCCGCAATGGGGTGAACTCCCATTGCTCTGTCCCAGCTCCTGCCAGCCTAGCAGTTTGAAAGCACACCGGTGCAAGTAGATAAATAGGTACCGCTGTGGTGGGAAGGTAAACGATGTTTCCATGCGCTCTGGCTTCTGTCACGGTGTTCCGTTGCGCCAGAAGTGATTTAGTCATGCTGGCCACATGACCTGGAAAGCTGTCTGTGGACAAACGCCGGCTCCCCCAGCAAGATGAGCACCACAACCCCATAGTCGCCATTGACTGGACGTAACTGCCCAGGGGTCCTTTGCCTTTTTATTTACCTTTTTTTATTTACACATATATACCAACCTGAGCCTATGATGGAATTAACACGCCAAGAGGGTCTTGCTTCTCCCACAGCCACAGCCTTGGAGCTAAACAGCAATCAGGCATGGCTCTGTCTAACAGCTGCCCAGCCTGTAGCCTCTTTCTAGCTTCTAGATCTCACACACAACTCACTTTGTCTTTTGTCCTAACAGCCAGTTAAGAGAGTTGCCCCAAGCTATTTGCCCACTTGGGGGAGTGGGGGGCAGAAACAAAGAATCTTGAATCCTTGCTGGATCCAGGAATTAGAAAGGACGGAGGCTAGGGTTGCCAGACTCAATAGAGGACAGGACTTCTGTGCCTTTAATTGCCCTGCTCTCTTTTGAGTCTGGAAACCTTAAAGAGAAACCAGCAGACCCTTTGTTTAATTTCCAAGCAAAGGGTCTGCTGGTTTCTCTTTAAGGTTTCCAGACTGGTTCTTTGCACATCTGGTTCTTTGCAGCGAAAAGACAACAGCAACCCTATATATTTTTTCTTCTTAAAAAAAATTGCTGATTCTCTGCAATTCCTACCCACATCCCATTTTGTTCAGCAGGCTTTGCTCCCTAAGGCTGCAGCCTTATATTCACATATACTTGGGAATACATTGTGCCAGCTGCGTAGAAGCATCAAGCAAGGTTCTGAGCTCTGAGCCCTGGCCGGTTAATGCTCACCTTTAATTTTAATGTGTTGGAATTCACCACCTCGGTATGTGGATATGGCAAATGGGCTTTGAGAAAGGATTAGCCAAATTCATGTGGATAAGCATTCAAAAGCACCAGCAGTTATTATTCAGGGTAGCTTAAACTGAACCTCTGTATTCAGAGCTGAATACATCTGAATATCGGACGACAGAGTCAAACAACGGGAGAGAGCTATCTTCCTCTGCTTTCCCATAAACACCCAGCTGACCACTGCTGGAAACAGGATGCTGGGCTATATGGACATCTGGGCTGCATCTACACGGACCTGTTTAATGTTATTTCACCCTGTTAGAATGATCATAGATATATCATTCTAAAATGTCACAGGGCATACTTCTTAATTAAAACGTTTTTACCTTGGTTGTTTCCCCCCCCCATCAAATGTAAATAATACCCAGCCACACCATTTCCCAAAACTCAGGTTTTTTTCCCTGCTGCTGGTTGCTGGTTGCTCTGATCCACCCTCTGATGTCACATTTTAATTCTTCCTCCCTCCCTCCGTGTCCTTTGTTATCTGAACTGAATGCCATTGTAGGGGAGTGTAAGAGTTTGAATGCAGTAAAATAATAATAATGGTAAAACACTACATAGAAACAAATGAGCAGTGTTCCTAGGGTTGCCATAAGTCCAGAAGTTGCTGGACATAGCCAGAATACTGCAGTCAGAAGCAATGTCCAGGCAGAAATCGCTAGACGTCTGGGGAAAATCCAGATGTCTGGCAACTCATATCGTTTTAAGTGAATTTGCCACAAAGCTCAACAACTGGCCAGATTTTCACTTTTTGAAATATGGCAACCCTAGCTTCACCATTACAGCAGCATAAAATGATTTAAAATTTAAGTGATGAAAAGGACAAGGTAATAATGCATTATGAATATAAAAAGTAGGCTGTTATGTGTCCATCTACATTAGCGAAATCATTCCTTAACCCTTCCTTAGTAAGCATGATCATGAGCATAGATTTGCCCTTGGTTTGATCAAACAGGACTTTTCTTATGTGCTTAACTCAGTGGGAGTTAATCCCAAAACAAAGCTGCCTATGACTGGGCTACACACCATATCACACTCAATGCCACATACTGAGTCAGACCACTCTTCTTTGGCGATCACTCGTAGCTAAGTAAGATTGTCTTCCAGAAACACGGTCTTAAGTGAGTCCATAAGTGACTGTGGCCAATTCAGGATCCACATGTCCTTCCACAGGGGGGACATAAGTTTCCGGGCGAAAGTTGATCATGGTGGGATTTGCCAAATGTGCCTTCCTCTTAGCACATTTCTCCCTTTCCTCCCGAGTTTGAGCGTCTTCAAAGCCCACAACACCTTTGGTAAAGGCTGTTCTCCAATTGGAGCACTCGCAGGCCAGTGTTTCCCAATTGTCAGTGTTTATACTTTTTTTAAAAAAATTATATTTGCCTTGAGAGAGTCTTTAAACCTCTTTTGTTGACCACCAGCATTACGCTTTCTATTTTTAAATAGAGTAGTTGCTTTGAAAGAAAATCATCAGGCATCCGTACAACATGACCAGACCAACGAAGTTGATGTTGAAAAATCATTGCTTCAACACTAGTGATCTTTGCTTCTTCCAGTAAACTGATATTAGTTGGCCTGTCTTCCCAAGTGATGTGTAAAAAATTTTGGAGACACCGTTAATGGAATCTTTCAAAGAGTTGGAGATGGGGTTTATAAGTGGTCCATGTTTCACAAGCATACCATAAGGTTGAAAGTACAACAACTTTGTAAACTTTGTAAATTTTAATACTGTATTTTAATCTGTATTTTAATTAATTGTTTTTATGTTTTATTGTGGTTCTGTTGGTGTCAGCCGCCCTGAGCCCGGTTTTTGACTGGGGAGGGCGGGGTATAAATAAAAATTTATTATTATTATTATTATTATTATTATTATAAACAAAGTCAGACTATTAGTCCATCAAGCTCAATACAACCTACATTGACTGGCAGCAGTTCTCTGAGCTTTCAGACTGGGATCTCTCCCATGCTTATGTGGAGGTGCTGGGGACTAAAGATGGACTCTGTTGCATGCAAAGCAGATGACCCACAAACTTTTCCATTTTTTGCCTCTTTGACAATTGCATGACATTTTTGGACTTTCAGGCAGGTGGCCTCGAAGCTTTCAAATTACCGCAGAAGGCAAAGGGGAAAATATAGATGGTCTCGCAATGCATGTGGAGCAGGAGATTATGGTGAAGGAAAGGAGAGAATTTATAAAATAGATTGGAGCACAAATCTTGTTCTAGAACCACGATATGGATTTTCTTTCACAAGGCAATATTCTGACACCATTTGCAGTGATTTACCATCTGCTTCCTGGAAGCTGTTTTTAAAATGTCCTTGATGTTACAATTTCAAAACCATGGAACAGAGAGGCCATACAAATAACCGTATGCAATCGAAATGGACACAAGTGCTTTAAAAAAACCAATGAAACAATAAAAAGTTGGATAATCTTCTTTGCGGGTAATGGTGACATATGTAAAATCACTCGCATCTGAATTCATAGCAGAAGCTTCATGCAATCCACTCCGTATATCAGTAGAGTCTATACAAACCCAAACGGTTGAGTCACATTAGGAATGGGGAAGAAATTTGATACAGTTCACATTTAAAGGTGACTCTGCCGGATTTGCATTTTGCAATACAGCATGCAAAACAAAACACAACTGTCCTTTGACATTCACATGACCCAAGGGGCCATGGGGCCAAGGCATGGTGAAGTTGCAATGAGCAACTATATGGGGAAATGTAGGCAATGGGATCAGACGGATTCTCGTAATATTGAAGAAAGCCATATGGTTGTTCTCCTCATTTGCATACCATTTACATGGTGGGATCAATGTCGAAATGTGTTTTTTTTGGGGGGGGGGATTGAAGAAAGATGCATAGGCCCAAGGTATGACAGAGAACAGCTACAAGTGACAAAAGATAGACATAATACAGCACAAGGACAGGAAGAAACATAATGGACAGAAAAATAGTCCCACACAAGAAGAACAAAGAGTTTGAAGGCTTTCCTGTGGGACTGTAAATTATTTGATGTGTTAATGCAAATGGAAGTTGTTAAAATTGCAGCTACGGTATAAGTGTGTGTTTTTATTCTGACTGGTGTCTAATTGGAATGTATAAGTTTTTTGGAATGCAGCAATTCTAGCACACGGGGGGCCAACAAAATAATATAATTTGGCATCTGAACAATTGGCATTATTAATTGTATTATAATTTGGTATTGGCAATGAGGCTTTTATTGGGTTATTGTAACTAAAAACTAATAAAAGATTATTACACAAAAAGAAAAAAGATGCATAGGACCCTGTTTACACGGGCATCTACAGGTGTGTTTATGTGTTTGTTAAACTTGTGATGACGTCTTAAGGGGTTCTGCTATGAGCTACAGATCCAAAAGCCAAAGTATTCTGATGGAAATGGGGGGAAATGCATAGCCTGATCTGGAGTATGTTTACTTTCAACTAAGTTCCACTAATTCTGATGGACCTCTTGAGATGGTGAGAGAGTCCTTGATACCCTTCCTTGTATGGTAAGCAGGTCTCAGTCTGGTCGCTGTGTGGATGGGAGATTGCCTTTGTAAGTTTCTGCCTGAAAGACAGGCTGAATATAAAACGAGTGAAACAGATAAATAGATGGTAAGTATAATTGCATTGGCAACTATAATTTGCAAAATTCATTGGACACGTTTTTTGGGCAATTTCTATAGGCAGTCATGGTATTTCTATGCAAACTTGAAAGATCTACAGAATATTTAACATGTATTGAAGCATAAAGGGGAGAAAACACACACTTGAATGTTTTTTATGGGTGAATTTTTAATAGCTTAATTACAACTTTGCAAAAGAAAGAATTATTACTTGGTTGCATGCTTGAAAAGGCTTCTGTACTGAACACACATCTCTCTGAAAATTGCCCCATATGTGTATAATAATGATACCATCAGAAGTTTTAAAAAGACATGCCTTGAATAATACATGCTACTTAAATTAACTCTCATTCTTAATGTTCATATTGAAAAGTGAATGCAATCAAACTGGTAAGTATGGCTTGCTGGCAATCATCATCATTATTCCTGTTAAGATTATTTATTATGAATATAAAACACCCTGGTCAGGGCATATTTATTAGCAATCTTCACAAAGCTACCAAAGCAACAGCCTTTAAAAGTGCGAGTGGGCTGCATGAAGCCTCTGTTTTTGCTTCCAGCTTCCCACTTGTTTGGGAGAGACGTCTCTTCAAATGCAGATAAGCCTTTTTTCGCATGCAGTTCCGATCAGTGTTGCACATTGCATGCATGTGATTAATTGAAACTGATTCATCATTAGCACCTTTGCATCCCACCTGCAGTAACTCGCAGTTACAGGGTTAAACATTATCTCCTGTTAGCTTGAGCTGAAGCTAAGATTCCATCCTTTGGCTTGTTCTTGTGGCGACTTTCATTTTCCTGTGTAGCTGCAGGTAAACCTGCTCCTTGAGAAACAGCCTCTTATCCTGAACCTGCAAAGTGAATGATATTGCTTTATTTGAAATAAATCAGAACTTAGCACCATCCCATTTCCAGTTTTGAATTCGGGGTAGCATTCCTGGGGTTCCTGGACATAAGGGTCCATGTTCCCCTTTCAAAAGCACAGAATGTATATTAAATAGTGTTGTGCAAATTTCAGTCATGTTCATGCAGCCTCTGAACAATTGACCATCTACTCCATGGGGTCAGGGCAGTTTGAAGAGCAAGCAAGAGCCTCTGCCTTATACCTGCTGGAAGAAGAAGCCTCTACCTTTAGTCCTATTACCTTTTTTTATTTTATTTTTTAGCCAGGACCCCAGTGGAAAGCTATCAGGGCTGCTTTGCAGTATAGTGGTACGTTGGAAGTCAAACGGAATCCGTTCCGGAAGTCCGTTCAACTTCCAAAACATTTGGAAACCAAGGCGCAGCTTCCGATTGGCTGCAAGAAGTTCCTGCAGCCAATCAGAAGCCGTAGAAGTCATGTCGGATGCAGGGCCGTCTCAAGCAGGTCGGACGCCCTGGTGCTGAGGCGCAGAGATCGCTCCGGCGCCCCCGCCCTTGCAGCAGCACCCCCCCTGCCAGCCCCGTGCCCTGGCGCCCCGCACCACCGGGACTACACCTAGAGCCAGGCCTAGTCGGACGTTTGGGTTCCAAAGAACGTTCACAAACCGGAACACTCACTTCTGGGTTTGCAGCGTTCCGGAGTCAAAACGTCCGACTCGCAAGGCGTTCAGGATCCAAGGTATGACTGTAGTGGGTTAGGACACACCACACCCAAAGGTTATTTTGCAGGGAAGCACTTTGACATCATTAGGAAAAGAAGCAAATCCAAGCACTTCTCAGCTAAACTGAAAGAAAGCCTTGCTTTACAGCTGTTTGAAGTGTGAAATTTCAGAATGCAACTTTATTTTATTTTTATTTTTTAGAAATTATCCCATCTTTCCTTCCAGGTGCTCAAGGTGGCATACATGATTCTCCTACCCATTTTATCCTCACAATGACCCGGTCAGGTGACTGAGGCTAAGAGACAGCAACTGGCACAAGGTCACCCAATCAGCTTTGCAAGTGGAGGTGCCAATTTGTGAGGGAGATGGGAGGCCTGATGTTGTGCCTGTGACACCCCGATGTCGCGTTAGGACATTGGAGGAGCCAGGGGCAGGGCCAAATGCAGTGGCAGCACAGCTTCAGTAGCTGGGGGCTCCTCCTCCTGTCATGACACCGGCCGGGGGCTGCTTCCTCCCTCCTAAATAAAAAGTTAGCCATGGCTTCAGTTAAGACTCTTTGATTTTCATGGTAACTTAGCCTGTATTTCTGTACCCATGTAGCAGAGAGTAAGCCCTAAGAAATTCAATATGACTTACTGCTTGGGAGATATGTATAGGATAATACTGGAACTTTGCAGAGCAATGCTAAGCATAGGATATATTTTAAAGGCTTACCTATTTCCCCAGGCTTTCTGTACACCTGGAGACTCTGTTTTTTATTGGTTGGAGTCTCCTGAATTTTTATATGTTTTTATACGACTGCTTTACTGATGTTATGTAACCGTACATTTTTTGTCTTAATGATACCATTCATTGTTTTATCTTGTATACCACATAGAGATTTTTAAAAATATTAAACTGTTTATAAATGCTTTTAAATAAAATAAAATAAAATCCAGTGTTTCAAACTGCTGAGCGTACCTTGTTTATTATTACCGGTGTCCAGTTCAAAATATGATAAAGCAATCTTCAGCCATCTCACCCCTTACTTTTTCATGCAAGACCATTTGCAGTCGTTTAGAGTCGTTGACAGCTGCCAGTCAGTCAATCACCCATTTCCACCACCCTTCTGAGTGATATCCCTCCTCACCCTTTCTCTACATATAAGCGTCTGGGGACTTCTATTTCAGTGTATCATGCACATGAAAGCTCATACCAAAATTAAAAAAAAACTTAGTTGGTCTTTAAGGTGCTGCTGGAAGGAATTTTTTTATTTAGTTCAAAATATGTTCATTAAGGCAGCTTAATCATGGTGTTTTATATCCATCAGTTCTTAGGCCTTCCCCAAGTCACTTCTTATTAATCTGACTGTACATTTCTTCTCCGACTTTGTGGATAAGTGATTCGTAGCTGTAGAGAAGCTGTTATATCGATACCTCCTTGTGCCTGGGTGTTTTGCAGGTCAGCTTTCACCTCTGGGGCATTACCAAGACACTAGATGTTGTTTGACTCTGAACTTCTTGCAACCCCTTGTTCCTTTCTGCCAGGATCAATTACAAGGTCTGGCTTTACAGCGCTGGGTCAAGCAGTCTGGCTGCTTTACCATCCCCCTGCAAATATGGTAGGCAGATGGAGTAATGAATGTCTCCAAGAAGCAGGTGAGAGATCCATGTGCTATAAGGTGGGGCAGGGGAACGGACGATGAGAGAGATAGAGAATAATGCAATTGCTTGTATTAGACACAGATACAGCTGAACACTAAGGATTGTTGAATCCGTTTCCTGTCCATATCTATTTTGCAGATGTTAGTCCGTAATTCTGCTCTGTCCTTTTTTTCATATTATAAAGAAATCCACCTAAAAACTCACACCTGAATAGGGTTGCCATACATCTGGGAATTCCTGGACATGTCTTCTTTTGGGGTCCTGCATGCCCATCCGGGGGCGTGTACATTTTATTGTACATTTTAAAGCAGATGTCCTGGCCTGGATTTTGATTTGTTCTTTCTTTGTGCATGGGCAGTTCTCGCTCAGGCTCGGCCGCGGCAGAGATTGCCCTAAAAAAGCTCAACCAACTTTTTGTTTCCTGATTTTTACCTCTTGAAATATGGGGACCCTACACTTGAAATGCACATTTTTAAAATCAAAATAATTCTCGCAGCATGCATTCTGAAATGCATTTTGATACTTTTTTTTATAAAAAAAAACAAGAACTGCATCAGAAGAATTAGGAAGTCCGAAAGCCAGTGGAGATCTAAATTTGGATCCATGCACCTCCCATCCATATTCAGTTGCCCTCCAAATTCTTAAAGATCAAATTCCTCAAGCCTCCCTCCCAAATGCACACAACATCCCCGGCCACAGAACACTCTGGGCCCCCTCAAATCAGCCTTCCTGTCTTTCAAAGTGGTTTGCTCCAATTTCTTTTATTGCAAGGCCAAGTATTCCCTTTCTTTGTCCAAATGATTAGAAATGGACCTGTGGTTGTTGTTTTTAACCCCCTTGCTGTGCTCTCTCTTCTAGCCCAGCTGCCATGGTTTTAGAACCTACATCATTGATGAGGACGACACAAGCTGAAGAGGGAGAAACCACTCTCAGTTTCTAATGCAAAGGCTCTGCTATTTTCCTTTGACCTCAGCATTGTGGAGGGAAAGGCTCAGATTTGGCTCATGGCCCACAAATTAATAATTGAAACAATGCAACTTAAAGAAAGGATGCTTTTTCCTACTGTTATGTACTGAGCTGAATCCTAGAACAATAGGATTCAGAATCAGCGGGAGCTACCCAATCCAACTCCAGGTGGAAGTGAATCCGCAACCTGATTGGCCTGCTGGAGCAGCCAATCAGGCGGCTGGCAGAAGTGAATCTGCTACCTGATTGGCCTGTAGGAGCAGCCAATCAGGCTGCAGGCAGAAGTCAATCCACAATATAATTGGCCCACAGGTGTAGCCCTGAAGTAGCCAATCACGCAAGGCCCATTGTGTAAATAATGTATATAAGCAGATGGTTTTGGGAAAAGAGCCATTCGTCTTCTCTTCTTCTCCTTGATGACTATGAGCTGAATAAAGAGCATGAAATTCACTCTCGACTCCGAGTATATTTCACTGGCGACGAGGATGGGATCCTGCTGAGCTGACCGCCACCACGCACTGCACCGCAGCACCGCCACCTGCTGCACCGCTGCATCGCACCGTGCATCCAGGCTTCAGCTCCAGGACCCAAGGAACCCAGAATGGCAACCGACAGCAGCTTCTCGCCATTCAAACCAGCATCAGGAGACTGGGAAGGGTACGCCGCCCGTTTCAACTTCCTCCTGCAAGCAAAAGAAGTCACCAACGATGCCATGAAGAGGGCGACATTCTTCAGCGTCTGTGGAGAGGAGACGTTTGAAATCGCCCGGGCTCTCCTTGCACCTAGAGATGTCGCTACCGTCTCTTACAAAACAATAATGGAACGGCTGAAGGAGCACTTCTCACCACAGCCCTCGGTGGTAGCTTGCCGAAATGCCTTCTACGCAAAGCGGCAAGCCCCGGGGGAAACCATAACTGGGTTTGTGACCTCCCTCCGCCAAGCCGCCCGGTTATGCAACTTCTCAGAGTTGGAGAACATGCTTCGTGACCGCCTCGTCGGTGGCCTGAGGGACGAGATGTTGCAACGACGCCTCTACGCCAAAAAAGACCTCACGTTCCAGATTGCTCTGGAGGAAGCCCTGGCAACCGAAGCCGCCGAGAGGTCAACGCAAGAGGCACGACCGGCCCCGCCATCCCAACCGAGGGTCTACCACGAAGACCTCACCGACGAATCCGAATCTGACAGGGAGGAAGTACACCGAGTGCAGCGGCGCACCCAAGCAGCACACACACCACAGCAGCCTCGACGAGAAGGAGGGAACTGTGCAAGCTGCGGGGAGAACCACGAGAGGAGGACCTGTCGTTTCCGCAACGCAGAGTGCAGGCAGTGCAGAAAATTGGGACACATCGCCCGGGTGTGTCGGGCTCAACTCACCCGTCGACAAGCATCAGATGACCGACCCAGGAGCCCCAGGTCACACGGCACCATGCACCAAGGCAACTCGACGGAGATCACGGACTACCAGGTATTCCAGTTGCCCCATCCCAGCACAGAGAAAATTTATATAGAGGTACAGATAGAGGGAGCCCCATGCCGCATGGAGCTGGACACGGGTTCAACTCTATCCATAATCTCGGCCCGAACATTAAGGGAACTGTGCCCTAATGGGGGTCCCAAACTAAGGCCGGCCCCATTCACCCTCCGGGACTTCCAGAAACGTAAGGTCCCTACAATGGGGGTGGGGACCTTCAGGGTGCAATATCGAGGGCGAAAGCAACAATTGGACTTGCTGGTAGTTAAGGGCCCCTACGTTAGCTTACTGGGACTGGCATGGTTTGGACCTCTGGGGCTAGCCGTTACCGGGGTGAACCGCACTAGCTTACAAGTGGACGTGGACGCCATATGCAAAGAGTTTCCAGGGGTTTTCGATGGGGCATTGGGACGATATACAGGACCCCCCATTGCCCTACAGCTAGACCCCGCTGTACGACCCATCAGGCACAAGGCCCGCCGGGTCCCGTTCGCCCTGAAACCCCGCATAGACGAGGAATTGGACCGGCTCGTGGAGCAAGGAGTGCTGGAGCCGGTGCCCAACTCCCCCTGGGAAACTCCAATTGTCACACCCGTCAAGCCTAACGGTTCGGTCCGCATCTGTGCAGACTACAAATGCACCATAAACAAGGCTCTCACGGCCCATGCATACCCAGTGCCAGTGGTCAGCCATGTCCTCGCCACCCTGGCTGGGTCAAAAATCTTTGGCAAACTGGACTTGGCCCAAGCGTATCAACAGTTGCCTGTGGACGAAGCCACAGCAGAGGCTCAGACGATTGTGACGCACAGAGGGGCATTCAGAGTAAAGCGGCTGCAATTTGGCGTTAGCGTGGCACCAGGCATATTCCAGAATCTAATGGACTCTCTCCTTAAAGGGATTCCTGGCGTCACCCCCTTCTTCGATGATGTACTGATCGCCGGGCCCACACCAGAGGAATTTGAGGACCGCCTCCGCTCCGTCCTGCACCGTTTCCAGACAGCGGGCCTCAAGGTGAAGCGGGAAAAGTGTTTACTGGGAGTGCCGCAGGTGGACTTTCTGGGATTTAAGGTGGACGCAGAAGGGGTCCATCCAACCGGTGACAAGGTACGGGCCATTTGTGAGGCCCCAGCGCCCAAGAGCAAGCCCGAACTTCAGTCATTCTTGGGACTATTGAACTTTTACCATGCCTTCCTTCCCCATAAGGCAGCGGTAGCGGAGCCCCTACACAGACTCCTAGATAAAAGGGCCCCTTGGGTGTGGGGCCAGCGACAAAGGGCCGCATTCCAGGCAGTCAAGGACTTGCTCGTCTCGAACTCGGTCTTGGCACACTTCGACGAGAGGCTGCCAGTGGTGCTGGCATGCGACGCCTCTCCCTATGGCATCGGCGCTGTCCTGGGACACCAACTCCCAGATGGAAGAGAGGTGCCGGTGGCATACTTCTCCCAGACGCTTGCTGCAGCCGAACGAAACTACTCACAGATTGACAAGGAGGGTCTGGCAATCGTGAAGGGCGTAAAAAAATTCCATGATTTCTTGTACGGGCGGCCCTTTACCATAGTGACTGACCACAAGCCGTTGCTTGGCCTGTTTGCCCCCGAGAAGCAGACCCCCCAAGTGTTGTCTCCACGTGTCCTCAGGTGGTCAATTTTCCTTGCCAGCTACCAGTATGCACTAATCCACCGCCCTGGGAAGGCGATGGGCCACGCAGACGCCCTCAGCAGGCTACCACTACCAGAAACAGGCCCCGACCCAGCGCCTGCGCAAGAGGTTATGACCCTGGAGCTGCTTCCCGACCGACCCATTCAGGCACAAGAAGTTGCGCACCATTCCACAAAAGATAGGGTCATCTCCCGGGTCCTGGACTGGGTGTGGCGAGCATGGCCCAGCAGCAGCCCCGGGCCAGAATTCGCTGGCTACACAAACCGCAAACATGAACTGTCGGCCCACAAGGGGTGCCTGTTATGGGGAAGCAGGGTTGTTGTTCCCCAGCCCCTCCGCAAAAGGGTCCTCACAGCCCTACACGAGACACACCCAGGGGTAGTGAGGATGAAGGCCCTTGCCAGGAGTTATGTGTGGTGGCCGGGGATTGACAGAGAGATAGAGGCCTGGGTCCAACACTGCCAGACCTGCCAAGAATCCCGCCCGGATCCCCCAAGGGCCCCAGTCCAGCCCTGGGAGTCCGCCCGACAACCATGGTCACGCTTGCACGTGGACTTCGCTGGCCCCTTCCAGGGAAAAACATTCTTCATAGTGGTGGATTCCTACACCAAATGGCTGGAGGTCGCACTGGTACCGTCCACTTCTACGGCGGCAGCCATCCGGGTACTACGTAAGCTGTTTGCAACCCACGGGCTCCCTGACACCCTCGTCTCGGACAATGGAACCGCATTCACGTCAGAGGAGTTCCAGACCTTCACAGCGCAGAACGCCATCCGCCACATCCGCTCAGCACCATTCCACCCTGCCACCAATGGCCAAGCGGAGCGCATGGTGCGGACCACCAAGGACAGCCTCCGCCGCATGACACAAGGGGACTGGGAATACCGCCTTGCCGCATTTCTTCTAGCACAGCACAGCACCCCAAGCACAACGACGGGCCGGAGCCCAGCTGAACTACTAATGGGCCGGCGCCTTGCAACTAGACTGGACCGACTTCACCCCGACAGAGCTCAGGATGAGGTAGTGGTGGGGAAAGGCAGGAACTCCCGGACATTTGTGGCCCAGGACGCAGTGTACGCAAAGAATTTTGGGGCAGGCCCAGCATGGGTACCCGCCACAGTCACCAAGGTGACCGGTCCCGTGTCGTACGAGGTACTAACGGAAGGGGGGCAATGTTGGCGCCGCCACTGCGACCAGCTACGGCGACGATTCCCAGGAGGAACCCGGGAGGAGAGCGGGACAGAGGGGTCCCAAGGGGACAGCAGGGCAGTGAGGCCTGTAGAGCGAGAGGGGTGGGCAGGGGAAGCAGAAGCAGTAGGCACAGAGGGGCGCCCCGAGGCTGGAAGGACACCGGAACCAGAGCCACAACCTAGTGGTTCAGTGGCGCCAGACCAGACAGCCCCGGCACAGCCAGCAGCCTCGGAACACGAGCCAGAACCAGAACCCCTGACCAAGGAACACCCCAGGCCACAACGCACACGGAGGCGGCCAGCAGACCTTGGGGACTACGAATGCAACTTCCCGGGCAGGACTGGAACTTAGAGGGGAGGGGTGTTATGTACTGAGCTGAATCCTAGAACAATAGGATTCAGAATCAGCGGGAGCTACCCAATCCAACTCCAGGTGGAAGTGAATCCGCAACCTGATTGGCCTGCTGGAGCAGCCAATCAGGCGGCTGGCAGAAGTGAATCTGCTACCTGATTGGCCTGTAGGAGCAGCCAATCAGGCTGCAGGCAGAAGTCAATCCACAATATAATTGGCCCACAGGTGTAGCCCTGAAGTAGCCAATCACGCAAGGCCCATTGTGTAAATAATGTATATAAGCAGATGGTTTTGGGAAAAGAGCCATTCGTCTTCTCTTCTTCTCCTTGATGACTATGAGCTGAATAAAGAGCATGAAATTCACTCTCGACTCCGAGTATATTTCACCTACCTTTTCCTTTTCCCCCTTCCGCTTTGTTTAACACAGGTTACAGTCCTACTTACCTGAAATTAAGTCCCATTGATTTGAGTCAACATGCACAGGGCTGTGCTGTCAGTAGCATAGCATGCAGGGGTCACAGGGGCAATTGCCCCGGGTGCAAAATTTGTTAGGGGCGCTAAATTTCAACACTTGCCTGCCTCAATACAGCTATGCACTTCCATTGCTGAGCTCCGTTGAAAGCAACTTCTCCATGCAAACCAGGAAGTGAGCTCCCCAGATAACGGAACAGCTTATTTTTTTCTAATCTCTGCAGCTATGATCTCCTGGGTGACGCGGACACACCATTAGGCAGTTGAATGTGCAGGCATACTCTATATAGGATAAACACACACACACAACAAGCTCCAACAGAAGGGGGGCAGTTTCTGTGATCCTTGTTCTATCTGAAGTACCTTGAACATCTGGAGAGTTGTAGTGACCTCCAAAACAGTGTGGGAGGGAAATTGATAACAACAAAATCCTCACCTTTCTTCCATGAAGCAGTGCTATTTTTCTACAAAAAGAGGCGCCGGAACTCACCATGAATAGCCCCTTATTCTCATAGAATGGCAATGGTGCCCACCTCAGAGATACCAGAACCAAGTTCTTGTGAGTTCCTGCTGAATAAAAAGCCCTAAATGAATTCTTCAGCTAGATCACAGCTACTTTCAGGAATGGACGATCATTTGCTGTTCGCAGAAGGGCTGCTCTGAATCCAACCCAATCTCCCATTTTGTTAGTAATTAAATCTCATTTTATTATAAACATCTGTAGTCAGCTATAATATGAGCATCATGTTAAAAAAAGGAAAACCACCCAATAGCTCTTTCCTTAATTAACTTTCCTATCATTTTTTCTCTTTTTATTATCTGCCCAACCTTTAGCATTTACGCATATAGTATTTAATGTATCCGTTATTAATTGCTACAAGCTGACCTCACCATTGTTATTACTTTATTCAAAAAGATCTCTGCCATGGAAAAATAGCCCTTGCAATCTGTAAGGTGCACCTGAAGTCTCATTGTTCAATATTTCATAAAGTTTATTGGCCTTGTCCACCATCTTGGCTGTTGTCAAGTAGCCATCCTTCAGAAAACATCTTGTCTGAAACAGAATTCCCAACTGACACTTTAATTTAAAGTCTCTTAGTTAGTTTGTTAAAAAGAATTCTTAATGTCTTGTCAAAATAGGTAAGTCTGTAAAAATATGGCTGTTCTTCCGCACAACACAAAACACATTAGCCAGTTTTAAACCATTTCTAGATCAAAAGAAGGGATCACCGCAGGTTAGATCCAATTTCATCATGCAATCCTACCACACACACAAACAAACAAACAAACAAACACAATGTTGATGGCTGGGGAAAATGTAGTCAGCAATGAGTCACTACGGGGCCATACCCTCCAACATTTCTCTGATGAAAATAGGGACATCCTAAGGAAAAGTGGGTCATTTTGGGATCAAACCAGAAACCAGGCTTCTGTAAATCTGGGACTGTCCCTGGAAAATAGGGACACTTTGGAGGGACTGGGGGGTCTGGGTGGACTAGTCTTTGACCAGACTTATTTGATTTCCTTGTTCCTCTCTCTAGGGTTTTCTCTGTCAATTTTCCATTCCCAGTTTTTTTCTGGCAAACACCTATTCCCAGTAAACAATGGAGATGAGGGCAAAAACTTTGTGGATCTTGAAATTTTGCAAATTGAGCCAAGAGATTTTTTTATTTTAAAAAAAATTACTCCATGCGGTTATTTATTTATTCATAAAATTTATGAGGTATCCTTCAGCTTAATCTCCGAGGATGGTATACAGTTGAAAAGAACAGAACACAATACAATAAAATCCATCGGTACAGCAAAAAGACAAGAATAGCAATATTGGTTGTCTTTCACTGATAAGGAAAGAAACTGAAGATGACATCCAGTCATTTCATGGGGACATTTGGATGGCTTTGAGATTTACCAGAAAATGTCAATTTAGACATTTCCAAACCAAGATAAATGCCATCCTTTTTCAGATAAATGATGGAAAGCGGAAGAAATTTGGTTGCTTGTCATGCTCACTCAGTTGGCTTTCAGATTTACAGATAAATGTCAGAATTTTCCCCAATAGTTCCCCAAAACCGTAAGGCTTACCAGGAAAGTCAGCACTCACCCACTGTCTGACATTTACCATAGCAAATTCATCTTAAATGGCTAGTGGCTAAAGCCATAAAGATTAAACTCTTTACTGGATAACTTGATGGTGTGAGTGGGCATCAGCTGCAAAACATTTAAGGTCAAGCTACCTTTCCCCCCCAAAATCTGTCAGCTGATAACCAAATACACCCTTGCCACCCAAAATAGCAAATCCTCAGGGGAGGGGAGGGTGTATAAGCATGGGGTTTCCAGAATATACTTGGGAATGCAGGGGAAAGTATGACATTTTTAACTATTAACATAAATGAATCGGATTGTGCTCACTGAGGCCCATTTTTCCAGCATCTGCTTTTCAAATTGAGTGCAAATGAATCTTCCAATGCCATGAAATAACAGAACTTCCCGATGTGCTACAGCAAAGCCACCTTCTGTGGAAACGGATGCCTTTTCTTTCCTCTCTCTTTTTTAAAAAAGAATTATTTGCTCTAATAATTCTACAGACATGAGTCCTAAAAGCCATCTCCTTCATTCCACGACTTCAAATAAGGAATTTTACAAAGGCTCGCATCCCTAGGGACAGCTGGAAGAGGTTTGTTCATCACGTGGAGTTATGTTCAGAGGCTGACTTTCATTCACCTCACCAACAGCAGTGGCTGTCCAATCTGTCATTTAAGCAGATGGAAGGGATGTAAATCTTGACGGCCTGCCAGCAGACTCAGGGGAGACCAGGGAGTGGGGCACGAATAGCGATGTGATTCTCTTATTGAAATCAAGAGGGGGGGTTTATTAATTTATTTATTAAGTGTGCCTTCTGCTCTCCCATATTGACGCGTTCCAAGTTAAAA
Source organism: Zootoca vivipara (assembly GCF_965207765.1). NCBI lineage: Eukaryota > Metazoa > Chordata > Lepidosauria > Squamata > Lacertidae > Zootoca > Zootoca vivipara. The sequence goes on from NC_142591.1 coordinate 20,146,764, forward strand.
CAATCCATTCAAAAGTAGCAGACTGAAGAGGCAATCCAAATACCTGGTGGGAAAAAGCAGGAGGACTTAATGGAGTGGTAGAGTCACTCCTTCATCTTCAGCTTTAACCACTCACCAGGGGTACCAACTTGAATGAAATATTGTGGGGGTGGGGCCCAGGTAAGTCCCGCCCCACATAATTGATCACATGACACAGTGCACACACGCCATTTGAATGGCAATGCCCATCAACTTTGTGGGGGTCTGGCCCCTCAAATATTTTATTGTAGGGGCCCTTCGGCCCCTACGGCCCTTAGGGCCACTCCCTGACCTTTTGCTAAACTTACACCAGGCTGGCCTGGCAGAAAGAGCCCCAGATCAGGCCCATTACTGGTAGATGGGCAAGCTGAGAATCCAGAGCCTACTGGGATGTCCCAGTACTGCCCCCTCCCTACCTTCTCTCTGTCCCCATGGGGGAGGCATACAACAGGTATGCTTCCATTTGCCGATAGATTAGGATGGCCCAGGTAGGGGCTCGGCAATGGCAGAGCCCAGGAAAACTGGGGAGAGGCATACCTCTGACTCGTCCAAATCCCAGAGTAAAACTGCAGAGAAGGATTTGAGCATAAAAACAACTTGGTCTCTTTTATTTTAATTGTACTTGCATACAAGAAGAACCAGTAGATTATGCAGAGATTTTTCTATTGTCCTGGATTTGATGAACTACAAGATCTGATTAGCCTCTCGGATAAAGTGAAGAAAACCTGGATTCCGAGCGACTGATAGATTGTCAGTCTTTGGGGCCAGCCATTAGGAATGTTTGCTATGGTTGCGTAAAAATGAGGGGAAAAGTAATATGAAGAGACAAACTGCATAGTAATTGCAGTGGGAAGTAACTATTTTGGCTGCAGCCCAAAGCTCTGTAGGACAGCATGAGCATGGAGGTTTGCATGTGAAGAAACTCACTCATTCTGTTCAAAATCAGGACAAGCTTCACATACAATGTACAGCACAATGGAGATGTGTACTGATTTCTTACTTGGAAATGAAACTGCCCCTCATTATGTAGAGCTCCATAAGTATATTGGATTGGGTTTTTTTGTTGTTGTTTTTAAGTGTGAAAGTGTTTTTCTCCTCGTACAATATGGACATGTCTTTAAGCCAGCAGCCTATATTCAAAACTTGACAGTGCCAAACTACCGAAGGCTGTTCACAAAAGCAAGACTGAATGTTTTCCCCTCTGCAGTGCTGGAGGGCAGGATGATAGGAGTACCCTACCAGGAAAGACTGAGCTCGTGCACCCATGATGTAGATTCTATAAAACACATTGTGCTGCACTGTGGGAAGTTTGAGCAAGCTAGGGCTGAAGTGATTTCACCCCTGCCAGCCTTGCTCCCAGGAAAATCAGAGGATTTCTATATCAGGTTCCTGTTGGAAGACCGGTCAAATGCCAGAACACTAGCAGTGGCAAAGTTTTTATCGGTGGTCACAAGAACTAATGTTTCCTATTCCGAATTTGAATAAGATGTCTGAGTGGTTTGAGGGCGGGGTGTCCCAGCTGTGTATCGCTTGGTAACGAATTGATGGGTCTATGGACCGTAATAAAGATTGTTGTTGTTGTTTTTCTCCTCATCATTGTTAAATATATCTTTGTGTACAACTGAATACAGGGAGATAAATTTTACTAAAATATGTTCAATTTGTTATTCAATGCTTCTTGGTGTCAGATATAAAGGTCACTACAGTCTGAAGTGTTGTAGTAAGGTTCTTCGGGGGTTTTTAAAATCAAGTTACTCTTTGGTAAAGGATAAATGGCTCTTTCCTTATTCACAAAGGCATCCTAGAAAACTGGGTGCCCACTGAGCCATCAGGCCTATTGTATATATTTGCAATTTAATATAAAATACCATTTAGCTTTAACAAAGTACCTCTGCATCTGTCTGGTTTCAATGGTAGAGCTACTCGGTTTACATTCAGATGGATGCTGGATGATGAGTACTTTAAGATGCACTATTGGCCCGATCCAGCATAATTCCTGGTGTTCGTAGTGGGTTTGTGAGCTGGGCTCTCATTTGACTTGGCTCAGTATTATGTTAAACTATGTGAAAGTTTAAAGTTGTGTTTTCTGTGCCTCGTAAATCTGTCCAGTACTCACAGTCCTCTTCAGCTGTTCCTTTGGTGGGAAATGGCCAGATTTCAGCACAAGCTTTCCCCCGGAATGCTGGAACTGGCTGTGTTCGTCCGGTGATCAGCAACAAGGAAAATCATGCGCCTGGAATCCATCACGACAGAAGTCCGATGAACCGACAGCCAGAGGTCCGATGTCAACAGGAATCATCCTCTGCTACCATGTCAGCATTAAGCCATCCCGGGGGCCAGTGGCTAAACTGGTCCCACAGGCCAAATATGTGATTGCTCTCACAAACGTGAAGAACAACACACACAAGCCAGTAAATAAGGCTTAACTGCTTTGTTTACATATATACAGACTGGGAGCTCTACATTATGGCTCCCTCTCTCTGGCATCACAGCCAGTAAAGAGAAAACAAAGGAAACAACAATAGACGTACATCCTGCCTACGTCACTTCCACTCTGTGGGAACAAAACACATGCAGTCATATGATATACAATAAACCTATGACTGCAGACGGGGAATGAATCTCCCAATCATAGCTGCCAAGTTTTCGCTTTTCTCACGAGGAAGCCTATTCAGCATAAGGGAAAATCCCTGTAAAAAAGGGATAACTTGGCAGCTATGCTCCCAATACCCCATGCTTGCCTTAAAGTTGAAATTAAAAAATTGTTGCTGATATTATGAGAACTGTATATATTAGCATTCTTAACAGGTGTACTCTTTTGTATAATAGAACAAGGCAAAAATATTCTGACAAAGTGGGTGATGTGTCCGTAAACATATCATAAGGAATGATGAGGGCATTTTTGCAATGCAAAGCATTGTCAAGAGAGGTCATGAAGAAGAACTTGTGTTCAAGAAAAGGGTTGAGAAGCATCTGTTAAAGATGTATTGGGTATATTTTATCTGGTCTTGATAAAAAGGGGTTGAAATGGTTGGTTTCCACTTAAACGAGTCTATGAAACAGCTAAATCAGTTATAGGGGTAGCATTCTGTAGCAAATGTAATATCTACACTATTATCAACAGCTCATTGGTCTGTAAAGAGATTTCCCATTAACTGTTATTACAGAAGATTAATTGTGGACATCTACAGTTAAGCAATTTAAGACTTTTCAGCTACTTAAAGGTATGGCCTGCAAATCTGAAGGAAGTGATTGTTTTCCCCATTTTATATTACCAAGGTTACATTTTTTAAAAAAATCCTTTCTTTCTTTTTAAGAATATATCAAAACGGATTTTAGGAAGAGAACAAATATACCATTCCATTCCTATATTTAGAGCCAGTTCACAGGTTCATCTAAAAGCAAGCAACAATGGTGTCATGGTCATGCAAGGAACATTAATGGGAACTGGTTTGGTTCATACATGCATGTTCATCACACACAGTCAAGAGATTAGTTACATGTGTGAATGGTTTGTTGTGCATCTAGCAACATAGATAGAACATTCATACCACTTCACACCACTCCAAGCATCGTGGGTTTTTTTTTTAAAGATGGAGTCAATCCTTACATTGAACTGTGAATCATGAAGTTGATCATGTGATGTTCATGCCTGTGAGAAACAGCCAAGAATCCAATGGCAGCCATCTCCAGTCTTACATCAACATTTTAATCAACCATGATGCAGGAATAGAGACAGCTATATCTGTGTACAGCCAGTGGTACAGTTAGGTAATTTTAGACTAGGGGAGGGGAACCTGTGTACTACATCTCCCATGATCCCTGCCCATTGGCTGTGATGGCTGGAGCCAATGGGATATCGAGTACAACGACATCCGGAGGACCACCATCAGCATCATTTTATTTGGATGTCGCCTTTCCACACACAAAAATTATGCTCAAAGTGGCTTACAACCAAGGGGACAATGCATCACAAAATAAACAACTGCAGGAATAATTTCATAATAACAGCAATAGTAAAACAGCGACATATAACAAATGCAACAGCATACGAAAAAACCACACGCCAATACAATAAATGTAACAGCATTACTCATCCCAGCAAGAGCAAGAGAGTTGAACAGTTTCGCCTTTGTTCTATTTTTTATTTTATTTATTTTATTTTATTTTATTTTATAACCGCCCTATACCTGGAGGTCTCAGGGCGATTCACAGAATAAAATCAGAATATAAAACCACAAAATATATAATCAGAATAAAAACAACAACCCAATAACCCCCCCAAAAAAACCACATTTCAAAAGAGCATAGGATGTCAATCAAAGCAACCAAAGGCCTGCATTTATTTTTATTTATTGTATTTGTTTTTATTTATTGTTTTAGATGTTCTAGATGTTCCAGCCCCTGCTGCAAGGTCCTCTACAAATTAGCTAAGAATCAAGGTGCTCTCATCAAATGTCTACTCCACAACGTCCCCAAAGGATCACTTCCCTTTTGATGTCACCATCCAAGCAGCCACTTATCCCATGGTGTGGCTCACATAGTTTCTGGTGTAGAACCGGTCCCCCACTCATGTTTTAGACCCTGGACATAGTTAATCAGGCAGCAGAGCCCAGGGGCTCTTGGGGTGGTATTTGCTTTCCTTACTTTGAAATGCAATAAGTCAACCCTGGTACATTTGGGTGCTTTCCTGCTCATCATGCTAAAGGAGGTTCTGGACATCCATCCCAAAGTCTTGCCCCAGCAGCACAACTCTGCAGCACAAGACAGCTACATTGATATTTTCTCAGGCCAGCTTGAATGCTCATGGTAGGGGTCAGCAAAAAATTTCAGCAGGGGGCTGGTCCACTGTCCCTCAGACCTTGTGGGGGGGGCAGACTATTTTTTTAGGGGGGAGGTGAACGAATTCCTATGCCCCACACAAAACCCAGAGATGCATTTTAAATAAAAGCACACATTCAACTCATGTAAAAACATGTTGATTCCCGGACCGTCGGCGGGCCAGATTTAGAAGGCGATTGGGCCAGATCGGGCCTCCAGGCCTTAGTTTGCCTACCCATGCTCATGGCCCTGGCTGACTTCAGCTTTCCAAACTAGAGCTGTGTATAGTCTAAATAATGTAGTTCTGGGATTTTATTCCCCTCATGTTCGTGAATCGGCCCTTAGAGTTCCTTCTTTGCATTTCCCCATATATGACTTGTTTTTTTTTGTTTTTTTTTCATTTACCTAATTCTTTTTTTTGCTTGTCTAAATGAAAGAAGACATCCACTTTTCACTTGATTCATTTGGGAAGAAATGGTGTTTTCTCTCACCTACAAAGCGCAAACAGATGCCACCAGAGACTTCAGGCTTGACCCATTATGCCTTGTTATTTTTAGCTGGAGTGCACATTTCCAACAAACCTCATGCCACACATAAAAACACTGTCCGCATGTGGAAGTTCAGCTAAGAATCATTACAGGACACGGCTAGCTGGAAGATTTTTCTTTAATAAGGTTTCTCTTCATTTCCTTTCTGTGGTGGAACGTCTCTTTGGAGCAGGCTGTGGTACTGAACAGCTATGTAGATTTGTTGCTGCCTTAAAAAGCAACCCAGTGTATTTGCAAATGCAAAGAAATTATAGGTATACAGAAGGCAAGGAAGACACTGCAGGAGCCAAAACAACATCAGCTAAAGCAATTTATAAAAGACAGATGAGCAGCTAGCAATGTGGGCTGTGGTAAAGATAGGGATGCCATATGTCCGGACATTCCTGGGATTTCAAAGGCATAATTGACATCTGGGGGAAATTTCCAACAGGTGCAAGTCAATCGAAAAATTGTGTTTTTGGTGTTTTTGTTTTTTTAAAAAAAGGGGTAACAATTGGGGGGGGGGTTCCAGATAAGCGCTGGAGATACAAAGAGGTTGAGGGAACGTTCTTTCATATGTGGTGGACTTGTAAAAGAGTATTTGGAAATGATCCATAATGAACTGGAAAAAAATGTTTAAAAATACTTTCCCAAACAAAACAGAATCCTTTCTGTTGGAGATAATTCAGACTGAAATCCCCAGATGTCAAAAAAGATTATTTAGCATGCTACTACTGCGGCCCATGTTTCATTAACCCAAAAATAGAAAACGAGTGAGGTCCTAACCAAAGAAGAATGGCAACTTAAACTGACAGAATATGCACAACATCCAGACTTAACATAGAGAAGAAGAGAAGAAGAAGATACATTTAGAGAAGATTGGAAAATGTTCATTGAATATATGGGGAATAACTGTGTACAGCTGAAAACGCTGGCAACATTAAGGTAAATTCAGCAGTGTAAATAAGTTTTCATGGATGTAATAATGGAATACTGTACTGAATGGTATAGTTTTTGTAAAATATGCAAGGATTTTTGATATATAAAATGAACCATTGAAAGAGAAGAAGGGAAGTCATTGATATTTTAAGGATTTAAAAATGAGGACTTTAAATTGTAAAGCAATTTTTTGGGGTGTCCTAGTTTTTACTTTTTGAAATATGGCAACCCTAGCAAAGAGAGTTGCTGCTTTGACTCTCACTGCAGCCAAAAGCTGGCATAAAGAAAGACCATGTAAGTGAAAACAACATAAACTTTACCAAATCCCTGTCCAGAAACCAGACAAAGCTGGTAGAAGACACTCCCAACCACAGAGGACACTTGGGTCTCTAGATACTTAGATATAGTCACGAGTACCCACCAAACTATGTACCTGCCCCTTCAGAGGGAGTGTGATTCCATCCAGAATGGGGATCATGGCTCACTACCAAAGATGGGAGCCACTTACCCCAAGAGCATCTGTCTTTCCAACACAATTGATTAGCCCTCATCCAACCCAATGCTGCATCCAGTTCAGAGCTTGCACATCACTCTGGATGCAGATGTTTATGGAGACATAGACCTGCTTGCCATAATAATTGCCCATGTCGAAAAGAGTATTGGGCTGCACTGTTTTCGATGAAAGGAAGCATGCACCGGATTGCACCTTCACAGTGCCATCATGTACATGCCCAGAAGTAAGTCTATTGAATTCCCAGGTAAGTGTGCAAAGGATTACAACCACAGAGCCGGTGCATGTTTAGAAAAAAACATCGACTAAGCTTAAATAGGCCACATTTGTTTTGGAGGGGGGGGAAACCAGATGGAAAATGTTGAGTGTAAGCACACTTTTAAAAATAATAGTTGTTACGTTTTTACTGTCATGTGCATGTTGAGAATTGTCTTTTAGGGAATCTGAACTGCTCCGCGCAGTTACACTTCTCTGCAGTGGGAGGAGGGAAAATGTGATGAACAACCATTTCGCTACACATTTTATCGCACCTGCGCCAGATGTGTTGTCAAAGCCTCCTTACTACACGGCAGGAAGATGATACAGGTGGGCAAAGTTCCTTGGGGGTGAATGAACTTTGAAGGGTCATTTGCTCATCTGTTTTGGCTCACAGTTGGATTAGTGTGTAGATTTTTCCTCGGGTTCAAATGCAGAGCCTCTGCGCGCGCACACACACACACACACACACACCCATTTTCCCTGTCTATAGGTATTGCTGAAGCCCCAGAACACTGGGATGGGGTGTGCTGTTGTCAAATAGTCAAGCCTATTCGAAGCTCAGCCAAGAGAGAAAGAGACAGACAGTGAGAGTGAGCCATTTCAAATCCCTACAGTTGCCGAGAGTGCCACCTTCCTACTGTGATGTTAATGAGATGAACGAGAGCCCCACAGGGAACAGTAATAATTACAGGGTGAAGTACTTGTTTTCTTCCTGGACCTTCTCTCTGGGCTGCCTCTTTTTTAAAAGCAAGGTAGGATTATTATTATTTTTGTAACACTAATTACAAATGTTAATTAAACATTTCTTTGGGATTTTGCCCTCTATTAATAGGTCGGATAAACAGGGAATAGTGATGACAGGCACAAATCATTACCGGCCTACTCCTGAGAGAATCATAATTTATTCTCTCCCAAATCCTTCGCTGTCCAAAGATGAACCTATTGTTCCAGTGCGTGCTTTTATTAAACCGAAGCAGCACCTACCAAAGCACAGGGGTGCTTTGTGTTATTGTCAGAGAATATATTTTTTAAAAAATAAAATAAAATAAACCTTCCTTTGACAACTGAAAAGCTGAGCTAGATTCTTCAGAACCTACTTACACGTTGCCTCTTGGCTCTTTCCCACTCCTGAGGAGAGAGCTTAATCCCGTGTCCTGGTTTAGATGACTTGCAAAGTGAAACCTTGCCTTCGCACAACAGGGCATGGCACGGAAAAAAGGACTGGGGAGGCATAATGCAACTGTGCACTCATTTCCATGTGCCCGCACACTTCTGCAGTTTTGCTTAAGCCAAGTTTTTTACCCCAAGGGATATTTTCTGAGCCCTCTCACAGACATCATTAGAGGTACCGGTGAGTGCACTGCATTGGTGACCCCTGGTTTAGGTGTGACCCCTGCTTTAGAAATCATCTCTAAATTATGGATTATCGCCAATCCCACGGGGAAACATGCAGGAGTACACAGCTACAAGACTTTGCCACCACGCATATGGAAGGCCTGCTTTATGCATGAACCCGGCCAGTGACTTCTCAAAGGCTGTCTAAAGAGTTTCAGGTCTGTTCAACAATCTGGATTCTTTCCTCCATAGTTTACGTCCAGCTGCACTGCACTAGCTGCCAATTCTGGTAGGATCTGTTTACGCAATGAAGATTCCCCGCCTCTTTCCCACTGCAGTTCCTCGTGGCTCTGAAATGCATCTCTGAGAGCCAGCACGGGGTATGGTGTGATCTTCTGCAGTTGGAGTGGTGCATTGGCAGGAACCGGATGTTCTTGCTCCTTCCACTTCTGCAGTGGGGCTTCTGGATCCCACCCAATATGTTTGTTGTGTTACACTGAAGCATCCCACAATGTCACAAACTGGCAATATTCTATTATCGGGAAATGTCCCATGCAAGTCAATGGACTCACTGAACTAAACGAATTTGTGCACATTGACTTCAATGGACTATCCTAAGTAAAAAAATAAAGGACCCCTGGATGGTTAAGTCCAGTCAAAGGTGACTAAGGGGTGCGGTGCTCATCTCGCTTTTCAGGCCGAGGGAGCCAGTGTTTGTCCACCGATAGCTTTCCAGGTCATGTATTTAATGTATTTTGGTATTTGTTGGAAGCCGCCTAGAGTGGCAGGGGAAACCCAGCCAGATGGGTGGGGTATAGAGGACTTCCGGTCCGTCGCGGCGGTGAGAAGGACGCAGGGACTTCGCGTGCCGAGGTCCCTGGCTTCTCGGAGGGGGGGGAAGTCCGCAGAGCGAGCGGACTCCCCGTAAAAGCATCGGATCGAGAGTTCCGATGACTCAGGCGTCCAGCGGCTGCTCCGTTTGGCGGATCCCCCGCCGCCCGAGAGCTCAATAGAGCGATCGTGAGCCGGCGGGGTTGAACCGCGGGAGCCATTTTGGGCCACATCTTACCTCCGGGAAGCGAAGCTCCGAGTCCTGACCCGGCAAGCGGCGGATTCTTCCGATTTGAAACTAAAGATCCTTAAAGAAGTAAGTGGAACTTTGATCTGAATCCTAAATTTGCTGATTGGAAAATAGGAGAGACTTTAAAGAAACGGAAGCCGGTCTCTTCCTAATGGGAAACTGGGAGGCGTTTGGGAAAAAAAAATCCTAAGCCGAATAACGAAAGAATTTGAAACTGTGGACCCGAGAGGGAAAAAAGACTTTTTGGAACCATCTCAGCCCCTGAGTCCGGCACCCCTTGAGGTACAGCGGCATTAAGGGGAAGAGTGTTTTGACAGCTGTCAAAAGCTGTCAAACTGTCAAAAGACCGGGTGGATTGATTGCACTGCTGTGAACAGGAAAAATTGTTTGAAAATGTGAAAGAACTATTTAAATTGGAAGTAAGAATGGATTTGGGACTGAGTTAAGAATTAAGAAAAAGAACAGCCAAAATGGAGTCGATCGTCTGAGAAAGGAATTTTCCAGTACCCATTGTTCCCTACCCCCTGTTTATCTGCGGTCACGAGAGGTATGAAAACAAAGCTGTCTTGAGCCTTCCAGGAGACTGTGTTGAACTACTTGCTGTCATGGGAAGATTTTTACAAGGAACGGCAACATCCCAACTTACCACCAGTTGAGATTGAAGTCCAAGTCCAGGACTTAGAGGATAATTTAAATTTGGAGATTGCTGATTTTGAGACTGTGTGTGAGGAGAAACAACTGGAAGAGGACTTGGACTATGACAAATTTGTTTGGGATGAAGCAAATTATGATTTCCAAAAGGAAGAAAAACAAGCAGAACAAGAAGATGAGAGACAAAGGGACTTAAAGTCTAATGGAATTGAAGATCCTGGAGGGGTTAAAATGTGGAGTGGGGTTTTTGTGGGATGGGAAGGACAGGGGCAGGGGGGGGGCAAAGGCCTGGAGATGGATTTGGGAAAGAATGGGTGTGGGGTAAAAACTTTAGTTAAAAGGTATTGTTTTGGTTTCTGAAAGACGGTCTTCGAAATCTTGGCATGACAATGGAAACGCTGAACCAATTGGGGGAAAAAGACTTAGGGAGAGGAGATGGAATGTAAATAAGAAGGGGAAAAAAGTTATGTTTCCTTAAGGGAGTATAAGAATGGCTTGGAGAGAATTTTTAAGTTATTGTAAATTACTGTAGGTTAAGTGAAGTGTTTAGGCAGAAAGCTGCCTGCCCCCCTCTCCTTACTCTGAGGCACTCAGTGGCAGGGGGTGCTCAGATGGGTGAGGAGGAAATGGAACCTTGGAAGTGCTGTGCTCTGCAGGCACCTCTCGTGGCAGGAGGGGACCTGTGGGAGGGCAGCATGAAAAAGGAGGAGGATTGAGTTAATATTATAAGATTAAGTTTTGAAACTGAGTTGGAAAATTCGCCACTAGTAATCAGAATTTGTTAGGAAAACCATGAGGAAGACTATCGAGGGAGTCACAATTAAGATGTTAAAATAATAAGAACTGGGAAGTTTGAACTCTTCCCAATTTTCCCTTTGTTCTTTTTTGTTTTTTTCTCTTTTCTTTTTTTCTTTCTCTTTCTTCTAGGTTTATTAATATGATTATGAAAGAGTTGGGGGATGCAGATCCCCATAACCCCTTCCTCCCTGTTCTCTCAGTGGCAGGGGGGGGGGATATGGAGGGAGGAGGGAGGGGGGAAGCAGAACTCAATTCACAATTGGACCCCTTTGTTTCCTAAAGCACACGGGTCCTACTGGTGGCAGAAGTGGACCGGTGTGTGGAGGGAAAATGAAGGGACAGTGTTATATTATATGTCTTGTTTGTGTATGCCTTATTTGAAAAATAATAAAAATCTTTTTTTAAAAAAAAAAGATGGGTGGGGTATAAATAATAAAATAATAAAATAATGATAATAAATAATAATGTGGCCAGCATGACTAAACCGCTTCTGGCACAATGAGACACCGTGACGAGTGCCAGAGCGCACAGAAACATCATTTACCTTCCTGCCGCAGCGGTATCTATTTATCTATTTGCACTGGTGTGCTTTTGAACTGCTAGGTTGGCAGGAGCTGGGACGGAGCAATGGGAGCTCACCCCAGCGTGCAGATTCGAACCACCAACCTTCCAATCACCAAACCCAAGAGGCTCAGTGGTTTACCGTAGACTTAAATATGACTTAGATGAACATTACCCATTGACTTAAAGCATTTTAATAGTGTTATGTTTCAGCATCTAACTCAGTATTTCCCAAACTTGGGTCTCCAGTGGTTTTTGGACAACCATTCCCATCATCCATGACAACTGGTCCTGCTAGCTGATGGGAAACACTGATCTAACCTCACCAGCTGTCTTGTTGTACTGCCAGTTGAAATTGCTTCTTATGACCACTGAGCAGGACCAGCCCAAGGCAATGAGCTGCTTGAGGCAAAGGACAAGATTCCCATTCCAAATAAAGAAACTGGTCAGACTAGCAGCTGGATTTTACTTCAGCACTGGTGATAGGACAGCATTCTCCTGAGGGCAGCAGGCTAGCTTAGGGGGTGCAGAGCAGGCCATGGGGTCTACATAGCTCTATCCTTCAACATCTCACTGCCACTCACCACCACCATCTGCCTCCTGAGGTGGTGGCCTCACCCTGCCATCCTGAGGTGAACCACTTTGCTTTGCTGCATGGAGGTCAAGGTACGTGCTAATAACATAAAGGAAGCTGTAAAAACTGCATACCATAATTAATAACAAGAGCAGGTCTCTGGGAGGCCCAATTTCACAGCCAATAATAATAAGGGCCTCTCTCCCCTGTCTATCAGAGAAGATGCCATTGTTCCATTTACATCCCGTTTTCCTAGTTTTCTAGCATAGCATCGCTCTCTGCTTTTCAGCCAAGGCTCTTTATTTATTCAGGTTGTTAAATTCCTCTTTTCAATTATAGAAACATAACTAGCAATCCCAGGATGCCCAGTCATTTTCTCAAGGGATATTCTACAAATTCCTTTCGGGCATCCTCTCTCTCTCTAGAGCATAAAAACTCAGATTACTTACCACTCTGCTCAATAACCACAGACAGTAATGACTTGTCGGAATAGCTGCTATTGGCATAGTGTATTTTGGAAACACCAACTTTTCTTGCTGATCTTGCCTGCCTGCCTCTCCCCCCCCCCCCTCCACTGCATTTCAACCAATCTGGAACACAAAATTGTTTGCTCTTGATTCACTGGGGCTCAATAGGCATAAAGCAGGAAGCTCAATATGGTGATTGCCCCCATAGGGTGAAGGGGATTTAGACTCCTATTCAAATGGATTTACTTTTAACCACCTGATTCATTTTTGTTCACTCATTGTTAGAATTTCAAAGCATTCCAGGAGATGTCGGCTGTTGCGTGACTCCTTGTTAAAGCCAGTGGGAGCCTTGCGACCAAATTCCCATTTTCTGTGTCTTCAGGACTAGTCCCCTTTTGTGCCAGGAAACTCCTGTCTCCCACAGTCTCAGATCTAATTAATGAAATCTGCATGTTTCCCATTTTAGAATAGATATCAGGGAACAATGCTGCTCCCAAGGCCAGGTTGAGAAAACAACTAGATTGTTATCGCTATGGCTGGAATCGTCCCACAGAAATCAGTGGGAAGCTGCGTGCCGTATGGCATTCCTACTCATCGTGCCCAGAGGCACCTGAATTAATGTGCATCATAATAGATAACATACTAATGAATAATAGCTCTTGGGCCTTCATTGGTGTATGACACATTAATGAAGGGTGCTTGGGAGAATTCCTGTGCAAGAGTAGAATGCATTATTATTTCAGAGGAAAGTGGAATATGGAGAGAAAGGGCTGTGGCCACAGGTGCCTGTTCCTCACCAAGCATCTGATGTGGACAACTTATGGGTGGTCAAGAAGAGGACAGAAGAGGATGCAGGAAAACACCCAGTTTGCATGTGCTACCCGTGCTGTGGTCTAAACCACTGAGCCTCTTGGGCTTGCCAATCGGAAGGTCAGCCGTTTGAATCCATGCGGCGGGGTGAGCTCCCGTTGCTTTGTCCCAGCTCCTGCCAAACTAGCAGTTTGAAAGCATACCAGCATGAGTAGATAAATAGGTACCACTGTGGTGGAAAGGTAAACGACATTTCCGTGCACTCATCACGGTGTCCCATTGCACCAGAAGCAGTTTAGTCATGCTGGCCACATGACCTGGAAAAGCCGTCTGCAGACAAACACTGGCTCCTGAGGCCTGAAGAGAGATGAGCACCACATCCCATAGTCAAGTTTGACTGGACTTAACCAGCATAGCTGCCAAGTTATCCCTTTTTTTAAGGGATTTTCCCTTATGCTGAATAGGCTTCCTCGCGAGAAAAGGGAAAACTTGGCAGCTATGCTTAACCATTCAGGGCTCCTTTACTTTTACCTTTAGCTCAAAAGTCAGCTCAACACTCACCTGCCATCTCAATCCACAATAGCCCCTCCCAATGACTCCTGAATGGAGTTTTGAGTAGGAGCAATTTACACTGGTATAAATTACTCTAGGTATGCTAACTTGCTCTGTAAGTCTATCTTGTTCATCCTCTTATCACGTGGAATGGCTTTTGTTGAATCCAATGTTTTATCATTCTAGAGTTGTTTCCCGACTTTTGCAACTCCAGCCATGCCCTATTCCTGGATCCCCTCTACGTAGTCTATTTTTACTGGAATCCTCTAATCAAAATGGGCCAATATGTACAGTGAAATATGCTGTCACCTGTCTTGAGCCCTTGAGATAAAGTGGGCTATAAATTCAATTAAGTAAATAAAGTACCGGGAGATGGAATTGGTTGTGGCTGTCCGATATAGGAAATGCAAGTTTGTCACAGCATAATGTGCAAAAGTACCCTGTGCTGGCTCTCAATAATACTGTCCATCATAACCATTTGTTTTTGGTGTTCTTTTTTAAAGCAGTAAGTCTCGGGCTGCTTTCAGTAGTAACATTAAGGAAACACTGTGGATGAAATCCATTGATGGTTATGCACCAACAGAACAGACACCATTGGCAGTACGAAGTCCCATTCCTCTTTCAGGCTCTCTGCACACCCCCAAAATCTTTTCAGGCGACTCTCCGGAGCAGATTTGGATGGGGTATAGGCCACAGCAAAGAGTATAGGAAGATGAAGTCCCTTTGCATGAAGCTGGGTGTGGCCCTGTAACTCTAAACAAAGTTACTATTGTCCAGTGATTTCAACTGAATGTAATATTTTGGCTGCAAACCCAAGAAGTGTAGGATCACTGGAAGTGCGCTGCTTTGAAATTTAAGCGCATGCAGTTACACAAAATTAGGTGTAACTTTTGAAATGAGCGGGACTCTCTTTCAACTAAATGTGCCGAGTGCTGACACCAGAGTCATTACTGCTAACCAGATCTCAAGGCCTTAACTATATGGTGTTTACTATTAAGCGATGGTTTGTAACAGTTGCTTGTCCTAAATAGCCTCCTTTTACCTCCCGGTTGTAAATCCCTCCTATTTTATTCCCTCTACAATGTGGCTTAATGGACAATGATGTTGGAAATTGCTCCTGCTTTTATAGAGAGAGTACAGTAAATGGCTTCTAGGCGCCTGTTGAATGTATCCTTGTCTGAGATGCTTAGCTCTGCAGTTGCTGATGCTCTAGGACGTGATGAAGATGGATGCCTTACAAGTCCTGGGAAATCAGATGTTTCCAAATCAAGCCCTTTAGCAGGCACACAGAGGCTTGGGTTATTATCCCTTTAAGGCTGCAGCATAAACACACATTTTTGTCATTAGCAGGCTCGGCTGGTTGTGTTCCAGGAGCATCGGAAAGAGAGAAGGAGAGCCTTTCGTGTGCGACAGAAGGACCCTGAAGGAAACCGGAAGCCTGCTGGGTATTGGGAACTTTGGAATTAAAGCAGAATAAACATGAAGAAGGTCCTGACATCTTTAGAAATCTAACAAATATGTTTTGGAGCTTTGCACTAATGCTGCATATATCAAATCTCCTGTTTGTTTCCCAGGTAGGGGGCACTGGATTGCAGCCTTACTGCTAAACTCTATGCAGGCATAATCAAAAGGTAGCGTCATTCACTTCAGTGGGACTTATTTCCAGGTAAGCAATGCTACACCCACTTAACTGGAAGTAAATCCTGTTGAACATAGTGGGACCTGCTTCTGAGTGGGCATGTATGGGATTACGCTGCAAATTTTCTCAGGGCACAGAGATAGATAGATGATAGATAGATAGATAGATAGATAGATAGATAGATAGATAGATAGATAGATAGATAGTGGTACCTCAGTTTATGAACACAATTGGTTCCGGAAGTCTGTTCATAAACTGAAGCGTTCATAAACTGAAGCGAACTTTCCCATTGAAAGTAATGGAAAGTGGATTAATCCGTTCCAGACGGGTCCGCAGAGTACTCAACCTGAAGCGTACTTAACCCGAAGCATGGGTGTAATTGGTTCCGGAAGTCTGTTCATAAACTGAAGCGTTCATAAACTGAAGCAAACGTTCCCATTGAAAGTAATGGAAAGTGAATTAATCCGTTCCAGATGGGTCCACGGCATTCGTAAACCGAAAATTCGTAAACCGAGGTGTTCATAAACCGAGGTTCCACTGTAGATAGATGATAGATAGATAGAGAGATAGATAGATAGATAGATAGATAGATAGATGATAGATAGATAGATAGATAGATAGATAGATAGATAGATAGATAGATAGACAGATAGATAATAGATAGATAGACAGATAGATGATAGATACCCTGTTTCTCCGAAAATAAGACGTAGCCATAAAATAAGCCGTAGCAGGATTTTTAAGCATTCAAGGAATATAAGCCATACCCCGAAAAAAAGACCTAGTGATAGGCGCTGCAGCTATGCTGACTGCGGCAGAAGGAGGAGGAAAAAATAAGACATCCCCTGAAAATAAGCCATAGTATTGTGTTGTGTTGTGTTTTAGGAGAAACACGGTAGATAGGTAGATAGATGATAAATAGATATTGTCATTGTACATAGTACATTGTCATTGTACATAGTACAACGAAATTGAATGTCATCCCATAAAAACAAAACATAAACACAATTACAGCCACACACACACACATGTCCACCAACTTCTCCTACTCCCTGCAAGCTTGGTAGCATTCATTCCAAATAAAAACATTCGTTTTTATGCAGGCTTAACCTGATGCCTTTCACATCAAATATTTAACCACGGCTGTATTTGTTTGCTCATAGCAGTAACCTAAGCATATGTGCTGTAAGGCTGTAACTCGTGTGCTACCTGATGTTTATAATGTGAGTCATTTGTGAATGATGGAAGTGTCCTTTTTATATATAAAATGATATCCTATGTCTAGCACTACTGAAACGTACATCTGAGTGAGCAGAATCGGAAATTGCATGGCATATTTGGGACAGTCTAACTGTGCTGTAAAAACCTGGCCTCTTCACAGATGGTGGTGGCTTGTCTTGTATTCATGAGTTAGCTAGTTAATAGATTCTCTATTTATGATACCTCCCCTATCACTCTGTTAAAGCTACTGAGTTTCCCCCAACTCTCAACATTCCCTGTATCTTGGCAATATTTAGAGCATTTTAATGGTTGTTTCCTGTGCATAATAAAACTTATTTTATTATGTTTTTATATATGCTGGAAGCTGCCCAGATGGGCAGGGTACAAATGATAAAATTATAATTATTATTATTACTCAGAGGTTGTTGTTGTTTAGTCGTTTAGTCGTGTCCGACTCTTCGTGACCCCATGGACCATAGCACGCCAGGCACTCCTGTCTTCCACTGCCTCCCGCAGTTTGGTCAAACTCATGTTGGTAGCTTCGAGAACACTGTCCAACCATCTTGTCCTCTGACGTCCCCTTCTCCTAGTGCCCTCCATCTTTCCCAACATCAGGGTCTTTTCCAAGGATTCTTCTCTTCTCATGAGGTGGCCAAAGTATTGGAGCCTCAGCTTCACGATCTGTCCTTCCAGGGAGCACTCAGGGCTGATTTCTTTAAGAATGGATAGGTTTGATCTTCTAGCAGTCCATGGGACTCTCAAGAGGTAAATCCTATCAAATTCAACGGGGCTTACTCTAAGGTAAGTAGGGTCAGAATAGCAGGCTATTATTATTTTTATTTATTTATTTATTTATTTATATCCCGCCCATCTGGCTGGGTTTCTCCAGCCACTCTGGGCGGCTTCCAACAAATACAAAAATACATTAAAATATCACAGATTAAAAACTTCCCTAAACAGGGCTGCCTTTAGGTGCTTTCTAAATGTCAGGTAGTTGTTCATCTCCCTGACCTCTGATGGAAGGGTGTTCCACAGGGCGGGCACCACTACCGAGAGGCCTCCATCTGTGAACTGCCTTGTGGGTTTGATTCAGCCCCAAATTTTCATAGAACCGGATATAAGTCCCCTTGAATTCAGAGGAACTTGCTTCTGCTGCCACTTGATCGCATGGCCTTGCCCAAATATTGGTTGCTCCTCCTCTGGATTTCAGGTACTGAAGACAAAAATTTCACTGCCCTGGAGTTTCCCAGCCACAATAAAATTCTGACTGTTCCAAGCATGATTGAACACTCTCCAATTTGGGAGTTATCGCTGCAGACTTTCATTTCAGCACTGTTTCAGCAAAGACATATACTTGAGAAGTTTGGTGGCACTGAAGCAGAACAGGGGCAGTCAGTGTGTTGCCTTCCAGAGGTTGTTGGACTCCAACTCCCATCAGCCTCTGCCAGTATGGCCAGTACTCGGGGATGATGGGTACTGTATTGCATGAGTAAGACCACCACCAGCAGTTTAAGATGCTTCTGGGAGGGTGGAGAAGAGGACTGCCAGTCATCTCCCACCCCAGCATTTCCCACGCATGCTGTCAGCCTCCACAGGAGGATAAATGATAGAGCCAGCCATAAATCATTTAGCCTAGAAAGCAGACTCCACCCTGCCTGCTTCTTCTGTAATATTGAATCCAATCTACGTTTGCCAAATTTGGGGTTGTTGTCCTACTTGGACTGACGGATGTGCTTTGCAAACTGGTCCCTCCTTTCCCTCTCACAAGGTTTTGTATTTTGAAAACAAGTGGATGTTTGTTGACATTCTGGGCACAGTTCGCAGTGGAAAGGCAGCATGCAAACAGACTTAATCAATTTAACTTAATCTTGGCATTGGAATACTCCCTCTAATAGCAAACTTGGGTCTTCTTTCTTCTTCTCTTTGGCGATCACTCGTAGCCGAGTAAGATTGTCTTCCATAAACACGGTTTTAACAATGAGTCTGTAAGTGACTGTGGAGGCCAATTCTGGGTCCACACACCCTTCCATAGTGGGCACATTGGTTTCCAGGTGGGAGTTGATCATGGTGTGGATTTGCCAAGTGTGCCTTCCTCTTAGCATGCTTCTCCCTTGCGTTCTGAGTTCGAGCACCTTCAAAGCCCATGGCACCTTTGGTAAAGGCTGTTCTCCAACTGGAATACTCGCAGGCCAGCGTTTCCCAGTTGTCAGTGTTTATAATACATTATTATTATTTGTAGATTTGCCTTGAGACAGTCTTTAAACCTCTTTTGTTGACCACCAGCATTACGCTTTCCATTTTTAAGTTCGAAATACAGTAGTTGCTCTGGAAGACAATCATCAGGCATCCACACAACATGGCCAGGCCAATGAAATTGATGTTGAAGAATCATTGCTTCAACACTGCTGATTTTTGCTTCTTCCAGTACACTGGTATTAGTTCGCCTGTCTTCCCAAGTGATGTATAAAACTTGGGTATTGAGGTGAGAATACGTTGTGACATCTTGTTTCAGCTTCAGCTAGATACAAATTCAAAACCTTTTTTATTTCTGAGTCCTCTTTCTCTCCCTGGTGAACTGAAGCTTAGCCCTCATTGTTATGTCCCCTTTGCTGCATAATGTGGAGAGATTGTGTGTCCTTTCTGCTCTTTTCTATCAAAAATATCAAGCATTGGAGAAGGAGGATAGGCTCCAACAATCTGCCTCCACCAAAACAGCCCTTCCAGGTGCCTGTGATATGGGCAGTGCAGGAAAGGTGGATAAATTGACTTTCCTAATTGGATCTCTCTAAACAGGATCAATGAAATGCTACTAAATACTACCTGGGAGGAAATGAACATCAGATAAAATTATAATAGTCATCCAGTGGTTTGGAAAGGTAAGTTCACCTGCTATTTTCATGGAAAGTTTTCAACAAACTGCTTTTTTCTTTTAAGTTCTTTTTTTCCTTGTTCATTATTATAGCGCTTCCTCTGAACAGTTTGACTGACAGGTCAGAAGATAATCCTGTTCACACTTAATGTGCAGTAACAGGATCGAGGGAAAGAGACTAAAGAGCTTTCATCAGGGTCAGGAAACATCAGTACCATATTAAAAAGATATTCTCTCTGATCCCTTGTGAAAAGATAAGCGTTTCAACACCAGGTTTTAAACAGGAAGCGGACAGCCTCTTTGCTCAAAGCTATTATACTGTGAAAAACAATTCTCATCAGAGTCCATACTTGCTATCTTTACAGATGACTGGGTAGTTCCAGCCAGTCACTGGGAAATAATCAAGGCCAACCCAAGCATTCGACAGATGAGACATCTGTCTGTGACATCAAGTTTGCAGAGTAACCGAACAGATGAATAGTCCCTTCATTTTTCTGAATCACTGTCATGTTTCAGTCAGAGTTCACTGGTCCAAAGAAGGGAGGAAAATTAGAGTAACACACCCTCTCTTCCAGGTTCCAACTGAAAGTCATCTGGGTGGCGGAAACATGGCACAAATATGGGGGCATTTTGCCCCTGAATTTCTGTGAAGCAACCTGCCTGGTAATGCTCAACTACTCAATTTACCAAATTGGATTGGAAAACGGGAAGTGTTAATTGGGTTGCATGAAGATTGCTCATTTTGGGGGGTTTAGAAAGGAAGGAAGTGGCGTTTACTAGCCAATCACAGTGTGGTTCTTGCTCCTATCTTCCCTATAGAAATGGCTTTCTTCCTTTCCTTGATTTTTAACCCAAACTTTCTATATCCTTCCAAGGCAGCTTACAAGTAACTTTAACACACTTCTTAAAAACACAATAAGCAAGTCCTAAGGATTCTCTCTCAAAGGCATCAAGTAGAAAACTGCTGCATGTGGAGAAGCTAGATTTGTGTCACAAATTTCTCCTGCATTCCCCCCCCCCAACCTCTCGCCATCAAATAATAACAACAAAAGGAAATTGCATTCCAAAACTTGCTAAAGGGGAGAGAACATTTTGGTGAAATTCTCATGGGTGGGTGGGGGGATTTTGGCATGCTTAGTTTACATTTCTTTTCTGATGCACTTTCAACAAAGACTTTCTTCTGAATAGACAGGCTGAGGATGGCACCCGGGATGTAAGAAGGCAGAAATTTCTGCCCTGTCCTGTATTCATCAAAATTAGTCCTGTTTCCATTCCACTGCAGTTCGGGTTTCTCCAAATGCTGTCTGCTGTTTAATGTAAGTAATGGAACTATTTACATAACACACACACAACTTATGTTCAAGCATCAAAACAATGTAAACAAAGTCATTTGCTAGGTGTCTTTTGCAGACCTAGATACAGCAATCTGAATGAATACCAATCGTATCTGCCCGACTGATTCCCATTCCTGACCACAAACAAATGCACAAACTGCAGCAATTTCCACTTCCTTATCCATTTTCCTTGGAATTCTCTGACATCACCAGCAGTTGACAGGCCCTGATCTGGAGACGGCATAGAGCTGAGCATCACTGTTGGGGAGGAAAGAACACAGGAGCAGGGGCGGGTGAAGGGGGAGCGGTGGGTGCAGACCCGGCCGGGTGCCACCACTGAGGTGGGTGACAAAATGCCAGGCGGAACTCACCGCAGGACCTGCAGTGTGCCCAAGCCACGCATCTCTCCTGGGAGAGACACAGTTGCTTGGGCGCATGCAGGCTCAGCGCTGCCCAAACAGTCCACCCGCTGCTTCCCCACCAGCTGAGTGGGAGGAGGGAGGCAGACTCCAGAGGCCCCACGGTTTACAGCCAATCACAGTGTGGTTCTTGCTCCTATCTTCCCTATAGAAATGGCTTGCTTGCTTTCCTTGATTTTTAACCCAACCTTTCTATATCCTTCCAAGGCAGCTTACAAGTAACTTTAACACACTTCTTAAAAACACAATAAGCAAGGATTCTCTCTAAAAGGCATCAAGTAGAAAACTGCTGCATGTGGAGAAGCTAGATTTGTGTCACAGTTGCTTGGGTGCCTGCAGGCTCCGCACTGCCCAAACAGTCCACCCGCTGCTTCCCCACCAGCTGTAGGGCAGCTGAGTGGGAGGAGGCAGGCAGACTCCAGAGGCCCCACGGTGCACCCTGCCCCTATGGGCGGCTCGCCCTGCCCTCACCCTGCCCTTATGCGCAGCTCGCCCTGCCCCTGGGTGCACCGCCCCAGGCGCCCGAGCGGCTTCCTCCGTCACTGCACAGGAGGAGGAAAATAGATTACCTAGCCTGATCAGACTTCTTCCACTCTTGACAGCACCAGGATTTGTAACTAGAACAGGAATGGAGCGGCTCAAAAGCCAGCTCTCTAGATGAAGTGCCTGAATGATGAAGGAACTCAACCCTCCCATAGGAGCCTTTGTGCTTATTTGCCTCATTTAAATCTTTGCAATCCCCATCCACTTTGAGATATCTTGGAACTTAGCAAGCTGCAGAACTTCTCTTGTCATTTCAGAAAGTTGAAAGGCTCATGGCCCCAGAATTCTGTTTCATCAGCAGCCAATATCATCTTTGAATTTAATCAGCGTAAGATCTATTGCGCGGCGTTTTCTGATAATGACATCAAGTGGACCTAACAAGTACAAATATTTCAGCCTTGGGTTTCCTGTACGATGTTGAATCACTGGAGTTGTGGGTGGTGGTGTTTTTCCCCCCAGTTTCAAATATCATTAATGATTTTTTGGTTTGTTTTTTAAGCAGAACTGTGCAAGGGAGGATATGCAGCCTGTTAAAGCAGATAACTTTACCAGTCCAGCTTCTAAAAGGCCTTAGCTGGCTTTTAAGAAGCCTTACTATCAATCTTACAAAGCTAGCACTATAATATATATCCGCATTAGGATTTTGCTGTGACTTTGATCCCGGATTCTTAGAGCACTGAGCTCCCTTATGATCAAAATCCACTGACTTCAGCAGCCACTTATGCTGAATTCATAAACCACTTATACTGGGACTAAATTTGGCCCTGCCATGGTCTGCCACGCCCTGCAAGGAAGATATAATGGCACACAAATTCAAACGTCAGATAATTTTACATAGAAGACTAGGTGACATTTACTTTTTTACATACTAAAGAATGAGGAAAACCAGGGCTTTTTTTCCAGCCAGAACTCACAGAAACTCAGTTCCAGCACGTCTCAGGTCAGTGTCATCAGAAAGATAGATCTGAGGGAAACATTCAAAAGTGAACAAGCAGTGAAAATATTCCAGCAGATGCCCAAACTTTCGTTTGCTAAACACCGAGATAAATTCTCACTTATGTTTTGAGCATAAGGCCTTCTTAAGGAGAAAGAAAGCGTTAGTGAAAATGCTGGTTGTAGAAACAACCGCATACCCTCCAACATTTCTCCAATGAAAATAGGGACATCCCATTCCATGATGATAATGTTGCTATTTATACCCCACACATCTTACTGGCAGTGCTGGATTTATGTATAAGCTAAACAAGCTATAGCTTAGGGCCCCACTCTCTTGGGGGCCCCCCAAAAAAGTAAAGGCAAAAAACTGGATGTAGATTTCCAAAATATACGATAAAAAAACAAAAAAACCTACATACAGCAACAGTGTTTTGTGTTGTGTAGGCTCCTATGATGTAAGTAATGGGCCCCGCGTGCTAGCCTGCTCCCTAAAATATCACTGGTTTGCTCATTTCTATACATAGGGTGCCTACATTCTGCATGGACTGGTTGCATGAAAACATGTGCAAATGGCTTTAGATACCTATCAGGTCCATAAATTACCATTTAGCTTATATTCAACAAAAAAAAAAAACAGTGACATATAAAGGGCCCCATTACCTTCAGTAGCTTAGGGCTTCATCAAACCTAAATCTGGCCCTGCTCACTGGGTTGTCCCAGCCGCTCTGGGTAGCTTCCAACACATATAATATATTATAACATATTAAACATTGAACCACTTCTCTAAACAGGATTTCCTCATAAGTCCATACCCTCCAACATTTCTCCACTGAAAATAGGGACATCTAAGGAAAAGCGGGACATCTCGGGATCAAATCAGAAACAGATTATTTAAATCAGGGATGTCCCTGGAAAATAGGGACACTTGGAGGGTCTGCAAGAGTAGACTACTTTCTAGCTGCTGCTTCAAAGGCTAGAGGGCTGCTCTGTACCTCCCCTGTCATAGGTAGTGCACCTCTGGATACCAGTTGTGGGGGAGCACAAGTGTGTGTGGGGGGTGTTCTGTTGCACTTGAGTCCTTCTTGCAGGCTTCCTAGAGGCACCTGGTTGACTTTGCAGGGTGGGTCAATCCCCAGGATGCTGGGCAAGATCAGAGCTATTTCAGAGCTTTTTCATACATTCTATGTCAGACGCCAAATCCCATCAGGCAGGGCCGTCTTAAGCCCATCCAGCACCCTGGTGCTAAGGTCCCTCCAGCGCCCCCCTCCAGAGCCTCTCCAAGGACCCGGGAGTGCCAAGCGGACCACAGCAGCAGCGGGAGGCCACCTCCGAGGACTCCGCACTGCACCTCCTTCTCATTTCCCCAGCGCTGGGTTCTGCTCAGTTGAGCTTCGCCACCAGCGCACGCACCGCGGGACCAGCAAGAGCTGCTTGGGCGCTGTGTGCGCGCTGGTGGCAAAGCTCGACTGAGCGGAACCCAGCGCTGGGGAAATGAGAAGGAGGCACAGCGCGGAGTCCTCGGAGAAGGAGAGAGGCGTGGCGCTGCCTCTCAGCTCGTGGAGCACAGTCCTGGCCAGATCACCGGAACCCTGCGCTCACTTGGTGCCCTTCCAGCGCCCTCCAGCGCCCGGCGCCGTGGTTCTCTGCGCCACTAGCTCTATGGCTAGGATGGGCCTGCCATCAGGACCAGCCCACATCTAGCCAATGATCAGGACTGATGGGAGATGTAGTCCAACAACATCTCCTTCTTTGGAGGTCTTTAAGCAGAGGCTTGACAGGCATATGTCAAGAATGCTTTGATGGTGTTTCCTGCTTGGCAGGGGGTTGGACTGGATGGCCCTTGTGGTCTCTTCCAACTCTATGATTCTATGAACATCCAGAAGGCCACAGGTTCCTCCTCTCTTCTCTAGGAAGCAGGGTGGCACGTCCCATTTTGCCACCTGAGGCACTACAGGAAGTTGCCACCCCACCCTGCCTCCCTTACCTGGGTCACACCGTAACACCCATAAAGATTTTCACCGAAATCTTGGCAGATCTTGCCAGAAATCGTTGGCACCGCTTCTCTACTGGCCATCAAGACAGTGAGCAAGGTGCCCGTTAGGGTGCCATCTTTGGGCTTCCACCAGCCTGCCTCATGGGTGGGCTAGGGAGCAATGCTGATTCCCAGGGAAGTTTCGCATACTAGGGGAAGTGTTCCCTCTCTCCCTCCCCCCCTTTCTCTCTCTCTCTCTCTGCCTGCTCAGGAACTGTTTTGTAGATCCCTATCTTCTGCCAAGATCGCTTGATGAGGAGGTCTCTCTCAGTGTTTGCGACAGGCCCTGAGTTGTCCGACACTTTGCTCTTTGCATACGAAAGATAACATGGCTCTTTTTTTGGCTTCTGATACTGATCTCCCTATGCCACTGAATCACCACAGTTCTCTTAATGCTTGCCCAGCACACTCTCGGCACCTCCTTGCTGGATCGCATGTCGTGCACACCAGCGCATGCAGCCCGCCAGCTGCAATTATCGTCCCGTTGTAAAACGCCTCGCCATCACACTTGTCGGTTAAGGTTGAAAAATGCCCCCTTTCCCCCCTCATCTTCTGCATGCAGCTGGCTGTAAATGTATATGCTTCGCCATGGCCCACTTAGGTGGAGATTGGTCACGGGGTTATTGATTTCCTGTCTGGTGGCAGAAAAGAAGTCACCCCTTCTGCTATAAAGGAGTGACATTAATAGATGCACTGAGGCTGTGACTTTCTAACAAGTCTGGCTTCGCTGGCAGCTCTGCTCATGTCCGATGATAGTGATTTGCAAGTCTGGACTTCCCTCTGGATACTTAAAAAGGCGCAGGAAGCCAAGGTTCTTGCTCCCAGGTCTTTGGGGTTTACAGCAGGGACTTCAACTCTGCACCTTGAATGGGAAATGGTCTAGAACAACCAGGCTGCATGCTGTTTCTCGGCTGCTAAATATACAGAGGGAAACCCTTGGGTAACTGGGACGTATTGCTTCTGTTTCTGGCTGCAGCTGAGCATTTGCATCCCTGCAGAAATACTGCACAGGGAATCACTAATTCCATTATTCAGGTTGTGAGTGCCCATTGCTCACAGAGTCAAAGCAACATCACCAGGGCACAAGAGGGGAGGGCCATCAACCGGTTTGGTGAAATTGAGGGTTCATGGCCCTAGTCAAGAGGGCTGGGGGTGGCTGCCCCCCAAATCAAGTAAATAAATAAAAACACGTATCGGAAAGTAGAAATCATCTGAATATCTGAAACTGAGGTGTTCACTGAGATGGTTTGAATGATGTTGTGAAAGGTTTTCAGCAAATTAAAAAAAATGTTTGAGAGTTTTAAAAAAGCAAAATGAAGAAAGGCGTGTTCTTTGTAATTTTGCAAAGATATCCTCGTTAACCACATGAAAGGTACTTCTTGATGTTAATTTTTTTTTATTTAACATCCCAGTTTTCAAAGGACTGAAGATTTGGACAGATTTTTCTGAGCACTAGAGGTGAAAGGAAAATGAAACAACTGTCGTTCAGAAATTCCCTTCTGAATCTGCTGGACAGAGCCAGACAGAGGATGAGGACATTTGGAGGTCTTGCCCACCCCCCAACAATTCTTTATTGAGGAGGGGACCATAAGGAACCTCACCCAAAACAACCCAATGAGGATTTAATATGCTCAGTGGTCATGTGACGCTGACTGACCATTGGGGAGGAGCAGAAAACCTTGGGGAGAGGGAATGGAATAGAGTGGGTGGAATTCTGAACTGGAACTTCTCCATGCTGCAACATTTGAAGATCACACCTGTAATATAATACTCCATAAATATGAAAAGCATTTCCCATGATTCCATCACATTCTAGTGTGCAATCAGCAAACCCAAAAAAGAACGAGGGTATTCAGATTAAGGGTGAAAGAAGAAGACTTGATTTTGAATGGCGGGCTTCCCTAAGGGCCTGTCGAGCCAGTTTAGTTCCTATTTTGGTGGCATCTCCATGTGAACCCGTATGTGGAGGCTTGTAATTCACTCCTGTCAGGGCGCTACATCTGGTTGAGACAGATTCCATGGCTGCAGAACCTTTTCAGCCCTGGCACTGGGTAACCTAACTCTCACTGGAAGAGAAATCCCGCTGTTATTGCCCACCAGCTATGTATTTGTAGCTTTTCAGGTGCTTGACAACCCCTTTGTTTTGGTAGATGCAATTATAGCAGACCCCCGGTGGGCCACCAAACATGGCTGATGGATGGGTTGCGATCAGCATGGATGCTTTACTGTTGTGAAGGCTTGCAGATTTGAGTGTGAGATGCTGATTAGCTACGCTGTACCTCACTTCAGAAAGAAACATGAGAGAGAGCGCAAAGAAACTGATGTAAAAGAATGGTGCACATTGGTACTTTTCCCAAGTCTTAGCCCAAGGAAGAGGACCTTTTGGTCCTCCAGATGTTGGACTTCAACTCCTATTATCCCTGACCATTGGTTACACGTGCTGAGATTGATGGGAGTTGGAGTCCTACAATATCCGGAGAGCCACAGGTTCCCCACCCCTGGTTTTGGAAACTGGTTTCTCAGGCTGAGTCCCTCGGTTATACTTTTCAACCCTTCTCAACTGGTTGTCTAAACTGTGTTGATTCACATTTCCGTCTTGCTAACGTTGCCTTCTGCTGCTAATGTCCCCCGCCTCCTGCCTTCTGTCTGTTGATTTTTTAGATGGTGTGCTGCCGTCTTTCTGTTTACAAAACTCTGTATGGATAGCTCAGTCGGCAGAGCGTGAGACTCTTAATGTCCTGAGTTCAAGTCCCACTTTGAGTAAAAGATTCCTGCATTGCAGGGGTTGGACTAGATGACTCTCGTGGTCCCTTCCAACTCTACAATGCTATGATTCTGTGGTTCTGTACCATGATAGTGTTGCGTAAATAAATGAATAAATAACTACAGATGCAGATGCTCCTGAAAAACAATGTGGTCTGAATCACTGAGTATTGCATCTCCAGGCCCTCCTAAATAACACAACATTGGGTTCTGTCCCTAGCACTGGCTCTGTCCCCTAACTGTGGATCTCAATCTATCCAGAGTCCCTCTGAGACTCCTTTTTTTGCAAGCTACCTTTTTTGAGAATTTGAGCATTTGTAAGGGGAAAATCCCTGTTTTCTGTGCATAATTTCATGACACCTAATGAGCAGGTATGATGTAGCAGCTTTTTAGTTCTGCAGGCAAGACTATAAAACAATGCTTTTGTCTACTGAATAGGATTCATTTCCAGCTAGCATGAATATTTTTCATCTCGGCTGACATTCTCCCCAAAATGTCCATCATGTCATTGTGCTGCAATTACACATACATAAAAAGGCAGATGGAAATGTGGTTTCCATCCTTCTTCCCAGCAAAGCATCTTCCACCTTTTCTCCCTTGCACTATGCACTATGCACTATGCACTATGCAACCTTAAGTGTGCTTGCTCAGAAAAGAGAATATCTCCATGGGAGATATTCTCAGGTAAGTGTGCATAAAAGCACATCCATGACCGCATTGGCAATAATGTGCTTAGGTGAGGGATTTTGAATAGTGCAGAATAATGGTTTGTTTCATCGTGTTTACCTTTTTTTTTCCCTTCCCAGGAACATTTTCCACACTGTTTTGTCCCCCACAGAACCCATATCCTGCTGTGGATCCCAGGAACATTTGAGGATGTGATATTGCACTCAGTGGTGCTGGGGGGTGGAGAATTGCTAGCTGTATTCAGATGTTGTACTAAACCACAGTTTAGTGTTGCAGAAAGGAGACTCGTGATCCTTCCCCCTTTCCTCCTCCAGCAGGGACAAGAGGAGGAAATGGCCATCATTTCTTACTAACCACAGCTACTTGTTTCATCCCAAGCAAGAACTGTGTTTACAAATGCTTAGGGAAGCAGACCGGGGTTGTAAACCATGATCTTCCATTCCCCTAAATCTGAGATGGAGATCCTGAAACGTGTGCATGTGTAAACCTCTGAATTCTGTGTGGATGGAATGTGAACTTCTCCAAAGGTAAGGGTAATGTACATTGCTCCACCAACATTTGCCTCTGCCCCACAGATGTTTGTCAGAGCTCCACCCACCACTGGGCACCTGGCGTCCAAAAGGGAATGCATCCCACAGAATGAAAAAGGTTATTTGCCCCTACTCTAAAGTGTAGTTAAAACTAACCGCAGTTTGTCTGGGATTGGAAATACTGTAATGAGTAATCACAGTTAGTTGAAGAAAGAAGTAGATACTTCTGGTCTCCTTGTTGCAACCATGCCAGAGAAAGAGGTGAGATGGGGGACCATTGCTTAGCATTATGTGCTAATGATGTTTGGAAGCACCAAACATTGACCAGGAAACATTCCTCAATGCAAAGTTCAATATGGGCAGATAAAAGCCCTCTGGAGGCTATTGATCATACCTTCAATGTGATGCGTTGAGTATGTTGTCTCTTGGTTCACACAGTGGCTTTGTTTGCATGTGTGAGCATTAAGTTTCAGTAGAAGCTAGACTACTGTACAAAGATAAAATTTAAAATTTCTTGCATCATTTCATTTTGCCTCTAGCATGTGGTTCCCAGAAGGCTGCCCAAATGAGAATGAGGCCCTCCATCCAAAAATGTTTCCCATCCCTGTCCTAGCAAGTGCCAACAAAAAGTCTGAGCAAGAGCAGGCTCAAGCCAGGACACAGCAGCCTCTGTTCATCTCTGAACACAGCAGAGCATGTTGGGAAAACATGTGACCGTCTATTGTGTCTTCTAGTCCCTTCTTCTTCAGTTACTGCAAAAAGTTTGTGAGAAGGAGATCCTTCATTATCTCCCAGGATTTGAACCAAAGAGTTGTGGACCCAAATTAAAGCATCTTCACTTGGCTTGTACAATTTAGCCTTGGTTCAAAGGGAATTAAATAGAATGTTCAGTGGGACAAACATGGTGGTCAATGGAAGTAAGATACCTGCTGCAATTCCGTGCACACATACAAGGGAGTAAATCCATTGACCTTGGTGGAAACTGGTGGGTCAGCAAAATACCATCATCAGACTGTCATCATTTGCACACCTGCTTTGAAGTATGTCCCATTGATTTTAACAGTTGCCTAATGCGGAAAGCACATAAAAGTGCAAGTAGATAGGTACTGCTACAGCGGGAAGGTAAACAGCGTTTCCATGCGCTGCTCTAGTTCACCAGAAACAGCTTTGTTGTGCTGGCCACATGACCTGGAAGCTGTACGCCGGCTCCCTCGGCCAATAACGCAAGATGAGCGCCACAACCCCAGAGTCGGTCACGACTGGACCTAATGGTCAGTGGTCCCTTTACCTTTAATGAGGCTTACACTTGGCATGAGAGCTCGATCCTGAACAGATTTAACCAGAAGAAAATGCCCTTTGTGGGATACACTCCTCAATGTCACCCAGGGAGCTTCATGGATGAGTGGGGATTTGAACGCTGGTCTCCCAGGTCTTAATCTGGTGCTCTAACTACTGGATCCGTGTGATATTCGAAGAAGCTCTGCGGGCTCTGGCAGCTGGGGTGGGGAGAGAAGGCTGCTCGAGGATGCACTGCTCAAAACACTCCATTTGATTTTCTACAGGTTTATACTCCTGCAGCATGATAAGCAGGAAGATAACTGATGATAGTGGATAGGAAGTGTGAGAATGGTTGGGTTGTTGGGAGTGTGTCTTATCTGCAGATATAACAACAGTACATAGAGTAGATATACCAAGTGTTCAAAGGGCTCACATACATTTCCTTGGATATTATTATTATTATAACAGCCCTCTGAAGTTGGTCATATTGTAACAGAGGGAAGCCCAAGGCTGAGAGTATAGTGGCTTCCTTATGGCTGCGCTGTGTGAGCTAATGCCTGTGATTTTATTTTTAAAAGGCTAAGGTGGGTGTTTGTGTTGGAAAAAACAATTACAGTACTGTCAGATTTGCCTACCTTGTTGATAGTTTTAGTTCATTTCACTTTATTAAATTGAAAGGAATAGCTATTAAAGGTGGGGGCAATGTCAGTTCTTTATTGCTCCCCCTCCATGTGGGCCAATAGTAGAAATGATTTTTTTTCTTTCCTAAGTAAGAAACTTACTAAGTAAGAAACTTTGACCAAACTGCGGGAGGCAGTGGAAGACAGGAGTGCCTGGCGTGCTATGGTCCATGGGGTCACGAAGAGTCGGACACGACTAAACGACTAAACAACAACAAAAGTAAGAAACATTCCTCTAACGTGTGTCAAATGCATAGCTGCCAAGTCTCCCATTTTTCGCGGGAAACCCCCGGATTTTAATCCGTTTCCCGCTGTTATCCCAAATAGAAAAAAATCCCGTAAATCCCCCAATTTCCTACCTGCCAGGGAGGCTCCTTCTGCGCATGTCTGGACATGCGCAGAACCGATTTCGGGTGCCGCTCTGCCCTTGTCTGGGCACCGGAAATCAGGCAGCGGCGGCACCGGAAGTTGCTTCTCCGCATGTCCAGACATGCGTAGAAGCGACTTCCGGTGCCACGCCGCTGCTGATCCCGGATTTTTCAATGGGAGACTTGGCAGCTATGGTCAAATGGTGTAACCGTTACACGGGGTTTCTCCACAGCTGTTTCTGAGGCAGCTGAGACATGAGTGCAAAAACCAGAGACAGCCTTTCCCACGTTAATGGGAGTTAGGTGGGTAAAACCACACATGCAGAGCTCAGAATACGCCTCGTTCAACATGACATTAGCAGCCAATATTTTGCAGCTCCCCCATGGCAACAATAATAGAAAAGCCATCAGGCCAGAGATTCCATGCTGCCTTTCAAAGTAGCATTAGCACTCATAGTCTAGAAGGGTTGTCAATCAAGTCTGGGAAAGGTTGCCATATGTCCTCTTTTTCCAGGACACGTCCTCTTTTGTATGTAAAATGGGATGTGCCATAGTGATCCATTGTTAAAAGTAGAAGTTGGCAAATGGGTCCTCTTACCTTGCTCTTCAAAATATGGCAACCCTACCTTCTAATCTAGTTTGGGTTAGACCCCCATCTCCAATGTGCATTTAGTGTCATATCCTAACAATACCGTCATGGTTTCCCCTAAAGAATCACAGGAGCTGTAGTTTGTTAAGGTTGCTGAGAGTTGTTAGGAGACCCCTTTATTCCCCTCACAGAGTGACAATTCCCCAAGTTCCCTTGTGGGGGGGAGGGTTGATTGTTAAACTACTCTGGGAAAGAGACTCAAAGTCACTCAGTGAGCTTCATGGTTGAGGGGAGGTTTGAACCCTGGTCTACTGATCAAGTCCACTATCAGACTTGGAACATGAGAAACTCTGCAATTTTCAAAGTGGACGGTGACTATGCACAGGTGTTAGTTGCACTTAGCTTCATGGGTCACAAACTTTCCTCTGTTTGCAAAAAAGGCTATGAAGATGTTGTTCTGCTTGGTTCAGTGTCTCCGATTAAACATTATCTGAAACAATTTTATCTCTGCTCATGCAAACAGGTTTGTTGGGTGAGACATAATACAGACTGAATACTGGGGAATTAAACTTGCAGGATTTGCAAGATGAGAAAGTATGTGTGTTTCTACCCTTTCTAGGACTGGAATTAAAAAGAACCAAGATACTCAACGTAGATAAAGCTATTGTCCCAAGCAATCAATACCGCTAACTTCAGTGAGCAGATTTCATTGAAACCCGCTGAGATTATCACCTCCTCTTTTGTTTTTTCCAATGACATTTTGTCACACGAATATTATGACTCATTTCTGTTTTATGGCCCTAGTTAGAGCCACCAGCAGCTACCAGATTGCTTTATCGTCTAGCTTTTTCCTTAATTGTATCTATCTCACTTGCGCTGGATTATCTGACCAAGAGTCATCATTAGGATTCTAACTACCTGTGCTCTATTTAGCTTCTTCCCACTTTCACCTCAGTCTTCACTGATTTCTTTTTCTTCCTTCCTTCCTTTTAAGCTTGAAATTCACAAGCTTTCCCCCAAGTACCAAAGGTCAGATGGGCCTGGGCTGGTGTTGTTTGTACAACTTTATAGCCTCCCACCCACAGACTCCATAACCCTTAGCAACTGCAAACCTTGGCACTAAGTGGGATTATTGTCTCTGGTTCATCAGTGCCTACAGTTAGGAAAGGCTGTTTTTAAATAACATCTCTCCTGCTGTTTCTGAAGAACAGAACCAGGAACAGATTAAGATAAGCAAATAATAAATAAACAAGGCTCTGCAATTACCGGTAGAAACATAGGATCTAATTGTATAAATTCTATTATTCTGTTATTCCCCTAAATTAGGGGTTGACAACTGCCTTAATTTCAGGCGGCCCTCACCCTGATTTTATGTGGGTGACAGCAAGGGGGTAGGACAGAGAAATGGGGTGAAAGATAGAGAAAGGGGGACTGGAGAGAGGGAGGGAGACATGAGAGGGGGTGATGCCATTGAAATTTGAGACCCCAAGGTCTGCTACTGCTCTCAGTGAATGTTAAATTATGCCCTGTTCAGAAGGATATTTTGTTTCACCTGTCCTTAACCATTTGCACAAGGAACTTTATTGGGCAACCCTGAGTTATAGTACAGTGGTACCTCTACTTACGAATTTTATGCGTTCCGAACGCACATTTGTAAGTAAAAAAAAACTGTAAGTCGAATCCCATAGGAATTCATTGGGAGAAAAATTCGTAAGTAGAAGCAACCCTATCTAAAAATTCGTAAGTAGAAAAAATCCTATCTAAACCGCATCCAAGATGGCGGACGGAGCTCCATTCGTAAGTAGAAACATTCGTAAGTAGAGTTATTCGTAAGCAGAGGTACCACTGTACTTTGATGAGTACTCTGTTTTCCTTACAACCAAAGCCTTTCATTAGGGTTGGTCTTGGGAACAAATTATTTCTCACTCTATAAACACCTTTGAGTTTTCCACAGGGTCCTTCAAGGCAGCAACTTGCCGAAATAACCCGCAGTGACAGGAAGCACACTATTCAACCATAATGGATTTTGTTCATGGAAAATGGCTCAACGAAGCCTCCCTTCTTCTTTCCGAAGCTGAGAATCCCCACATAGGGACTTACTCCATCCCTGTAGTAATGCGGATTATGGACTGCTGATAAATACAAGCAGGTTAACAGCAGACATCAAAGGTTTGCCAGATTAAAGTGAAAAGCAGACGAGGTTTTCAACAACTTGGGTAAACAACAACAACAAAAAGGTTGAGATCCTCAATTATTTTTCAAAGCTCTTTTAACACAAGCCTCAATAGGCTTAGATGGGCACAGGAATAAACATGTCCTTGCATCGCACAAACCACAACCGTGCTGATTTGCTTACTGTAGCTCAATCTATACGGATTTGCTCAATCAAGGACGAGATGGAAGGGAGGGGAGATAAGTGAATCAGCTTGCCTTATAGGATGAAATGGCTATGAAATGATGGCTGTTTGTAGCGGGAGAAGGGCGGCTAATGAATGAAGGGTAGGAGCGGATGATCACTGAGAGGCCAATATTCCAAGTGATGGGCAAACTCCCCAGAGTCCAACTTGTAATTAGTCTGTTAAAAATGGATTAATTAAGAGGACGTCTTCCAGATGTCTGAAATTAATCCCTTTTTTAACAGATCAATTATGAATCAGTTGTACTGCTCATGCCTATACTAATACCCATTTGCCTTGGTCCATTGTTTTCCTGTAATGTAAACTTGTCAGAAGAGGTTAGGAGAAGTATTTGTTGTGTTTGTGTGACCTGGGGGAATATACCAGGCGAAAACGTTACAGTATACAAAGCTAGGTATGGTATTCTTGCAGATGACCCAAGGCCAGAATTCACTGCCCTGTGTTCATGGGAAGTCGGCAGCATTCTTTTTAGGAATCCTTTTTATAAATCTGAACCCGTTCTGTCAGGGAGAACCAACTGGCAGCTTGTGAGCCAAATCCCTGAGCAATTTTTGCTTGGCCCTATTGCAGCCCTTCCCGATTGCAAGCAAAGTACGTCACAAGCGAAAAATGCTTTGGAGTTCTACGAACAAGAGAGTGGAATCCTGCACTGCCGTGTTGCACCTGCCTTTTCTGTTGCTGTTGGCATCTTGAGAGACCACGAAGTGCGCCTCTGGAGGTGAAGTAAAACGGCTGTATTAGCAGCGCCAAAGTGACCCCCATGGGGTGCTAGTGTGTATGGAGGTCCTGGGCTGACCATACAACAAGACCCCACCCTCAACCTCACTGGTGTGGTCCAAAGGAAAGCAGAGCAATACGTTTGGTATGAGCTTGGAGTTGCCAGATAGGGGTGTTCAAGGCACCATCAAGCCGTCGTAGAGACTCCACTCTGGATTTGCGGGGATGTGGGTGGAGCTGTGGGTGGAGTTGTGGGATGTGGGGATGTGGGTGGAGCTGAGCCTCTTGGGCTTCCCGATCAGAAAGTTGGTGGTTCGAATCCCCATGACGGCAGGGCCGTCTCAAGCGTGTCTGGTGCCCTGGAGCCATGGTGCAGAGATTGCTCCGGCGCCCCCACTCCGCCCCGTTTCTTGACGTGGCTGGTGGGCGGGCGCAGGGCGTCACCCAGCCTACCCCTAGAGCCGGTGCTGCATGGTGGAGTGAGCTCCTGTTGCTCTGTCCCAGCTCCTGCCAACCAGTGGTGGAGCTTCATGCTCCGGCACCGGGAGGCGGAGAGCAGGCGGGGTCGGGGCTGCCACGCATCCTGGGGGCGTGATGTGCCGCCTGCAGGGGCGTGACACCCAGCATGGACAGGGCCAGCCACAATGGCACCCCACCGGGATCGTGCTGCTGGGGCTGGTGCACTCCCCCTGCACTCCTCTTCCTCCGCCAGTGCTGCCAACCTAGCAGTTTGGAAGCACGCCAGTGCAAGTAGATAAATAGGTGCCGCTGTGGTGGGAAGGTAAACGGCATTTCCATGCACTCTGGTTTCTGTCATGGTGTTCTGTTGCACCAGCAGTGATCCGGAAAGCTGTCTGTTGACAAACGCCAGCTCCCTCGGCCTGAAAGCGAGATGAGCACCACAACCCCATAGTCACCTTTGACTTGACTTAACCGCCCAGGGGTCCTTTACCTTTCCCTTTTAGGGTTTACATAAAAAGGTTAATGTACATCAGGTAATGTACATCAGGAGTGGGGAGCTTGTGGCACCAGCAGATGGTGTTGCACTCCAATTCCCATCAGCCCCAGCTGGCATTACCAATGGTCCAGCATCATCTAGAGAGCCACAGCTTCCCTATTCCAATGCAAACATATGAAATGGCATGGTTCCATTACTCCGTTGTGCCTGGGCCCATTTTCACCTGAGAGCCCCACCACTGCCCTCATTGAAACCACGTTCAGAAGGAGAGGGAGCGGCAGGCCTTTCGGTTCTGCTGAATTCCTGTTTGCTGAACTCTGTCATAGCAGAGATCTAATTAAGCCCAACTCCACAAAAGAACAAAACCGAAAGAACATTAATTCATGGCAGTAGCACGTGGTTTTCCTGGGCAAGGTAGTCGTGGGTTGTTCTTTACCTTCTTTCTCTTTTGATTATTTTAATTTGGTTTGTGGGAATTGTGTTTATGTGCCTCTTTATGGAAAAATTAAATCAAAAAGAATTTAGTATAAAATAAAATAAAAACAGCAGAGGTCTAACGCTGCTTTCCCTGCCTTCTCTCTCCCAGTCCCTTCCTCATTTGTGTCATGCCTTTTTCAGTATAAGGCATTTTGCTGCCTGGGGTGAAGCAACAAATGGAGCCTCTCCACCCCAGGTCAAGGTGCCTGGTATCTAAGACTAAGTCGGTTTGTTGGGCACCTGTGGTAGAAAAGCTCACAAGCTACTCCCCTCTCCCCAGTCAGGGAAACAGCAGGAATAGTGAATTAAATAACAAATCGTTTTCTGCCCTTTCTTCATGACACCCCAAATCAGCCGCCTGAGGCATCTGTCCGACTCTGCCTAATGCAGGAGCAGCCCTGGTGTGCTTAGATTGTAAGCCCGAGGGCAGGAACTGTCTTTTTTGTGATCTTTGCAATCCGCTCTTGGAACCATTTTTCCTGTTGCAGAGAAGGGTGAGAAGGCTTCAAATAAATAAGTAATTGTGAAGTTCTTGCTGCAATATGGCAGCAGCTTACAAAAAAAAAGCATTCACCATTTGTGAAAGCGTCGGTTTTGTACTGCAAATTATACACGTGGCCTCCCAACCTTTGTCAAGAGAATAGAATCGCAGTCATCATACCCTCAAAAAAACCCTGTCCTCTCAGTAATCTATAGGATGATTTTGTTTTACCAGTCAGAATTCCCGGAGCATGATTGCTACTTCAAAGATCTGAGCATTGCCCTGTAGACACAAAACTGGCATAAAAATTGCCAATTTAGATGTATGGAAGTAAATTTGGACCCCGAATGTCACAGAAGGCAGCTCTACCAATTTCTCATCCAGAACACTCCAGGTGATTTGCATCCCATTCAGTTCACCCCCAATTGTTGTTGTTGTTGTTGTTTAGTCTTGTCCGACTCTTCGTGACCCCATGGACCATACCACGCCAGGCACTTCTGTCTTCCACTGCCGTCGTCGTCCCCTTCTCCTAGTGCCCTCAATCTTTCCCACATCAGGGTCTTTTCCAGGGAGACTTCTCTTCTCATGAGGTGGCCAAAGTATCGGCGCCTCAGCTTCAGGATCTGTCCTTACAATGAGAGCCAGTGTGGTGTAGTGGTTAAGAGCGGTAGACTCGTAATCTGGGGAACCGGGTTCGTGTCTCCGCTCCTCCACATGCAGCTGCTGGGTGACCTTGGGCTAGTCATACTTCTCTGAAGTCTCTCAGCCCCACCCACCTCACAGGGTGTCTGTTGTGGGGGGGGGAGGGGAAATAAGATTGTTAGCCGCTTTGAGACTCCTTCGGGTAGTGATAAAGCGGGATATCAAACCCAAACTCCTACTCCTACTCCTCCTCTTCTTCTTCTTCTTCTTCTTCTTCTTCTTCTTCTTCTTCTTCTTCTTCTTCCAATGAGCACTCAGGGCTGATTTCCTTCAGAATGGATAGGTTTGATCTTCTTGCAGTCCATGGGATTCTCAAGAGTCTCCTCGATCTTGAATTCATTCACCCCCCCCCCCAGTTAACTTTCCCCAAAGATCCTGCTCCAAATTGATCCAATTCCCCCTTTTGTTACACCCAAGTGATCTCTAGATAAAGTTATATTAAATCATTACAACCATCCCAATGGCTTGTATCCAATGCAGCACTGAGTAAATGTCCCATCAGTGAAAGGATTCCTGCTTGAATAATGGTACCTTCTTCCCTCTCCTTCCCAGGAGATTGGTTCTCCAGGTGCATCTGCACAGCTCTGACCGCATTGCCTCCTTCCACTCCTAGTAAGCCACTGAGCTCAGAAACTCAAGGAAAACAAATCAGAGACAATGTGCTTGCCTCCTTTTTTCTCTCTCTCAGCATGGATCCTGCTTGTTCCCCTTGACCCACATAAGGCCAGGGTTTGTGCTGATCTCCACAGTGCTGTGTAACTAAAGTTTGGGCTTCTAAAAGTCCGGGAAGTCTGTGTGGAACATGTTTTTTTGTCTGTGTTTTTTTGACAGACCGCCAGGACTGTTACATCATTCCTACCTTCTTTTTTAGCAACAGGCGAAAAAGGGTATCTGGATCAAAGGGCAACTGTAATTGTCCCTATTTCATTTGAGAAGGAAAAGTTTGTCTCCAATTCCGAAAGGGGGGGGGAATGGCCTTGATTCTCTCCCAACTTTTAAAGCTCCCTTGCTGGGTAAAACCATCAGAAAAGCACAGCTTGAAGTTGAAATGCAGGCTGGCATGACGGCTGCACTTTGAAGAAGGCAGTCGGAAAAAGATGCCGTTTAGAAGCCTAGAAGAGGCTTCTCCTCCTCCTCCTCTTCTCTCTCTCTCTATTTTAAAAGTAACTATTTTTCCCCTAAAAGTTTTTCAGGAAATGCCTTTTATTCTCAAAAGGTAGCACAATTAAAAGAGTTTCACCCAAGGCAGCAGTGCGAACCTGATTGCTGTCACAACACAAGGGAAAATGCGGTTGGAACAATAAATGAAGTGCAGTGTGAACTGAGGCTGGATCTAGACACATCCCAAAAATGTTTCAGGAAAACACGTTGTAAACCTCATAATGGAAAATAGCGTTATTGAAAGATGGAACTCTACAGCGCCATCTGTTTTCACAGTGTTATAACGCATTTAAAACACACCACACGTGTTTGCAGGAAATCAGAAGGAGCATATTCAAACGAGGGTCTGCGCCCCAAAATGCAGAACGAACAAAATACTGGAGAAGGAGGAATGATATCTTAAGATGCTGGAATACGGAGAGTTAGCAAGTCTGACCAGTGGAATAAGAGATCAAGATGATGATAGAACTTATAAGGAAGACGAGAAAATGTTTGTGGATTCTTTAAAATTCAGTGTGGACAGGTACATGCATTGGCAGGATTAGAGAGGATTCAGCAGTATAAGGTAAACTGAGGTAAAAAAAGAAAGAACCATATTTAGAATATGCGGAGTAGAGGGGCAACTGAAGAAACCATGGAAGGAGGGAAAGGGAAGTTGAGACCATTGAATTGTTTGGATGGTTATTGTATAAACATGAAATGTGTAACAGAAAAACAAATAAAATTATATAACTCTCTCTCTCTCTCTCTCTCTCTCTCTCTCTCTCTCTCTCTCTCTCTCTCTCTCTCTATATATATATATATATATATATATATATATATATATATATAATTTAACAGAAAAAAATTAACAGAAAAACAAATAAATTTTTATATACCAAGACTAGGGTCTGAATGTGCATCAAGGCTCCTCCCCCCACCACTAGAAGGTTCCCCATGCAATGTGCTCTACGTGGGGCTACTTTTGAAGGTGACCCGGAAACTGCAATTAATCCAAAATGCAGCAGCTAGACTGGTGACTGGGAGTGGCCTCTGGGACCACATAACACTGGTCCTAAGAGATCTACACTGGCTCCCAGTATGTTTCCAAGCACAATTCAAAGTGTTGGTACTGACCTTTAAAGCCCTAAACGGCCTCGGTCCTGTATACCTGAAGGAGCATCTCCACCCCCATCATTCTGCCCGGACACTGAGATCCAGCGCCGAGGGCCTTCTGGCGGTTCCCTCATTGCGAGAAGTGAGGTTACAGGGAACCAGACAGAGGGCCTTCTCAGTAGTGGCGCCGGCCCTGTGGAACGCCCTCCCAGCAGATGTCAAGGTAATAAGCAACTATTTTACTTTTAAAAGACAACTGAAGGCGGCCCTGTTTGGGGAAGTTTTTAATGTTTGATGCTGTACTGTTTTTAATATTTGGTTGGAAGCCGCCCAGAGGGGCTGGGGAAACCCAGCCAGATGGGCGGGGTATAAATTATTATTATTATTATTATTATTATTATTATTATTATTATTATTATTATTATAAAAAGGTCCCCCACCCCTGCTCTAAATGATTTTGATTATGGGGGGGAATGGAGGGAGGAGGATCTGGTGAACGTAACTAAGATATTAGTTTGCTGAACTTTATACAGGCAAATATATGTAACCACCCTAATTGCAATTATTACTTTGCCTGGGTGAGGGTAGGGAAGTCTCATATTGCTGAGGACAGAAGATTGCTGCTTTGAGCACCAACAAACTGTGATAATTGCTACAGAAGCACATTGTATTTGCAGCACACAATTGTATAGGGACAATTGTGTGCCTCAAATTAGAAACAAGTGTTATTGGGCTACAACACTGTGATTCTCTGCACTCTAGGAAAGCCCCTTGAATTCAGTTCACTGGAAATCATAATGGTGGTTTGGTGGTGGTGGTGGTGATTTTATTTATACCCCACCCATCTAGCTGGGTTTCCCAGCCACTCTGGGCAGCTTACTATATCTAAAAAATACAATAAAAACATCAAGCATTAAAAACCTGCCAGTACAGGGCTGCCTTCAGATGTCTTCTAAAAGTTGTGTAATTCTTCTTCATGATTTATTACATTGATATTTGTAATAATGGTGAATCCCCCTACTCAGCCCCATTGCTACCAAAGCAATGAATTCATTACCTCACAGGTCAGCCGCTTGTTAAATCCCATGGATATGAGAATTTGTCCCCCTTGTTTTCCTTTGAAGTTTCTCAACAGATGGAGAGACACTACTGGAAATAAGCCAAGACCAATTGGAGTTAATAAAAGAATCAGCCCAAACAAGTTTGGTCCAGCAAGTTCGTTTTGTTTGGGTTAAAATTTAACCAAGGATTTTCTTCGTTGACAACAACAACAAGAACAAAAAAAAATACCCTTCCAAATTCAGTGTCTGTTGTGGTTTCTGTGTGAATAATTTTGCTCTTCATCGGATTGCAACTGAGGGCGAAAAGTGGAGTAAAATGACAAAGGAAGAGTAAATCAGAAGAGACTGCTCATAATTAAGAATCCCCATAGGAAATACCATTTCTGCTCTCAAATGTCTGTCTGCAGTTCTC
Source organism: Zootoca vivipara (assembly GCF_965207765.1). NCBI lineage: Eukaryota > Metazoa > Chordata > Lepidosauria > Squamata > Lacertidae > Zootoca > Zootoca vivipara. Next base: position 20,188,036 of record NC_142591.1, read on the forward strand.
CAGACTCTGAATGCATGGATAAATTGGTGTGGTCTTTTTAGTATGATATTTCAGTTTCCATTGGGCCAATTAGGAGAGGCAGTATGTGTAACCTGCCTTCTTTATGCCACAGAAATGCAATTTCCAACACACACACCCCACTGTACATGCAGAGGTTCCTCACATCCCAAATCTGATTAGCCATTGATAGCATCTCTGGCTAACTCATTAATGTCATTCATTCATATTCCAGTCGCTTCCTCAAATGTCTATCAAATGTCCATCCCTTCAGGAAATACAGTTTGAGCAGAGAGTGCTAATGTTAAGGATTACAAATTGCTTTTACTGTGTGCTTGTGTGGCCACAGAGGCAGGCATGTGCTGATAAAGAACCCAGAAATAACATATAATCAATATGGAATGATGTATAAGGCATCCATAGGATGCTATTTCTTTAACAATATATGTTTTATAAAAAGCAGTATTTCTGTCACTGTCTTGCCTACTCTGCCCAGTTCAATTCAGTTCAGTTCTCCCAATTGTATCTTTCCGTAGTACCAATGTAATTTTTGAGAGTCAGTGCAATGTTTTGGATACGGTGGATTTGAACTGGGGACAGCTTTGCCTTGATCCGGCTCACATTGCTGTTGTGAGACCAGGGACAGGTCTACTTTGAAGCTTAAGCTTCGGGGGCCTTTATTCCAGAGGTCCACCTTGTTTTTTAAAAAAAATTGGGTCTAGGAGACCCAAACTGGAGTCACATTGAATTGCACCAAATTGATCAATTTCTCATTGTATACATTTACACAATCGCAAAGTCTGACCGTCAGTAGGACAGATGTGGAAACAGCATGGTGATCTGTGGTGGAACAACCCCAAGGAAGAAGAGAACAGGGGTTACTTACCCAGACCTTGTTGCAAAGGGTAGCCTGTCACAATTCAAATGCCTTCCTGAGTTCCTTGGAGGAATGGTGGGGGATGGATTAAGAATCCTCCGAGTGTCTCTTTCCCCAGCAGAGAGTCATGTGTTGCCAGATGGCAGATAAAAGGAGAGGAGGATACAGCTTGGGGGCTTCAAACTAGCACTGGGTCCTCGCCTTCTCACTTATGGTCCATCAGTGGGCCACCCACCCTCTAGTTGGCAGGATAATAATTTGTTATAATTTCTTATTTATATCCCACCCAACTGACTGGGTTTCCCCAGCAACTCTGGGCGGCTCACAACAGAATACTAAAAACACGATAAAACATCAAACATTAAAAACTTCCCTGAACAGGATTGCCTTCAGATGTCTTCTAAAAGTCAGATAGTTCTTATCTCCTTGACATATGAAGGGAGGGCGTTCTACAGGGCATTCTACCACTACCGAGAAGGCCCTCTGCCTGGTTCCCTGTAACCTCACTTCTCACAGGGAGGGAACCGCCAGAAGGCTGGACCTCAGTGTCTGGGCTGAATGAAAGTTAAGAGACAGAGAGGCCACTCTGTTAGCTTGCTGAGAGTTATTTATTTATATCTGACTATTTATTGATGGTCCTTCATCCCAATGGATCCCAGGGTATGATCCAAAGTTTATATACTGTAGATATAATCACATTTTTTTAAAAAAAAACTCACACTAATGAATATTATAAAGCGTGTTCTCCATCATGGAGAGCATGTGTTGCAATGGGGGCCAGAACAAACCACCCTGATTTTGTTGGGATGAGGGTTAGGGGCTGGCCACTGTTCTGATTGGTCCCTGGCTGTCATTGGGGGGAAATGCATGTTGCAATTTCTGTGTTCAGCCATTGGAGTATATAAGGCAAGCACGAGGTTTGTGCTTTCTCTTTGGCTGTGTTTTCGGATATCCCACCTTCCCTCCCTGTTTGCAGGCCTCTGTGTTGACCATGCTGTGCCTCTCATGGGGTCGCCTGTTTTCAGGGGCCTGGTAGGAATTTTTCCATTTGGCTGATTGGCTGGTGCCATCTGGTTTTGCCTACTGCATAGCAAATAGTCACAACTTGTAAGGTTGGTGGTTAGGCATTGGTTATTTGGTTGTATTAAAGAGTCTTATTGATTCTGTTGGCCCCAAGTTAATGCCTGAGTGTTGGGGGAAATTCCGGTCAGGAATTCAGGGGCTCGATGCAAGTCCGTAACCCCTGGTCGGGGGCCAGGGCCACGCGAGAGCCCCTGGGAGCCTGAGGGGAGAGGGGAGGGCCAACACACCCTGCTCCCTGTCTCTCCCTGTAGGGTTTCCCCTGTTGGCAATACTAGTTTAGTTCTGTCCTTAGGGGAAAGTTGGAGAACCAATGCCTACGCAACCACTCACATATTTTGTAATTTAATAAAGTTGTGGCCAAATTCATGCCAAAAACCCTTTAAACTAAAATTCTGTCTGTGGTGTGAATTATTCCGAGGGGTGGTTTTGGGGACCTCCACACGCAAAAACCATTTACCAACAAAAGCAGGAACCAGAACAAGAGCTAAAAAAACACAAACCCACAAAGCATGTGTCTGCCATGTTTGTTCTGTTAATCACTTGAGGCTTTGCTTTTAAAAATAAAATAAAGAAGCAGCTAGGACATTGGGCTCCACCTAATGTTCACCTGGCTCAAGTTTCAGACCCAAAGTAGTTCTGTTGGGGAGAGGGCACAAATATTTCCTGGAAGAAGCCTTTAAGGCTGCAACCCTCTGCACATTTGCCAGTGCATAACGCCCATTGTACACAGGACTTCCAACACGCTTAGGATCTCTTTTTCTAGAAAAATAGCACTGGCAGGGGGGGGGTTCATACCCTATTAGCTCCTTGATACGCCTGCCCTAAGTTAATGTTCATTTGATCATTGTGCATTGATTGTTTCAGACCCTTGAAATTTAATAAGGCTACCCTTCCACTCAGTTTTATGTTTTGCATCTTCAGTCCAGCGTCGGGGCAATGTTCAGTCTGAAAGCAGTGTTTGTATTCAGACTAGCTTTTTGCAGCTAAGAATGGGAATGGCTCTAAGATGTGGGAGAGGGGAGAATTACCGTAACAGATACCCACCAACATTTCTCTGATGAAAATAGGGACATCCCATTCCATAACGATAATTTTACTAGTTATATCCCACTCATCTTACTGGGTTGCCCCAGCACTCTGCGCAGCTTCCAACATATATAAAAAACATAATTAAACATTAAACATTTTTTAAAAGCCTTCCCTATACAGGACTGCCTTAAGATGGCTTGGGGGTAGGGTTGCCAGACTCAATAGTGGACAGTTGCCTTTAATTGCCCTGCTCTCTTTTGAGTCTGGAAACCTTAAAGAGAAACTAGCAGACCCTTTGCTTGGAAATTAAACAAAGGGTCTGCTGGTTTCTCTTTAAGGTTTCCAGACTCAAAGGAGAGCAGGGCAATTAAAGGCACAGAAGTCTTGTCCTCTATTGAGTCTGGCAACCCTACTTGGGGGTTGGATAACTCCATACCCTCCAACATTTCTCCAATGAAAATAGGGACATCCTAAGGAAAAGTGGGACATTCTGGGATCAAATCAGAAACCAGGATGGCTTCTCTAAATCAGGGATGTCCCTGGAAAATAGGGACACTTGGAGGGTCTGATAACATGTTGTTACCTGCCATGATGTTTTAGAATGGGGGTGGAATATAGCTAATAAAAATAGGGTAAGAGAGAGGCCTAGTTTTATTAGTAAAAACTGAGCATTCAAGGGAAGAGTTGGGGGGCGGGCAGGCCTCTGAAGTCCTGGACTTCCAGATACGGGATCTGTATTGCGAGCTCGCCAAACTCAATCAACATAAAGCTGAGACTCCTGAGAATATCAAGCCAAGCGTGACTAAAATCCTTGCCTCCAAATCATCTCCAGCCCGGTTAAAAATTAGACATCCCCTAGAAACTCGAGAGGAAGAGTGAAGTCATGCCTCAGCAGGGTAGACTTTGTGCTCCTCCTGACTTTAAGGGGAGCCGTTCCTTACATTTCACACACAGGCACATTGCATATCCCAGCATGTAGTTTGTTTGTTTGCTAAGCTTCTGAGGACTTTTGAAAGAGTTAATTAAAATATCTGCCTTCAGTGCTGAAGGGAGTTTAGCCTGAGTAATGCTTTGAGGCTGTGGTTCTCATGCTACCTTTGATACTCCCTTTGAATGGGAAACACCGTATGAGTCAAGCAATCAAATAATCTCCACGTCCAGTCATGATTTTTATTTACTTATTTGCCGAGGCTGCTAGTTCTGAGGACAGGATACTTTTAGTTTGTTCTTTGAAAAAATGAAAGTAGAGAAGGGCATAATTTTTTGGGGGGGGGGGGAATAAGAAAATCAAAAGTAAGGGAAAGATGGATTGATTGACGAGAAAGAAAAGGGAGGAAATATCACCAGTTTTGGAGAAACTCAGTGGTAGAGCACTTTCTTTGCATGCAAAAGGTCCCTGGTTCAATCCTAACACCACCACATGAGACTGGAGCCAACCCCTGTTTGAATCCTGGGAAGCAGCTGCCGATTGGTTTAGACCAGGCATGTCCAATAGGTAGATCGTTATCTACCGGCAGATCACTGGACGTCTGTGGTAGATCACTGGTAGATCATTGGCTCCCCCTAAAGAAGCTGAACAACCATGGCTCCCCTGAAAAAAGCTCAACATTTTACCTCCCTGAAAAAAACTCAGCGACTTTGACCTGAACCCCCTGGTAGATCACTGCCAGTTTTTAACTCTGTGAGTAGATCGTAGTCTCTTGGGAGTTGGCCACCCCTGGTGTAGACAGTACTAAATGGAATGATGCTCTAACTCAGGATAACATATGTCTGGACTGTGTCTTGGCTCCTGTACTTCCATCATTCCAATAATTAATAAACAAGCCCCATTTCTGAATGAACAAATCATTGTTCTCCCACTCTTGTTTTTTTTTAAAATATTAGTGAGTTTAATCTTATAGGCCAGAACTCAAATCCTGAAGAACCATTTCGCAATGATGAGTGGATTGATTTCCTCCCCCCCCCCTCCATTTAAACCTAATTAATAACTGGGCAGCTGGTAATAAAGGCATAACAATTTCCCAGTCATCTGGAGGTATTGTGTCTTTCATGTATCCTAACAGAATTATTAAAGGATTAAACAAAGCATTGCTTTGTTTAGTACAAAGCTCCCCCACCCACATTTCTGACACTGGATAACATGCTAAGAGCCTTCAGACAGTCATGATTTTACTTGACAACCACTATTGGAGATATCGGTGGGCTTAAAGATTGCAACTGGTCCAATTCTCCCAACAGCCAGCATGCCTGAGCATAGATTTTAACTCGGGCCTCCCCAGTACGAGTCCAAAAGTCTGTCTGCTATACCAGACTGGGTATGTGAAACGTAAGATCTGCTTTTAAATGTTTTCGTGTGGGTTGGCTGTTCGGCAGCAACATTGCTCTCCCGTGCCAGGGAATTTCTAAGGCTGCCTACATTTATAGCTTCAAACACAGCTAGGGTTTCCAGAGATAGTCTCTGGAGATCAGGCACCAAGATGGTGAGAGAATGATGCTCCATCAGTGGCTGGGAAGGCAGGCAAAGCTTGGGTGACTCTGTTTCATGTTGCTGGCCTGTTTCTTTTGGTGCATGCTTGTCAGATCAAATGACACAGTTGTCCTGAGAGATCTACAGAGTCCCTTGACGTTTCACTTGCAAAACTGCAGAGCAAATAAGAAAACAAAGTGGGGAGTGGGCAACCCAATAATGATTCCTTGCAAAGTCATGAGGTCCTTGTACAGTGTTTCTCAATCCTCTGATAGCTAAGATGTCATTTTCCCTTTCTGAATTGTTGAGGCCTGAGGTCAGTTGTACTTTTAGAGATCCCGAGAATAAGAATTACTGACCCTCAGTGAAAAACACACATGCAGACCCTCCAAGTGTCCCTATTTTCCAGGGGCAGTCCCAGATTTACAGAAGCCGTCGCGGTTTCTGATTTCATCCTGGACTGTCCTGCTTTTCCTTAGGACATCCCTATTTTCATCGGAGAAATGTTGGAGTTACGTGACCCCCAAGCCAAGGAGAAAAGTAACTATATAACCTTTAGAAGACATCTTAAGGAAGTTCTTTTTTAATGTTTGTTTTGTTATGTTTTTATATATATTGGAAGTCAACCAGAATGGTTGGGGCTACCCAGTCAGATAATAATAATTTTTATTTATTTATTTATTTACAGTGGTGGAGCTTCATGCTCCGTCACCAGGGGCGGAGAGCAGGCACGCTGCCCCCAGGGATGTGGCGCGCATTCTGGGGGCGTGGCACGCTATGCGCAGTGACGTGGTGCATGTTTTGGGGCGGGGCACACATTCTGGGGCAGGATGCGCGTTTTGGAGCAGGGCGGGCAGCGGCGATGGCGCCCCTGGGATCGCGTCGCTCAGGACGCACCACCCCGATCGCCCCTATCTTCCTACGCCCCTGATTATTTATACCCCACCCATGTGGCTGAGTCTCCCCCAGCCACTCTGGGCAGCTTCCAACATAACATTAGAATGCAATAATCTATTAAACATTAAAAGCTTCCCTAAACAGGGCTGCCTTCAGATGTCTTCTAAAAGTTTGGTAGTTGTTTTTCTCTTTGACATCTGGTGGGAGGCCGTTCCACAAGGCGGGTGCCACTACCGAGAAGGCCCTGGTTATAAATGGGCTGGTTAAAAGTAATAAAATTATTATTATTATTATGATTGAAAAGGACATCCCTATTTTCATCGGAGGCATGTTGGAGGGTATGCACACATGTTTCTGCATGAATCTCAAATGCGCTAATCACCTCTTGCATAGCAGGGTCATAATTGCCTATTTCCATTGGAGGCTGATTGGAAGAAGGCCAGTCCAATGCAGTGACTCATGCAGAGCAACAAGCAACAACCTCCTTCTGACGTCAGGTAACCCTGCTGTGCTTCTCCAATGAGTATTATCATTATCATTAATTATATTAGCTATTGCACACCTTTCAACACTGGGTGCTAGGACGGCTTACAACATTTTATTGTTCAGAATTAAAACAGTCAAAACAGATCATATTCAGAAGTATAGGATGGGTCCTGAAAACAGCAGTCTGCTAAAGCTGTATAGTAAAGAAGCCAGGTGCCTCTTTTTAGGGAGGGAATTCCACAAGGAATCATTCAATTACATCTCAGGCACAGAGGTGGCAGAAGATCAGGAGCAGGAGGCAAGGCCAGAACCGTTAATCACTCAGAGACACGGCAGGCAGCCTCTTCTCTGGATGGGCACTTACCCATAGACATGCAAGGAAAGCACAAAAAGCATCTATACACGTTGTCCCATTCAGTGGGGAAGACCCACCGAATATCATTTTCAGCACTAGCTACGTAAAGGGTTTTGTTGTTCTTGTTTTGGGCAGGGAGCTGTGGACACAAAGGTCTCCCACAACCCAAACCATGAGGGATTAGTCAGTGTCCAGTCTGCATTGCTTTATGCAGAAACAAAAGGAATTGGAGACAAGCCTCTTTCATTAGAAAACAAGAAAGAAAGCGGGGGAACCTTGGGCAATGAATTATTATTATTATTATTTTTTAAAAAAAACCTGAAATCACTGGCAGGATGGAAAATAAATATGCCTATAATATTTAATGATAACTTGTTAGTTTCTGACCCTGCAGTTCTAATTTCAGCATAGCATTTTCTTCTTAATCCCCTATTTGCCAGTGGTAGTTCTCTTGGATTAGCCCAGGCACCAGACCATGACTGTGTACATTCAAATTAGGCTGATTTACATCTCCCTTTGCTGGAGAAAGAAAAGCCAAGGAAGAAAGCACCGCTTCTGGTTATTAACAAGGTTGTCTCACTCTGGACCCCTTTTCTTCAGTTCCTCTCGACAAAGTTTAGAGGAGAAGGGAAAGAAACTCCCTCTTACTTAAAGCCCAGCTGCTGGGGTTCTCAATCCATTATCTGCAACAGCATGAGCTTTCTGTTCAAAGTGCTTTGCTGCGAGTGAAAAGCATGGCTCCAAGGAAGCTACTGGCTGCACCTCCCACCGGCTTCAATAGTGCCAGGATTTTGACCAAGAGCTATTCAGAAAATAGCTCCCCATCCATCTTTCGCCTCCTCCTACACCTCAAAGGGAGGGAACGGAACAAATTGTGGGAAATGCCTGGGACTGGCTCATACCTGATCTTCATTTCTTAGTATAGGTTTTTTTAAAAAAAGGTAAAGGACCCCTGGATAACTAAGTCCAATCAAAGGCAACTATGGGGTTGCAGCGCTCATCTCACTTTTCAGGCCAAGGGAGCCGGCGTTTGTCCACAGACAGCTTTCCAGGTCATGTGGCCAGCGTGGCTGAACCGCTTCTGGCGCAACAGAACACCGTGACGGAAACCAGAGCGCACAGAAATGCTGTTTACCTTCCTGCCGCAATGGTACCTATTTATCTATTCACACTGGCGTGCTTTCAAACTGCTAGGTTGGCAGGAGCTGGGACAGAACAACAGGAGCTCACCCCATTGCGGGAATTCGAACCGCTGATCTTCTGATCGGCAAGCCCAAGAGGCTCAGTGGTTGTGTTTCTTTCCACCTCCTATCGGCAGAGGAAACACTGGGCCTGATCCCAGACAGATTTCAGCACTTTTACATGCTGTTGTTAGATTGTAAGATCTGTGGGGCGGAGAGCCCTCTTTTTGATTCATGTAGCTAAATTAGCAGTCTCGTAACGCCATTCCCATCCAGCTAATCCTCTCCCCTCTCTTCCAGCTGTCAACTTTTCTTTCCATGTTGCCTTTCAACTCCCACTCACCCCAACATTCCCTGATCCGGGTCATCTCCTCCCCCTCGGACACAAACCCCAGGCATGGTTCATTGAAAACCTATGCTGTCCTGGAATTATTTGAAGAGCTCAGGCTGGCACAAGTTGGTCTCGGGCCTCGTGGGTGGCTTGGATTCCCAAGACCGAGCCCAGAGCAGTCTTCCATTCAATCACTTTTAACAACTATTCTGGTTCAGTGTTGCAAATCATTTCGAATACCTTTGTAGAAAGGCAACGCTATAAATAGAGCAACATAAATAAAGCAATTTTGTAATACTGCTGCAAGGATCATTCCTCCGCCCTTCTTAAATTTTGCAGTGTTGTTATTGCTCTGATCAATACCTTGATAATTTAAACCCCCACTTGATCAATGTTCTGGCTTTCTTACCAGCTTCTTTTAGTTTAAAAGAATTTTCCGGCATTCTTTCATGCCAGTGCTTATGTGCAGCAATAGCTGCCTTCATTTTACTGTTTGCACTTAAACCACAGTGAGCTGTGTCAGCTGATGATATTCCAGAAATTTCCATGCATTTGGTAGTCGCATTCCTCTTTTCATTCCTGCTTATTCTCCAGGAGACACCATGTTGCATTATATTCCTACCTCACCCATGCCTGAGCTATTTGAAATATATGAAATAAAAAAATAAAATAGACAAATATTAAAATAATAAAAAAGAAATATATGAAATGTGGACTTAAAATGGCCTAGGTTATCACCAGCATTCTTTAAAGGTAAAGGGACCCCTGACCATTAGGTCCAGTCGTGACCGACTCTGGGGTTGTGGCGCTCATGTCGCGTTATTGGCCGAGGGAGCCGGCGTACAGCTTCCAGGTCATGTGGCCAGCATGACAAAGCCGCTTCTGGCAAACCAGAGCAGCACATGGAAACGCCGTTTACCTTCCCGCTGAAGCGGTTCCTATTTATCTACTTGCACTTTGACGTGCTTTCGAACTGCTAGGTTAGCAGGAGCTGGGACCAAGCAACGGGAGCTCACCCCATCGCAGGGATTCGAACGGCCGACCTTCTGATCGGCAAGCCCTAGGCTCTGTGGTCTAACCCACAACGCGACCTGCATCCCATATTACTATATTGTATATGATCATTCTGCTAAGTTTGTCACTATAGTTCTAACTAGAAAAATATTGTTACAAAGGCTGCATGCCACCCGCAATCTCTGCCAAGACGTGCACCAGAGTCCAGGGGGCAGGGGTGCCGACTTGAATTTTAAAAATGGGGGGGGGCAGGTAAGCCCCACCCCACATAGCTGACCACATGAGAAGGCACACACACACAATACCCATCAATTTTGTGGTTCAGCCCCCTCAAATATTTTATGGGAGGGGGCTGAAGGATCCTTGGCCCCTAGAAGTTGGCTCCTATGCCAGGGGGTTCCAGGCACCTACCCAATGGAGTGTTTCCATTGAGAATCAAGATGTGGTAGAGGTTGTAGTGTCTTTAAGAAAGATGGTTTGATCACATATTTACACCCTTGTGCAAATTAAGTGAAACAAACAATGTAGTTTATTGTACAAAACTCACACATACATGTACAAAACTCACATATACGTACATTAGTAATGGATATGACCTCCGCTATTTTCAAGCAGCATTGGAACACAGTTTGGCATGGAATCTACTAGTTTCGAACAGTCACTGTTGATTTTCGGATCCCTGTACCACACTTGAATGAGCTGAATGAGCTTCTCCATAGTCGTGCAGTCTACAGCACGGAGGCGAGTTCTGCATATGGTTTAAATCCCACCAGTTTGCATAGGCTGTTTCCCCAACTTGGGTCTCCAGAAGTTTTCGGACTACAATTTCCATCATCCCTGACCTTGCTAGCTGGTCTTCCCAAGTTTGGGAAACACTGGGCCAAACCCAGAAATTTCCATGTTTGGCACAAGCCAGGGGAACTTCAGCGGCCTGTATCTTCCCTTCAATATCCCCAGTATTATCTAAATCCTTCCATTTATTACTTCTTACTAATTCCTTACTTCCATTACCCCAGCTATAGCAGTATGTTCCTCTGCTTGTGGGTTTGATTTGATGTCATTCATTCATTCATTCACTTATGCAAACAATGATTATGCACCCTGAGGTGCTTTGAATGATGGTCAGGAGTGCTATGGACAACACTGGCCTCTGTCCCTCTTTCCTTCTCTCCCTCCTCTGATTCCCTCTCGTGTCTCTGCCTCCCAAAGGCTTGCACAGCTGTTTGTTGCAGCAGCCCTGGCTACAAGCTCTGCAGGCAAATGGTGCCTCTGGGGCTGGCCAGGGGTACTGGTTGCCAGGAGCTGATGCAGCCTTGGAGTAAACAAGCAAGTGGGTGACAGAGCCCAGCCAGCCAATCCTCCAGCCCTTGCTGCTGGGAATGGACAGACATGCCCCAGGCCCCTGAGAGGCAGTGTGAGGAGGCATCTCTCTTTGATGCTTGGGGGGCAGCTCTCAAGACCAGGGTTGGCAGCAGCAGCTGCCCTGAGAACTCCCAAGGAGAAGGGAGAGCAGAGGAGGCTGAGGGAACACTCCACAAAGGAGGCTGTTTGGAAAAGGGTGAGAGGCTGCCAGCTCTGCAGGCAAGGGGTGACATAACTGGGCTCCTGAGCCTCCTCACAGGGGTGCCACAGAAAGAATGGAGTTGGTCAAGGGAGCTGTCGACTCTAAAAGGTTGAAAACCTCTGATTTAGTATTTGTAGGTCCAGCATATGCTCTGAAGTAAAGGGGGGGGGGAGAAAGAATAATTGCATCATTGGGATTTGCTTTTACGGCAATATAGCTTGTTTATTGCACACAGAAGGAGGGGGAAACCACATTTTATGACAGAAGATAGCGATGCCTTGTTTAATCAAGTACAACTCATTTCCTGAAATATGCAAGGTTAATGCACAGGGATTTTATTGTAGAGAGCCTCAGTCTACTCTTTCTTGTTCAATAGTTTCCCTACTAACTTCAAAGATGCCTGCTCTGAATGAAACTTGAATAGAGCCATATAGAGCAAATTACTCTGTCTTTGGTTAAATTAGTGATGACATTATTAAAACAGAAGGCAATATGACCTGATCAGCTAGAAGAAATGCAAAGAATTATGGGGTAGCAGGGATCCTAATACAGCCAGGTAAAAACACTCAAGTGGGGTTCAAACCTGGGCCAGTGTGTGGTGTGGCAGACCTGGAGGGAGGAAGTGTGGCCTTAGGGACTCCACTCCAGATTTGTGTATGGTTTACTCATTAGTCATATTTTCTTCAGAAGATGTCCCACAAGGCAGCAGAGATTGTGCGGAGAGTCCCGAGCCTCTGGGACGCAGCAGTGCTCTGTAGCACTATGAATCATCCTCCTCCTCCACACGGCGCTGCTGGGTGCTTTGTCTGTGCTTCAGCAGCAGCAGCAGCAGCAGCCGTTTCCAGGCGCCGAGCTGTGGCAGGAGGAGGAGGATTCAAAGTGCTACAGAGCACTGCTGCGTCGCAGAGGCTCGGGACTCTCCGTGCGGCGCTGCCGGGCGCTGACCCGGCAAGCTGCCTCCTCCTTCTCCTGCTGTGGCTCGGGGCGCTCCACGCAGCGCTGCTCTGGCCGCCATTCTACCCCCCCCCCCCGGCCCCAGCTGTTTGTCGGTGCTTTGTCGGCGCGGCGCTTCAGCAGCAAGGTCCCGCTGCTGGGTCCCGCTGGCTGGGGCGCTCGGCGGGCCACATGATGAGGTCTGGCAGGCGGATTTGGCCCCCGGGCCTTGTGTTTGACACCCATGCTCTAGGGCCTAATCATGGGTGGTTAACAACTTGATGGGGAGAAAGCCCTCACTAAATGGAGCCGCTTCTTCTGGTGCCAACACCCTGTTCTCCTGCATTTGAAATGCTCTGGTGAAGCTCAGCTAATTTTTTCTGAAGGCATCATCTTGTCGCTGCACATCTACTCAGCTTCTGCCTTGTAGTGCATTTATGTACCTGACTTAAAAGCAACTACAAACAAGTGCTCATCTACAATACTCCACCTTAGCAGTCACTAAACATTACCTGGCTGCTTGGATGATAAGCCCCATCGAAGTGCCTCCTCCACTCTAAATAAATAGGTAACCTGTGTCACAGGCTTGCTACATTTTCTGTTTTCTGGATGGACTGAAAAGAGCCATGGTTCCTTAAGGAGTTGTTGGTCAAAGGTGAGATCATCAGAAAGGAACCAGGGCTATCTGTAATCAAGTCCCACTTCACTCACAGGTGACCATGACCAAGGCCACATATATTTTAAAAAAACACTCACACCCAAGAATTCAAGGTGCTGTAGCTTACACTGAACAGAGCTATAATTCTGGAGAACCCTTAACAAACTACAATTCCCAGGATCGGGGTTGAGTTTAAAATGTGCTTTAAGCGTATGGTACATAAATAGCCCAAGTTTCAGCATTAATGCTTTATTTGTGAAATGGGAATAATAATAAACTTCCTTACTTTTCTTTGAGTTAGGTCTTCTATTGTTACACGTCTCAATTACGGCTGGCCAATATATTGACATATTGTCCAAAACCAGTTTGAAGTCCTTATGGTGATATCAGTTTCATAATTTTTTAACCTATTGTGAATTGTGATGTGTGTCTCTCTGTGTGTTTGCTAGGCAAAAATCACAATGAGGGGGAAACCATGCAGCTGGTCAACGCTTCTCTCAATTCTCGCAGCTGTTAACTCTGCTAATTCAGCTCTCCCTTGATTCATGATGGAGGCAGTGAATCACAAGAGCAGGCACTTGCAAAAATCACAATGCAGCATCGGAGCTAACTGCTAATAAAAAATTTGAAGGGGCTGCCCCCCCCCCCAAGTTGATGGGCATTGCTGTTCAAATAGTGTGCCTCTGTCACATCATGTGATTTATTATGTGGAGTGGAGCTTACCTGCCCTCCCCCATATTTTATTCAAGTTGGCACCCCTGCAATGGAAAAACCATGAAGCCAGCCAATGCCTCTACATAGCACCATCCGTATTTCAGATATCATGATATATCATTATATCGCAATGTTTAGCAGTTTTTAGAGCCAGTGTGGTGTAGTGGCTAAGAGCGGTAGACTCGTAATCTGGTGAACTGGGTTCACGTCTCCACTCCTCCACATGCAGCTGCTGGGTGACCTTGGGCTAGTCACACTTCTTTGAAGTCTCTCAGCCTCACTCATCTCACAGAGTGTTTGTTGTGGGGGAGGAAGGGAAAGGAGAATGTTAGCCGCTTTGAGACTCCTTAGGGTAGTGATAAAGCGGGATATCAAATCCAAACTACTACTACTCCTCTTCTTCGTCTTTAGCTGATGCCCAGTTCTAGTCTCGATATAACCACTGAACAGATCACTTAATGTGGATATAATACTGATGATATTGGTATTGGATGTTATTAACTGCCCTAGTGGTATGTTTTATATTCTTAAACCTTCGGTATGTTTCACGCTGTTAATTGTTGAACAGTCAGTGTTGTATTGTAGTGGCATCATACTTTTAGGATCAGTTATGGCTGTTGCGCTCTTACTGTATTTGGATTGTTTATTTTCTGTGAACCACTTTGAGCACAGTGTACTTGTGAAAAATCAGGCATATAAATAAAGGGACTAAGAAATATGAGGTTGTTGTGAGGGTAAATGAGAGACCAGTTCTATGGGACTTTGTACACTACAATTGCTCCATAAACAATACGTTCAAAGATACACAGGCACAGATTTTTAATACAGGATAATATTGGATATAGGATAAAAATACCTTCAAAGGTTTTTTTTTTGCAGAAGTGGATGGAAGAGGTTGTGCAAAGGCATTTCCCTTCCCAGGGAAATGGAGTTGTGGGGTGGACACGAGCTGGCCCCATGCGTGGGGGTGTGGCTAGCCCCCGCATCATAGGGAGTCCTCTCTGCATCATGCCCCAGGCTGACCAATCCGGGCGGCCAGGGGGTGTGGCATGCTCTATTTCGCAGCCCGCGGGCCTGCATATCTTTATATTATCACACACAAAAACTGTTCTACAGTAAGCTAATGAGTACTGTCCTAACCAGGAAAAATCAATCTGGTCAGCTCATGTGGCCACAGAATAGTGGGTACATGAGTATCCTCATGTGTACATATATATTCTCCCACCATTTACAGATAATCTAAAAAGAAGGCGAGGCCATGCTGTATATATATTAAAAGACGCACTTTTGGAACACTGGTGCAGTTGCCAGAAACTTTGGAGGTAATCTGGCCGCAACATCTGCCAACCCCGTGATCACCAGAGTCAATTTGGCTAATCTGGTTGGCTTAGGGAACTGCCCCCTCCTTCCCTCACTGCTCCGTGTGTGTCCCTTCCAAAAGTGTGTTTAGTGGGAAAGGACAACCATTCCGGATCGAAGGAGTAGAACTGCTGCAAAACATAACCAAAGATTGTGTCACCGACGTCATGGACACTAGCCACTTGTTGCCTGCCCACTGCCAATGTTCCTCCATTTCGAACTGGATCATGGTGAAAACTGATACATTTTTTTAAAAAGAGCAGAGGAAGCTGCATTAAATCAGGTCAGACTATTTGTCCATGGAGCTTAATGTTACTATTTTTCTGACCAGCATCCAGGTCTTTGGCATTGCCTGCTACTTAACCCTTAAATGGTGATTCCAGGGACTCAGGCTGCAATCTTCTTAATGCAAAGCTCTCCCATCTACCTCTCTCCCATTTACCTTTATATATGTTCCTCTCAGCCCACCTGGCAAAAGTCATCCCATGACCAAAGATGTGTGTGCACCGGCTTTGAAAGACACCTCCGCCACTCCTGAAATGCTACATCTGTCTTCCCCCAAGATTAACAAGCGACCAGCCTCTCTTTTAACAGGATGAAAGTTTTGGTGCTATTTTCTAATATCGGGAGTGAAAGAAAGGACACTGTCTTTTCGTGCACATCAAAAACTACATGTCTGCCTGCTCACTTTGTTCCTTTGCTGCCAGCCAGTCTTCAGCAATCAGGTTCAGAGTGTTTATATCTCTGTTCAAAACCACCGAGATATAAGAGGAGTTCTAGAGCTGTGGAAGACATTAATTACTTCGGGTTGGAGGCATTCGAGCTGCTGACACGGTGTTTTCCAACATCTTAGGCTTTTCAGTCAATTCTGGGATTCAGACAATTTCAGGGTGGTTTTTCTTTTCTTTTTCTTTTTCATTTTACAGAAAAGAAAGAAGTAGGTGTGCATTCAGAGATTCAGAAGTCTCCTGCAGTGAAATAAGCAACAATGGGAATTTTGTCTGTGCAAAAGATCTGCAAAATGTCCTTAAAGCCACTGAAAAGATTTATAATCTGTCTTTTTTAATTTAAAAAAATTGAGTAATTTATGTAGTGTCTTCTGCAGACTTTAGAGAGTGGTGGATTAAAGTCATTGGGTCTTACTCCTGAATATAGATGCATAGGATCAGGATGCATGCATGAAAAGTTTTCTGTGGCACTTGAAAATTTAAAGGGTCTGTCTCCAAAAATTGTTTTGGAGTTTAGTTCCCACCTAGACACACTGGTTCTTCCATTCTCTGCCTTTCTTCCCCCTTTACCAGGAGCCAAGAAATAGTCCTTTCTAACCAGATGTGCTTCCAGATGTGAATGATCTAGCTAGCAGCACACAATCATTGCTGTTTTGCTTTAAGCTGGAAGTGGAATGGCAACTCTGTTTCCAGACTTCTAACGCTTTGTAGCCAAGTCAGTGTTTTCTCTTTCTCCAGACCCAAATGTTGCAAAGGAGGTGATTTTCTTGGGAACACTGTGGGGGTGCAGGGAACGGTAAAACACTCCCTCTCCCTTGCAGTTGTGATGTCTTCCACTGCTGTGTAATTTGGGAAAGGGGAGAAAAGGGGGGGTGATATAGGGACAATGGTATTTGGAAAAAACAAAGTTGAAAGAGAGAGCTGATTGCTAAGGAAGAAGCACCATAGAGAAATAAATGTCTAGAGCCATTTTATACAAGAATAACCAACCATGATAGCAGCATAATAGACCATGTACATCCTTGGAAATAATTCAGCTGTGGATTTTTTTCTAGAAGAGGAAGAAGAAGAAGAAGAAGAAGAAGAAGAAGAAGAAGAAGAAGAAGAAGAAGAAGAAGAAGAAGAAGAAGAAGAAGAAGAAGAAGAAGAAGAAGAAGAAGAAGAAGAAGAAGAAATAATATTGGTTTTAACGAGCTCTGGAAAAATGTGGAAACCGAACAAGGCAAACGAGAGAAGATATTTTGCTCACAGTATGCAAATCCCTCATAAAATCTGAATGAGCAAAGTGTGGCTCTTCCAGAGTAACTGCCCCAAATGGAAGGAACCTGAAGGCTTTGTTATTATTTTATCAGTTTTAATTTCACCATCTTCCTATATTTGCTGTTGTTTTTATTTTGTAAGCAAGCCTGAATTTATTTTGTATTGAAGGATAGTACCATGAATTAAAAGAATATACTTTTTTTGTAATGGTTTGAATTGCATGTTATGATTATTTCCAGGGTTCAGGTTCACTTTCGCTTTTAAAACTTTCCTTGGCCTCAGAAAGTAAGCTCAGCGCAGAAGTGATAACGTGCACATAGCTTGCTTCCCCCTCCCCCAAACCTCTGCTAGACTCTTGGCTAGTTGATGAGGGACAGTCCTTCTGCTGTTCCTCTTGAGGAATGGAGGATGGCTTCAGGATGTTTCTTCAGTAGAAAATGGCCAAGGGCTGGCCTAAATGTGGGACATATTAAATATGTCCACAAGGGTAATAAGATGCATGGCTTTAAAATATTTTGGGGTCTAGCTTAGCACCAAACAAAACTGTTTGCATGCAGGTGTTTTATTCACACTGGGGATGGATAAGAAATTCATTTGGTCTGCATTTTAAAGCAGACCAACTTAATTTTCCATTCCTAGACACATATTCAGATTGGGATGCAGTTATCAATTGGATTACTCACTTCTGCAATGCAGTTTTGGGTTTCTGGTGTGTGTGTGATTTAAATGCAAAGAATGCATGTTTTAAACCAGGAAATGCCTATCAAAGAAGTGTATTTTAGGGGCAAAAGCATTACAAGAGATAACAGAAATATTTTATGGGGAGAACGCATGGCACTCATGTGTGATTCACCCTTATGAATTTCCATTGCCTTTTGTTCTTGCTTGCACCAGAGACTGTCAAATGCTACCATGCCCACAGCTGTGTATGTAAGGAGTAGGAGAGAAGCTCGAAGGAGACTGAGACAAGGAGAGGGAGAGAAGCAGGACAAGACATAGGAAGAAAGATAGGGAAGGGAGTGAACTTTCTGTTGTAGACATTCTATACAAGATCTCAAAGTAGCTGTCTTATTACAAAAGAATTTCAGAAATAGACTGGAAAGAGAAGTTGCTGAACTACAATTTATCACCAAACTTAGAACCACGGAGAAACCTGGTCTAAATAAAGACATTGGATTCTTATCTCATTATACATGATAAAGCTATCTTTAGCCATCTCACCCGTTGCTTTTCCTATGGGACCAATTTGCAGTCCTAAACAGTCGCAAATTCTTCCTTTAAGACCAAATGCAGTCATAAACAGTCCAAGTTTCCAACCACCCTCCCCACTCTCTCACTATATGTGGGGATCTGGTGACTTCTGTTTCAGTGTATCTAAAGAAGTGTGCATGCACACAAAAGCTCATACCAATGAGAAACCTAGTTGGTCTCTAAGGTGCTACTGGAAGGAATTTTTTTTATTTTGTTTCTGTTGTAGGTCCCACTTCCTTAATTTTAACTAGGTGTGAGGAACCTTTTGCCCCTCTAGATATTTGCTGAACTATAAAGCCCATCATCCCTGGCCATGCTTGCTGGACTGATGGGAGTGTTAGGATTTCATTCTCCCATTGCGGAGGGTAATATGATATTTTGAAGCTGTAAATAAAGATTTGATGCCACATTCCTACCAATCCAGTTTTTGCTTACTCTGCTAATGCAGAGTGTGTGTCATGGTGTTTCCTGGACCCCTGAACTCCAGCCGCGTGGATGTTCTGTTATGTTCCAGAGGCTGTCGCAGGAGTGTATTTACCAATAGGGAGTTCAACAAAATCTGGATGGCCCACTCCTGATCTAGAACCAACACAATAGCAATTTCTTGTTGCCACATTGGTTCTCATATTTTAAATTTTGCTTAATAGGTAAAGGTAAAGGGACCCCTGACCATTAGGTCCAGTCACGACCGACTCTGGGGTTGCACGCTCATCTTGCATTATTGGCTGAGGGAGCCAGCGTACAGCTTCCAGGTCATGTGGCCAGCATGACAAAGCCACTTCTGGCGAACCAGAGCAGCACACGGAAACGCCGTTTACCTTCCCGCTGTAGCGGTTCCTATTCATCTACTTGCATTTTGACGTGCTTTCGAACTGCTAGGTTGGCAGGAGCTGGGACCGAGCAACGGGAGCTCACCCCGTCACAGGGATTTGAACCGCTGACCTTCTGATCAGCAAGCCCTAGGCTCAGTGGTTTAACCCACAGCGCCATCTGGGTCCAAATAGGTAAGTTCATTTGACACAACAGAAGCAGAGCCTCAAGGTGGATCTTTCTTACTTCCTTTTCTGAGAGATGTGGCATTATCCATCACTAAATAAGCTGAAGAAATGGAACATAAAGGTCCTGTAATTTCCACAGCAAGATAAAAATTTCAACCCATTTTGCAGATTTGGGGAGGAGAGAAAGAAAGAAAGAAAGAAAGAAAGAAAGAAAGAAAGAAAGAAAGAAAGAAAGAAAGAAAGAAAGAAAAGATTGAGAAAATAAAAGGCAAGAATTCCATTAGGCAAGGCTGGGGCTGAGTTTGTCAACATACCAGCCGCAAGAGAGAGTAAATTACCGTTTTCAAATGTTGCTTGACACTTTCCACCCCTCACACTAATTACACACCCTCTGTATAGAAAGATAACTTCCAGGCACACGATGTCATATATTGTGTTGCTTTTCAGCACAATGGCAATTTTAAAAAATGCAGACAGAACAGAAGGGGAGCGTCTGTTAGTGGCTCAAGCAACTAAACTATGTCCCTATTAGCA
Source organism: Zootoca vivipara (assembly GCF_965207765.1). NCBI lineage: Eukaryota > Metazoa > Chordata > Lepidosauria > Squamata > Lacertidae > Zootoca > Zootoca vivipara. The sequence continues at coordinate 20,207,752 of NC_142591.1, forward strand.
AATGTATGAAAAGGAACATCTAGACTGGCAACAAAACTTCTTAGTCATCCATTTGGATGAGGTAGAAGACAAATAAATATCCTGTCAACCCATCTTGATCTTCTTACTTTTTCGTAAAGCCTTTGACTACAGAATGATGGCTAAAGTTCATGGCAGCTAGTATTGTCTTTTGTGTAATTGTGCCAACCTGCTTTACTCCACAAAAAGCCACTGAGGCTGCTCCTTCTCCTCCTCCTCCTCCTCCTCCTCCTCCTCCTCCTCCTCCTCCTCCTCCTCCTCCTCCTCCTCCTCTTCTTCTTCTTCTTCTTCTTCTTCTTCTTCTTCTTCTTCTTCTTCTTCTTCTTCTTCTTCTGGGTCTTAATTGACATGCAGAAACTTGTTCAGAAAAGGAGTGCTACAGCTAGCTCATCCTGTTTCAGGAAAATAGATGTGGTTGTGTACTGCATGCGTAGAATTGTATATAGAAGCCTGAAAAGGAGCTGGGCAAAGATGGAGAGGAGGGAGGAATGCAGGTCACTGGAGAATGGCTAGGTCAGATTAATTCCAGTTTTGGAGTGTGTGCTTGGAATAAATAAGTTCCTATTAACTGTATTTGCTTTGGAATGTCTGGTTTTGGAATGATGGATAACAGCAAGAGGTCTCGCAGACCTTGACATAAAGGTAGTCCTCATTTAAATGACTAGCAACTCCATTGACCAAAATACATTGGATGGAAAATGCTATCTCTTAAAAAACAAACCCAAGGGGAGTGGGGAGTGTGGACATGCAACACTGATTTGGGTGCATCTTGTGCAATAAACAATGCAGCCTTTTACTTTAGCTGTCAATGTCTAGCAGCTGTCGATGTCTAGCAATGTCCAAAACTGTGGTCCGTGGACCATCAGTGGTCCCATGAGCTTCAATGAGGTGGTCCATCTGTGGATCTGTGGTTGAATACTGCCAACGGCAAATCCATTACATGAAATATTTGTATTCTATTGTGTATTTTATTTCTTATATTGCATGTTATTGCATTGCAAATCGAATTCTATAGCATTCAAATTGTAATACAGTGAGATACAATATATAAGAAATGAATATGCAATTAAAAATTACACAGCATCCAGCAACCCAGACCCAGTCAGATGGGTGGGGTACAATTATTATTATTATTATTATTATTATTATTATTATTATTATTATTATTATTATTATAGCACAACACATTACAATTGCTACTATAGGCAGAAAAAAATCATTAACTGGTCCACCAAGACCTCGAGAATTTTCAAGTGGCCCAGGGGTGGGTGGAACCAGTGGTCTAGAAGATATGTGACCAACACAATATACGTCTCCTAGTGAAATCACATCCTCTCTTAACCTGTCTTTTTAACAGATGCTTAATCAGTTAACTTAAAATATACTTGCATATTACCAATTCCTTAACTTAGGTGCTTTCTGAGATATTGAAGAGAAAATTTCTGCAGTGACTCCCTACTTGTGGAATGCTCTCCCCAGGGAGGCTTGCCTGGTGCCATTGTACCAAATTTAACTGCTGACGCAAGCAGTAGTTATTCCAGCTGAGCAGACAGGCCTACAAACATTACTGGTAGAAGTAGCTGAATGTGTTTAACATACCTTTTAATTATAAGATGGGGAAATAATATTGTTTTCTGATGGATTCAGGTGTTGATTTTTATTGGTTAGGAAACATAAGTTAATAATAATAATAATAATAATAATAATAATTTATTATTTATACCCCGCCCATCTGGCTGGGTTTCCCCAGCCACTCTGGGCAGCTTCCAACCGAATATTAAAAACAGTACAGTATCAAACATTAAAAAATTCCCCAAATAGGGCCGCCTTCAGTTGTCTTCTAAAAGTAAAATAGCTGCTTATTGCCTTGACATCTGCTGGGAGGGCGTTCCACAGGGCGGGTGCCACTACCGAGAAGGCCCTCTGTCTGGTTCCCTGTTACCTCACTTCTCGCAATGAGGGAACATTCCCCCAAGAAGCTCCCACCTCTCATTCTATAAGACAAGTCTGTGAGATAGATCCTGACTGGTCCAGGTCCAAGGTCACCTAGTCAGCTTCAAGGCAACCCAGTTATACCTGAATCACACCTAACACTCTGCGTAGTACACCACACTTGCCCACAACTCGCTACCATAGCTGCCAAGTTTTCCCTTTTCTCGCGAGGAAGCCTATTCAGCATAAGGGGAAATCCCTTTAAAAAAGGGATAACTTGGCAGCTATGCTCGCTACATCCCTTTCCCCTGATTATGTCTGTTGCCCTGATATCGCTCCATTTATCAATTCACAGAGCAGTTTAACAATCAGTCCCAGAAACCTCTGGTAATCACAGCTCTTTGAGCAGAATGAAGTTCTCCTAATATCTCTTAGCCCCCTTAACCAACCACAGCTCCCAAACGTTTTTTGCAGGGAGCCATGACTGTTCTAAAGTGACATATGATGCTTTAAATACAGGGGTGCACAGGGGTGCCAACATAAATAAAATATTGGGGGGCCAAGTAAGCCTTGCCTTGCATAATCAATCTCATGTTGCTGTGCACAGGCACCATTTGAATGGCAATGCCCGTCTTTGCACCCCCCCCCAGCCCTCTCAAATATTTTTATTGGGGGGCCAAAGGCCTCTCAGCCTCTAGGAGTTGGCTTCTATGATAGTGCAGATGGGGCCTGAGTAAACAGGCATAGGCTTGAATTGTAAAATTCAGGTGAATATCATTGAAAGAGGAACTCCAAACCATAAGAAGGCATAATGCGTTCCCAGATGTGTCTTGCGGCTCCTCAGCCAAGAGTGGTAAAGATCCTCTTGTGCTCTAACCTTTTCTCCTTCCTCGCTGAATGAATGTAATGTTTTCACATTCTGTTTAGGAGTGTGTCTAATTCATTTTCCCAGCTTAGCGAGACTTGCCCCGAGTCATTTCCTATTTGCTCTCTTGCTGTGAGTGGAGTCAAATTCTCTGCAAGAAGTCAGTTTGGTTCCAGTGATTATCTCTGCTGAATGAGCATGCTGGGACCCCAATCCCCACACACTCCGTTGCATAGAAAAGGCGGCTGGCTCATTCTGGGAACGCAGCTCAACTGTATGTTAATAAACACACTGGGAGGGGAAAACCCAAAACAAAGGCATGCAGCCTCAAACTAAATAACACAGCGTCCAAGACAGCAATAGACTTTGGAGGGAAATAAAGGCAATACAGTAAATGGTCCGCCATAAATACACTTCTAGCTTGGCACCATCAAGAGTTGACACGCAGGTTCTCTTGCTTTCCATCGTTTTAATTGGCCTTTGCTTTGAAGATCATTAGCATTGGGATTATAAGGAATTGGGTGGATTAAGGAGAATTTAAGGCCTCAGCTCTGTTCGCGGTCAAACAATTTGCCTCACACGGCCTAATTCCTCTGCCAGGCCATTAATTATGTTTCATTAAAGTCGGTGGCATGAGGGTGATTGCACATTAAACCTTCGCTCCTTGCCTGATAGAGGCCTTTCACATCCAAGGTTGCTCCAGGAGCTGGTCTGAAAATAGAACTCTCCACTCTAAGCCACCTTGGTTTGGGGAAACCTTTTGTTAAGTCGTTCATTCCAACCCACACTCCGGCGCAGCATCAACACGGTTACCCCACACACACAAAACCCGAGAGAGAGAGAGAGAGAGAGAGAGAGAGAGAGAGAGAGAGAGAGAGAGAGAGTTGGCCTTACAAAATAGTGAAAAATTAGCCTCCCACAGCACTCCTCTGTCTGCATATATAGCATATTGATCTGATCTCTCAAACACTCGAGTATATTACAGGCCCGTCTTAATAGGACGGCTCTAAATTTGCCACTGATCATAACGACCAAACAATATGGGGACTCTAGAATCTTGATAGATATTATTTGGCTAATTGGGGACTGTTTTGAAGGTAAGAAGAAGAAAAGAGCAAGCATGAGGCAGTACCTTCAAGGAAGCACATTTCCTCGGCGGTAACGTTTGTATAATTAATTAGGTTTCTTTGCTGGTGAGGAGGAATGAGAAGGAACAAGCCACGTTTTATGCAGCTCCTCATTTTGAAAGGTAAACCGAGGGGATCAATAACAGCCGCTGTCCAGGCTCTCAGAATGAGGCAGTGTGGGCGGGAAAGAACTGGGTGGTTGTTGTTTTTTTACCATTTGGGGGGAAACAGAGCCTTTTAAAGAAATAATTGCTCTTTTCTATGAAACAAGCAGCATTTCTAAAATGGAAATTGTATCATATTCCAGGGTAGGAAAGAAAGCAAGATATAAATACATCTTTCGTGGCAGGGGCGGCTGATCAGTTTAGCGGTAAAGAAAGGGCAGACAATGTTAAGTACCTCAACAGTAGTTGAGTACCTCCACTGATATGTTTACTCAGAAGTAATTCCCATTCAGTTTAATAGGATGTGAGTATAGGGTTGTGCTGATAAAGTTATCAACCTATGTTTGCATGGGAACAGATTGCAATGTGGACAGTGAGACATGATCCCAAGTAAATATATGTGTATGGGTGGCAGCATAATATCTCTATGTGAGAGAACTGGGAACATTTTTAGGTGTCTTCATTAACAATCAGTGGAACTGAAAAGTGCTTAATTTTGGCCAGATCATGCCCCATTACTGAAAACAGTCAAGCACAATAACATCCTGCCCAACACTCTGATGAAAATAGGGACATCCCAATTCCATAATGATAATTTCACTATTTATACCCCACACATCTTACTGGGTTGCCCCAGCCACTCTGCGCAGCTTCCAACATATATAAAAACGTAATAAAACATTAAACATTTTTTTAAAAACCCTCTTCCCAGTACAGGATTGCCTTCGGAGGGTTTGGGGGTCAGATAACTCCATACCCTCCAACATTTCCCCAATGAAAATAGAGACATCCTAAGAAAAAGCGGGACATTCCAGGATCAAATCAGGAATGCCTTCGGAAAATAGGGACACTTGGAGGGTCTGCAATGACAGAACTTGTATATTAAAGTTGCTTTCCTTGGTCCACTTGCATGGAACTAAGTCCAAAGGAAAGAAATTGGACTTCATTCAGGACATAAATGGATGGATTCCAAAATACATGTGATGAATGTACTTCGTTTGAATTTGTCTGTCTTCAAATACCAGACACAGAACAGGAAAGGTCTTGATAGATAAACATGAGTAGAGTCATCTACAGTGGGCTAATATTCACTTCATGCAGTGCTCTACTCGTTTTACAGTCTCAAAATGATTCCTTTGGCCGTGAGAGTTAGAAACCAGTGGCAGCACCCCACCTCTATTAAAACAAACAGCAGGATTCTTTCCCATAAAACTGAATTACATATTGCACATTTGAAAGGGGAACATTGAAAGGATCAGTAGGTAGTTCACATCCATCTACAATTCAGACAAACTTTTTTTTTAGAGGCCGCATGCCTCCCATGCATACTAACGTAACATTTTTATATGCAATTGTGTGTTTTTGTAATGTTTTCTTTAAGTTGTCTGTTGTTGCTTCAGTTTTCTGTACACCATAATATATTAAACAGTATATCAATCAATCAATCATATTTATACTAGCACCATAGCAGTTTTGTTCAGATACTACAAAGCTGTTTTAGCATGGCATCTAGATTCACACAAGTGGGATCTGTAGTGCGTGGAGTCTGTACATGTTAAGCATTCCAGACACTCCATTCTACATTTCATTTCTAGATTCTTATACTACTCTTCATCAAAAGATCTAGGGCATTTCCATTCCACACCACCAACAAAAATGGTCAGTTGCCATTCTGTGTCCATTTAGCACCCTCAATTCTCATTGGGCTGTAGGGGTTTGACTTCATGCTTTTACCATTATTTTTGTATTTTTTTTCAAGGCTTGTGGTTCCTCCAAGTCTTTTCAGCTATCTCTGTGTGTGCATGGTACCATACGAGCTACATAGCAAAATCGAAAGCATGAGCACCGTTCCAGAGTATTTTTCACTCCCATGTATATTATATCAATTTGAAGAAAGATTGGCTAATGAAGAAATTACACATTTTTCTTCTTACGAGTGTTTGTTGAACTAATTGGCTGATGAAGAAATGAACGAAACAGTAGTTGCTATCCGGAAACACTGTTCAGCTGAATTCAGAGTTGGACATCGGAACTGGACATTTGCTGATTATACAAAGCTTTACAAGCTTGATCTCCACTGGGTAAAGTCTGGCACTGTGACTTATTCAAGGACTTTCAGTTTGATAGTTTTGATGTTTTGCATTATTCCATAAAGTTTTCCATACTGTAATTGTTTCTGGCCATCTTGTTGCTTTCAATTTTGCTGAGTCATATTTTGCAACACGGGGGTTTGTTTGTTTGTTTGTTTGTTTGTTTACTCATACGACCTACATAAGCAACTGTACTCACACCCTGAACATCAGAAATAGAGGGAATGTGAGAACAGAACCTTGAACTCTTAACCCACCCCACCCCGAAAGTCTGTGGAAAGGGAAGCCTAATCAAATATGACTTACCAAACACTATTCTAATATAATATTTTGTTTGCTTGTTTCAGTGGGTCTTCATAACAGTCCTCAGTGGTTTGTGTTCCAGTCTCTCTCAATGGAGAGCCTTGCCATGAATTAAACAATGGGGGATTTATTATCACAAGTACAATAAGAGCTTTACATTTGTCACTGATTCTTATTTTCCTCCACAAAGTTCGTTGAGATTTTCTACACAATGAACTATTTTTTTGCATTTGGAAATATTTTGCATTTTCACCAGCTCTTCAGGAAACAGCAGTTGTACAATATATATAAAACCATGCATTAACATTCTGCTTCAAAGTCTGTTCCAGCCGAGTTCATCAGTCTCTTTGTATTGATTTGGAAGAATGTAAGAAACAGCCCTCCAAAAAGGAAACTAGGGGGGGCTGGAAGCTTAATTGGTAGATTAATCAATGGAAACTTTCATTGAGTAATCAATGGGGGGCGGTTTAAATGGATGAGGGCAAATTTTTAATCAGGGGCAGTGAGAGTTAATGGCATGTTTGTTTGCTTTTAAGCTGTTTTGGTTCTTGTAGTGGCTGACTGGAGCATGGGACTCTTAATCTTGGGGTCGTAGGTTCAAGCCCCACATTGGGCAAAAAGATTCCTGCATTGGAGGGGGTTGAGCTAGATGAGTCTTGGAGTCCCTTCCAAATCTACAATTCTATGATTCTGCAAGAAGATCCAACCTATCCATTCTGAAGGACATCAGCCCCAAGTCCTGCTCACTGGAAGGACAGATCCTGAAGCTGAGGCTCCAATACTTTGGCCACCTCATGGGAAGAGAAGACTCCCTGGGAAAGACCCTTATGTTGAGAAAGATGGAGGGCACTAGGAGAAGGGGACGACAGAGGGCGAGATGGTTGGACAGTGCTCTCGAAGCTACGGACATGAGTCTGACCAAACTGCAGGAGGCAATGGGAGACAGGGGTGCCTGGTGTACTATGGTCCATGGGGTCATGAAGAGTTGGACACGACTAAACGACTAGACAACAACAACAACGATTCTGCTTAGTGTTGTCCTGAAACCTTGGAATGATAGCTTTGGGTAAGAGTAGAAGTTATGCAATAAGAGTACAAGTTGTTTCAGAAACTGGTTAAACAACAGGAAGTTCAGAACAAGGATGAATGGAGAGTGGCATTCAGTTAATGAGTTCCACAGGCAGAAGACCTACACAATGACTTTTCCTTGCGCAACAGTGTTTGCCACCCCTCTCCTCCCCTTGCATGTCCCACTTTGGTGGGAGGTTGTCCGGTAGAATTTCTGGAAAAGCATCCAGGGAGAGGAGAGGGGGTTTGTTTCACCTGGCAAGTCAAAATGCTTGCATTTATGGAACAATCAGACAAGTGCAATGTCAAATTCCTCCCAGAGAGTTCTCACGAGGGATTTAAGGAGTGGAGTCAACCCAAGGATCAGTATTGGATCTCGTGTTTTTTAACTTGTTCATAAATGATCTGGAGTCAGGGGTCAGCAGTGGGGTAGCCAAGGTTGCTGTCCAGTGTGGTAAACATAGAGGTTTAAAGGAGCTCCAAAAGGAACCTTCCATAGCAGGTGAATGGGCTTTAAAATGGGAAAATGTGATTTAAGATAAGACAAGGCAAAGTGATAATGAACATAAGGGTGGAGGGAGAAAACCCAACTTAGCATAAATCTTTTGAGGTCTGAACTGGTGGTGACTGACCAAGAAAGAAATATTCATCCAGTGAATAGCCTGAGAAAAATGTCAACCCATGCTTTGAAAAAAAAGGTGACTTCCATCTTAGGGATCATTGGGAAGAGTATAAAGCAGCTAATGTCATGGCATGGGGAAGAGCTGTGGCTTGGTGGCAGAATGCATGCTTTGCATACAAAAAGTTCTGGGTTCGATCCCCAGCATCTCCAGTTAGGACTGGGAGACATCTTTGCCTGAAACTCTGGAGAGCTGCTGTGATTCAGGGCAGAAAATACTGAGTCAGATGGACCAATGATCTGACTCGATAGAAGGCTTTTTATCTGTCCTGATGCCATTATATGGTGGGACTCTGTCAGTTCTGGTTATCTCATCAAGATATCGTAGAGCTGGGAAAGGGTTCAGTAGAGGACAACTAAAATGTTCCCAAGGCTGAAACAACTCCCCTATGTGTAAAATTTACAACACGTGGGGATTTGGGTGAGTAGAGGGGAGGCATGATAGAGGTATATAAAATTTGGAATAGTATGGGGAAAGTGGAGAGTTTTTCTCCCCTTTTCACAATACTAGAACTTGGGGGCATTTAATGAAGCTGAATGTTGGAAGATTTGGAACACACAGGACTAGGTACTTTTCTACACAGCACGTGTCAAACGATAGAATTTGCTCCTACAAGATGTAATTGCGCTTCAAGACCCCCAAGCCACCCCAGGAGAATAAAGACACAAGGACACAGAATTTAGGTTAACGTTAATGGGCAAAATTTAGGCCACAACTTTATTGGTTATAAAATGTGAGTGGTATTGAAGAAGAAGAGAAGAAGAGTTTGGATTTGATATCTCGCTTTATCACTACCCTAAGGAGTCTCAAAGCGGCTAACATTCTCCTTTCCCTTCCTCCCCCACAACAAACACTCTGTGAGGTGTGTGGGGCTGAGAGACTTCAGAGAAGTGTGATGAGCCCAAGGTCACCCAACAGCTGCATGTGGAGGAGCGGAGACGTGAACCCAGTTCCCCAGATTACAAGTCCACCGCTCTTAACCGCTACACCACACTGGCGTAGTGGTAGTGGCTTAGGCATTGGGATCAACAGACTATATCTGACTCCTACCTGCCTTACAGGGAGTCTGGTAAGGGTAAACCTCCAATAGGGGGAGCCCCACCAATATGGATTGACTCAAGCATCCCCTGGGTTCGTGCTGGGGTCGTGGCATGGTCCTAGCCCCTCCCCGGGCTTCAGACAAGATCCACAGCCCCAGATTCCTTTAACGGAAGAAATTAAGCATGGAAGGGCAGGTGATGGCCACAGCTCCCCCCCCACATCGCTATTCCAATGCATAACCGCCACTCGAGCCCAAAGCTCGCTGCCAATACCCTCCCACCTGCAACCAACCTTTTATGCCTTTGATAATATCAACCAAACATCATTTTGCTTGTTTGGCTTTGATGGAGTTATAGATAAATTCACGGGGAACAAAACTATCAAAGATTACAAGCTATGATGGTTGCGTGCTCCCACCAGGGTCAGAGATGGTATGCCTCTCAATACCCATTGCTGGGGAACACGAGCTGGAAATATTCCGTTGAATTTATGCCCCATGGTGAGAATTGGATCCAGTTACCACTTTAAAAGGTCGATGTTTTTCCTCCCCTATACAACTTTTCCTAAATTATGACCTGCATTGCTCTTGTCATTATAGTCTGGATCCCAGAACAGGGTGGCAACAGTTAGAGACATTTTGTCTCAGTCAGGACTATTTTTTTAAAAAGCTCTTTGAGTTTCATGGGGTTACCACAGCAGAGCATGAAAAAGAAAATAGTAAAGAGGACAGCTCTTGTAAGTTCTTGTTAAGTAAATCATAACCTCAATTAAAATTTTGATTTTAAACAGGACCTATAATGGGTTTGTGCTGATTTGTAAATTTATCTCAGTGCAATTGGTTAATTAAACAGTTAATTGATTTAAAAGGCAGTTTCAAGGGATGAATCAACAAATAATTATGTTTCGTTTATTAACTGCCCTAGACAAAAGCAATGCTTGTTTAGAAACCAGGATGAAGTTAACATTCCTTAAAATAGCCCCAAATCCTGGTTGAACAGAATCACCATCACATGATGTCATATAGTGGTTGGCTTTCATATTGTATCATTCCTATATTAAGAGCTGCACAGTCGTCATGGTGCAGAGTGGAAATCCAGTTCTACTCACTGCAACACAGAGGTGCATTAGCCTCTGTTTTAGCGAAGTCATTTTTTGCAGACTTAGTCATTCCAAAGGGCAGCATCTGTCTCTTAATCTCCAGAGAAGAGGGAGCCACTTACACAGAGTCAAGATCATTTTGGGTCGGAGCCAGGAAGATACATTTCCAGCGCTTCATGTGTTGACCATATGCTACATCTCTCCGCAGCTGGGGGAGAAGGCACTCAGCTGCTATTTAGTTCACAACCTGCGAGGGAGGAAATGAAAGCTGAATGGCAAAGAGATATGCACAGTGCACATATGTTCACACATTGCAGCAAGGGATACAATACCCTGTGGATGAAGCAAAATATGGTCACTTCCCCCTCGCCTACTGTCAATATAGCATGGTAACTAAGGTAAGCGATGAATGACTTATACAGAGAAAAATCCATAGGATCTAACCATGCATTTCCACCATGCAGAGGCCAATGGTCGCAGATGTTGGAAGCTTCAATCCAGAACATTTGAAGGGCACCAAAGTGAAGAAGGTAGATGTGGGGATTGCATAAGCAAACAAGGATTTCGGGTTACAGTCCTCTACAATCCTAGGATAAATATGTAGTACCACTTACATCTGAGTCTACAAGCATAGGATTGTGCTGCTAATAATGAAATGGAAGTATTCTGATAACAAGCAATACCCACTAAGTCAGGCTTCCTAACCTCGGCCCTCCAGCATAGCTGCCAAGTCTCCCGTATTCCCCGGAAAACCCCCGTTTTTCCAGCTGCTCCCAGCCGAAAAAACAGATTTTTTTGTTTGTTCCTGGTTTATTCTGGCGCGGCAGCCATTTTGGAACTGGGCGGATCATGCTCAGAAGTGACTTTTGATGCTGCTCTGCCCAGTTCCAAAATGGCTGCAGCGCGACTTCTGGTGTGGCGGCCATTTTGGAACTGGGAAAACAGCAACACTACTTTCGGTCTGCTACTTCTGGTCCATAGCTGCCAAGTTATCCCTTTTTTACAGGGATTTTCCCTTATGCTGAATAGGCTTCCTCGCGAGAAAAGGGAAAACTTGGCAGCTATGTTCTGGTCCGATCCCTTATTTTTCAAGAAGGAACTTGGCAGGTATGCCCTCCAGATGTTTTGAGACTACAATTTCCATAATCCCTGACCACTGGTCCTGCTAACTAGGGATCATGGGAGTTGTAGGCCAAAAACATCTGACGGGCCAAGGTTGAGGAAGCCTGCTCTAAGTCAAGCAACAAAACCTAAGCAGTGTTACCAAAGTTGGGCATCACCCCCACTTTCTGCCGAGAGGTAGCAAGATTCCAGGGGGTTCCAGGGGTCTGTGTTCCTCTGGAGAACTGAAGACGTCACCAAGACTGTCATAGATTTAAGAAATATTATTTATTCACATATTTACACCTGAGTTTAGATAGGGGGAGTCCATATTTTACAACATGGTCTTCTTAACAGGGCTTTGTTCCCCACAGCAGTGCAGCACTCCCAGCCAGCTTTCAGCCAGCCTGCCCAAGATGGATCTCAGTCTTTGTTCTCCTTTCTTCTTCCCAGCAAACTTTGCTCAAGACACTCTTTTCCAGTCACCTCGCACCCTGTTACCTTAGCAACCTTCTGTCTGCCCAAGCCAAAGATTCCGCTTAGATTGGTCATCAGGGCCCATTGTCACGTTAACACCTCTATCCCAGGTGACACACTAGCTTGGAAAGGAAACTTAGCTTGTATTTTCCCACAGGCCTGATATCTTCCCTTCAATACTCCAAATAATCAAAACCCTACGATTTATTAATTTCTAGGGTTTAAGGGTGTCCCCCCACCAAACAACTTGGGTAACAATAGCATTAATAACTTGGTTCTGTTCTAGATTCTACAAGAATTCCAGCACAAAACACTGGACCCTCCAAGTGTCCCTATTTTCCAGGGACATCCCAGATTTAGAGAAGCCATCCCAGTTTCTGATTTGAACCCGGAATGTCCCAGTTTTCCTTAGGATGTCCCTATTTTCATTGGAGAAATGTTGGAGGGTATGGAATTATCCAACCCCTGAGCTTTCTTAAAGCAGCCTTGTATAGGGAAGTTTTTTAACGTTTAATGCTTTATTATGTTATCATATATGTTGGAAGCTGCCCAGAGTGACTGGGGCAGCCCAGTAAAATGTGTGGGGTACAAACAGTAAAAATATCATTATGGAATGGGACGTCCCTATTTTCATCGGAGAAATGTTGTAGGGTATGAAACACTTATTTCTGGACTATCTGAGTATGTTTAGGGAGGTTCACGCACATGTTGCTTCACATGAGCTGCACAAGTTCAGATAACTGGACAAAGTATGAGCAAAGTAAAGGATCCCTTTCTGCATTATCTACAGGCATTAGCAAAGCTGCTTGCCCTCAGAAGCATGGAACAACAAGGATGGGTCAAATTAAGCAGGTCATTCCCATGCTATAGTTGCCATCTTTCCTGACAGCTTGGCAATCCAGTGACGGCAAGTTGTGTGACTGGCAATATCCATGTCATTCAAGCTTTCCAATGCCTACCTGGCGCAGTGGGGAGAGTGATCTCCTACACCATTGCAGTAACATGTATATGAACATTGCTAAATTGTTTAAGTATCCCTGAGATACTTAAAACAAATTTTTAATTGTTTTTTTAATTGAAGGGGCAGAGGAACCAGAGACCAAATTGCAAACATGTGCTGGATTATGGAGAAGCTAGAGAGTTCCAGAAAAACATCTACTTCTGCTTCATTGACTACGCAAAAGCATTTGACTATGCCGACCACAGCAAACTATGGCAAGTTCTTAAAGAAATGGGAGTGCCTGATCACCTCATCTGTCTCCTGAGAAATCTCTATGTGGGACAAGAAGCTACAGTTAGAACTGGACATGGAATAACTGATTGGTTCAAAATTGGGAAAGGAGTACGACAAGGCTGTATATTGTCTCCCTGCTTATTTAACTTATATGCAGAATTCATCATGTGAAAGGCTGGACTGGATGAATCCCAAGCCAGAATTAAGATTGCCGGAAGAAATATCAACAACCTCAGATATGCTGATGACACAAGCTTGATGGCAGAAAGTGAGGAGGAATTAAAGAACCTTTTAATGAGGATGAAAGAGGAGAGTGCAAAATATGGTCTGAAGCTCAACATAAAAAAAACCAAGATAATGGCCACTGGTCCCATCACCTCCTGGCAAATAGAAGGGGAAGAAATGGAGGCAGTGAGAGATTTTACTTTCTTGGGCTCCTTGATCACTGCAGATGGTGACAGCAGTCACGAAATTAAAAGACGCCTCCTTCTTGGGAGAAAAGCAATGGCAAACCTAGACAGCATCTTAAAAAGCAGAGACATCACCTTGCCAACAAAGGTCTGTATAGTTAAAGCTATGGTTTTCCCAGTAATAATATGGAAGTGAGAGCTGGAGCATCAAGAAGGCTGATCACCGAAGAATTGATGCTTTTGAATTATGGTGCTGGAGGAGACTCTTGAGAGTCCCATGGACTGCAAGAAGGTCAAACTATCCATTCTGAAGGAAATCAGCCCTGAGTGCTCACTGGAAGGACAGATCATGAAGCTGAGGCTCCAATACTCATGAGAAGAGAAGACTCCCTGTAAAAGACCCTTATGTTGGGAAAGATGGAGGGCACAAGGAGAAGGGGATGACAGAGGACGAGATGGTTGGACAGTGTTCTCAAAGCTACCAACATGAGTCTGACCAAACTGCGGGAGGCAGTGGAAGACAGGAGTGCCTGGTGTGCTCTGGTTCATGGGGTCACAAAGAGTTGGACACAACTAAACAACAACAATCCCTGAGATAAGAGGTACACACAGGGCTTATTGGCTAATCTAGAACAGACCTGATTAGCAATGTACTCAAGGCTTGTTTGTTTGTTTTCAACAATGTGTGCCAGTTGTTAAAAATTAGAGTACTTCCTATTAATCACAAACAGCATGATCCTATGCATGTTTACCCATAATTAAGCCCTGCAAGGTTCAATAGAGCTTACTCCTAGATAAGTGTGCATTTGATTGTCAGCTGAAATGCTTTTTTGCCTATGCAATCTTTATACATGGCTTCTTTGATTTGTTTTGGACTACAGTTCCCATCTCCCCTGGCCATTGCTCATGCTGCCTGAGGCTGATGGGGGTTGTATTCCAATGCATCTGAAGGGCACCCAGCTAAAGAAGGCTGGTTTATACAACCTCAGAACTAGCAGAGAGGGAAAAACCAGAGGAAGAATTTTTTTATGTTATGGGAGGAAATACGGTAGTAATTAGTCAATACTATATAATACTTTAGCGTACAGGACATAGGATGATAGGTCTCAATTCTAACCATCTTCCAAATAATCTCAGAAAATGAAACTTGTGTTTTTAGTATACCAATAGGTTTGCCCAAAAAACAAAAATTCTTATTTATTTTAAGAAGAGTCAGAAATAGTATTTCAACGTATATGAAGGACAAAAGACATTGGGAAGCCGTTTCAATACTGCTGAATGCCAGCACTTCTTAAAAGTGTCAACAAGAAATCTGCAAAATTTAGGTAATTTGGTGTCAAGTGTCAGAGGATCCAACCTCCCTCCGTAAGTTGTCAGGAATGGATAAAACAAGGAAGTTCTTACCAATGCTTTTTATTCAATATTCACAGGGAGAGGCTTAGAAATTCAGCCTCTTGGAGTAATGGTGTTGCTCCGAGTGAAACCCCACCCCCTCATCATTACGGGTGCTGAAAAGTGCCTATTGCCTTTGAGCTCTTTGCTCTCCTACTTTCAAGGCCTGCCATGTTCTGGGAGGGGGGGTCTGAAATGCTTTCTAAAGACACTGAGTCCGTCACCTGTCTCTCCCGTTATTTCCCAGCTTTCCCCCTCATCTGCCTCTGAGCTGTGATCTCCTGTTGTAATTCTGAACTGTCTTCTTCTTCTCCTCTGGAAGGGTCAGGCTGGGGAGGCAGTCTCCACCTTTCCTCCTCTGCCCAGTCCCTGACATTTGGATACACAAAACCTGGAGATCATTTTTCCATTGAAATGAAACCTGGCTAATTTTGATTAGATCTTGAGCTATATAACAGGTAGTGGGTAGCGAACCCTTCAAATATAATTGGACCACAACTCCTATCATTTCAGACTAGTGGTCGTGCTGGCTGAGGCCAAGAGAAGTTGTAGTCCAACAACATACTGTATGGAGAGCACCATGGCAGTTACCCCTGATATCAGAGATGGGGAACCTGTGGCTCTCCAAATTCTATTGGACTCTAGTTCTGATCAGCATAACTGGGCTACCGGTAGATGATTCTCAGGGTCTTTCCCAACTCTACAATTCTATGATTCTATTCTATCAGGGATGCTGAGAGCTGGGAGCGCAACAACATCTGCATTGCCACAGCTTTCCCACATTTGCCGTACGCAAAATATGTACATCCTAATTATGCATTTCCTCTGAGAGTGTTTCCTCCTGGTTGCTGGAGCAGAAGTGTGCATTGATCTGCTGGATAAATGCTTGGACATCCAGAGCCACTTTCACCCTAGAGGACACCTGCAGACAGTTCTACGGTAATTTGTGTGTTCCAATTAGGTATTTCTTACCGTTTGCAGCTCAGGCATACCATAAGTGTTATTGTGCCCTGCCCTGCCACCAATAGCATTCCATGTGGCTTATTTTTGGACTGGCACTGGTCCATCATTGGGTGGTTCATGGTCATGACTGATCTCCTGCAGTAAACACAAAGGGGTTCCCCATGAAAAGGTTGGGTACCCGGGAACATGCTGCCTGGACATGACCTTCCTATCCTGCAATGTTTTCTTGGGGTATAGGAGAGCTGCAGGAGAAGCATTGTTGTATTCGAAATGGAGCTGCAAACATGCAATGCACATCTCGGCTCTCTTGTTCCGTTGAATAGTGTTAATACAATGGCAAGCTGTGTGACTGCTGAGAAATCCACCGGGGAACAAGCTCACTCCCAGTGCTCAAATTATCAACACATTTTCCATACCGCCTCCAGAAGAGAGATATCTAACTCTGTCAGACCCTGTGGAATTATGTGTTTTAAATGGGGATGGTAGTGAGTTTCTTTAAAAAAAAAACAATATTTGCACAGGAACAATGATTTGAAAAATACATTTACCTCTTTAAGTACTTTGTGTGCTCCTTCCTGCATGTTAACATTCAGGCAGTAGACTCTTCAATGCCTCTTTTGCTACCTCCCATTTGAATTCTACATAAGAGACTCAATGTGGTGGAGAAGCTAGGCTGCTAGACTAGTGAGACTCGGGTTCAAATCCTCACTCGGGCAATGTGGTGGAGTGCTTAGAGTGTTGAGATAGAACCTGAGAGATCTGGGTCTGAACCCCCACGCCGTCATGAAGCTCACTAGGTGACTTTCGGCCAGTAAGCATCTCTCAGTCTAACAACCTACCTCACAGGGTTGTTGGGGGAAGAGAATTATGAAAGGTGGGATAGAGATGTTCATATATAATTAAAAATAAAGAGCACTGGTTGGTGCTGAGCCTGTCTCTCTGTCTCTGTCAGGTGGCGCCCGCCCTGTGGAACGCCCTCCCATCAGATGTCAAAGAGGAAAACAGCTACCAGATTTTTAGAAGACATCTGAAGGCAGCCCTGTTTAGGGAGGCTTTTAATGTTTAATAGATTGTTTTATTTCATTTTTCTGTTGGAAGGCGCCCAGACTGGCTGGGGAAACCCAGCCAGATGGGTGGGGTATAAATAATAATAAATTATCATTATCATTATTATTCTCCCTCTTCCTCAGTCTAACCTACATCATAAAGTTATTTGCAGATTAGGCATTTGGGTGACCCCAACCAATCAGGGATCACGCAGCGAATATATATTGCATCAGCAAATCAGATTTGGCTACATGAATTTGAACAATTGGTATTAGTAATTGTGTTATAATTTGGCATTGTTATAATGAAGCTATGATTGATTGATTGAATTGAAATTGAAAACTAAAAAAATTATTATTGTTATTATTATTATTATTGTTATTATTATTAAAAAGATTTGACTACATGATTCTGGCACAGATGGGGTTAAGAGAGAAAGCAGAGAGACGTGGTCATTTTGAAACCAGTGCCAATAAAGATAGCCAAAAGGAAGATGCCACTACCTAGGAAACTTCAAATGCACTTTCAAATACTGTTGAAAATGCCCCCCACTTTAAAAGCAAATGCTGCATTGAAACGAGAAAGAAACCCCAAAATGTGCCAGTCTATTAGACTGTGGCTGCAAATCTGTTTATTCAGAAGGAAGCCTCGCCTCAATGGTGTGCTCCGGACTGCTGCCTTAATTCAGTTTGCTAGCTCATCCTTCAATCCGAGCAGCCCAGCTGAATGGAGGGCTATAGCATTTCAAGGGTAATGTGACTTCAGTGGAATAAAAGGCACATCACGCCAGGCCCTGGTGGAACATAACACCCTAGCCCATTGCCATTACAGGGAGAGAAACAGAAATATATCAAAGACTGCTATACACTTAAAAGGGAATAGTAAATAAAAAAGAGGTGACCAAGGAGTGCTGGTGTCAGGTGTCAGGAAGTGAACATCCTCAGGATCAAATAGAAGAGTTTTTCTCTGTTGCTCCTTGAAAGGGACTTGGTTTTTTCTAAATAAAAAGAAGAAGAGAAGAAAGAAGCTAATATTATTATTATTAAATACAAAAGAAAAGTAGATGAATGTGCCAGTGTAAAAGGGTTCGGAGATTCAAATATGCATAGATTTAAGGACGGGGTGGTAGAATTGGTGTTTTTTTTCCCCCACCACCCCCACCCCATTTCCCATTTGCAAATGCCACACGTAGACAAGTCTTCGTCCAATGAAAGATGTAGAGCATGCATCTCAAGCTGTCCTGAAGCAAATCCCCCCGGGCTTCTTGCTAGACATTACAGGGATGCAGAGTGCCAGCAGAGAAATGAGGAAATGGCACAAGGTGGTTGGGATGCTAAAAGCATCCTGTCATGTCCACTGAAAGGCTTTTACCTTCACCAGACTGAACACAATATTTTAGGTGGGAGGGAGGGAGGGAGGGAGGAATTCCACACGAAATAAAAATGGGTACAGGCAAGAAGATGTTGATGTGATCAGGGAGCAGACTTTACTTCAAAGGACAAGACCCGGGTGTGTGCCCAGACACAGAGCCCCCAAACCCTGGCGTGCCCAAGTACTGAGTGATAAATGAATGGACATGACAACTGTCTGGGATTTGAAATGGCCACAACTTTATTGATTTCAGGTGTAGGAACCTTTGGCATATAGACACTGGGCGTGTATCCCTCTCAGCTCCCCTGCTGGGGGAACTGAGGCATGACAGGGCCTTTTCGGGGGTGGATCCATCGCAAAATGCAGGTTTATGCAGATGGCTGAGGGATGTTCTTTGGCCTGCTAGCTCTACACAACTGGCTCCTTGGACTTCCCTCCAGACCCTTCTAATGGGGTACCCTGTTATCACCGCCACAGGGAACAGGGGTTAGGGAGATCACCACTTCACCACACCCTGAATGGATAAAGGCTACAGGATTCCGCCCAAGGCCTAAATCGCCAAAGTTGTGACCAGTGCTATGGGGAAGGAGAAACCTGCAGTGCAGGGAAAATTCCTTCCCAGCCCCAAATATGGCAACCGTCAAAAGACCACAGCAAAGCCCTCCTAGCTGAAGAAGAAATGGTTAGAGCAGTAGCAGGCTATTAATAAAGGGAGGGAAAGGGTGGGTGATGCTCCCGGCTGACAGGGTGATGTGCTTGGCTGGGCCAAGTAGATGGTGGGAGGACCTGAGGGAAGCCTGCCTCCCTCAGGTCTGCTCGCCATGCCCCGCCGCGGGTAGGCCCATTTGAATAGATGGGTTTGGTGGGAAGCCGTGAGCCTCCACGGCAGCCAAGGGGGTCGGGGGAGACAGACAAAGATGGCACGACACACCTGAGAGGAGAGGAAGTGTCACATTGGGTCGCAACTGTGGGATGGAATACTGGGGCAGACAAGTCACAACAGTTCCCAGAGTGTCCACAAAAGGGAACTCACCTGGAGGAACACCTGACTAAGTTCAGTTTCCTGTTCCTCCAGACATGCAAATGAGATGGGAAAGGTGGCAGATAAATTCACTGGCCAGTAGCCATTTCCCTCTCTTGGACCACACACTTCAGCAAAGCATTAGAGTCTCTCTCGGCTTCCTGCCAAGAGAGAGACCAAATGGAGTCTTACTTTACTAAGTAGTCTCCACATGTACATAAATGTAACTTTCTGAGATTATGCTGTTAACTCAGGATGTCATGTGAGTAAACTCTATCTTATTTTAAGACTATTGTGTCATGTATTTCTTTTAAGAGGGACAAAGGGGATTTGCCAGGAAGTATAATATTGTTGTATAGGTTTAAACAAACCTAACGCTCACGTTTTGCTGTGCACAAAAGGGGAATGTCACTCTGCTGATATTGGAAGCTTGATAACACAAGCTTGGATAGGATCTATGTAATAATATATCCTAATCCACATCCCTAACATTCCCACAACAACCACCACTCACCAGGAAGGGTGGCAAGTGGCCATTACTGACCTATGGTGCATGTACATTCCTTAGGTACAGAGGTGTGGTGAAATGAGTGGCAAAATAGCTTCCCCTTCTCTCCCCAAAATGGCAATGATGCAAGGGATGTAAGGATGAGGTGAATGTAGGAATCAGTGGCCTCTGCTACCACAAATTCTATTGTTTCTGCCATTGTGACCTAAGCACGGTCATTGCCATGCTTTGGTGGCCTGACGTTTGCATAATAAAAATTCATCATGCCTCTCCCTGAACAGTGTTGTGTGACATACCACCACTCAGGGCAGGGAAATGCTTACTGTATGGAAGGCATACCCAAACTGTGGCCCTCCAGATGTTTTGGCCTACAGCTCCCATGACCCCTAGCTAACAGGACCAGTGGTCAGGGATGATGGGAATTGTAGTCCAAAACATTTGGAGGGCCGAAGTTTGGGGTGCCTGCTGTATGGCATAGAGAGGAAGAGTCAAAAGAAGCATGACCCAGCCAGCAAAAAGGGCTATTCAATCTCTTCCCTGTTGTCGTCAAATGATAGAAATTTGACTGTTCAGCTTGTTCCATTTGAAACTGATGGGACTTTACCAATATACATTTATATACATTACTTGATTCAATTTGTGCCCACCAATTGCTGTGATTTGAATAGCAAATACATTCCAGAAATAGAACGAAAGGTGAAAGAAAATGAGAGAAGTTGTTCGTTGCAAACTATTCACTTAGATCTATTATTAACAGTGTCACTTTTTTAAAACTCTTGTTTGCCTTTGCTGTATTTTATGATGTTTTAATTATTGTTGATTATTTGTTCTAGTAATTGCATTTTAATGGGCTTTTGAATATCCTGATTGCCCTGTCATGGAGGCTGCAATGAAAACAAACTCATTAGCATTCTTTCTAAATAGAAATACGGTTGATATTTGTTATTATAAATAGCAACAAGGAAGATTACAATGTATCTTCTATTGGGTATTACAGGGGAAGCGGGGAGAGCGCAAAGGGGCTATGTGAAGATCAAAATCGGAAAGAAGGAGCTAGAACATGATTCTGCTATTGAGCAGTTCCGTGATCTGAATTGAATAAGCTATTTATGATAATGGTAGCATGTTCAGACGCAACATAAAAATGACAGCCAGTGTGGTGCAGTGGTTAGAGCATCGGACTAGACCAGGGGACAAATTCCTTCTCAGTCATGAAGTGAACTCGCCTTCCTTGGAGGTTTTTAAGCAGAGCTTGGATGATCATCTGTCAAGGATGCTTTAGTTGGGATTGGGGGTTGGACTAGATGACCCTTGGGTCCCTTCCAAATCTTAAGATCCTATGATTCTATGATCTTGGGCCAGTCACTGCCGCTCCATGCAACCTACCTCACAGGGTCGTTGTGAGGATTAAATATGGAGGGGTGAACCCATGTACTTGAGCTCCTAGGAGAAAAAGATGGAAAATAAATGCAATGCATAAATACATAAAAATGGGTTGTAATTCTGGTTCGCATGCAAGTGGCAAGACAGATTCCCTGTTCAGACAAAAATAGAAAGTTGGTTTGACACCCTGACTGCATATATGTGCTAGTTTAAAGTGGATTTGATACATCCCATGTGCAAACGTTTTGTGTCATGCGCATGATGTTGCCCTCATCTAAGCCCATGGTAAAGGTAAAAGGGGACCCCTGATCATTAGGTCCAGTCGTGACCGACTCTGGGGTTGCAGTGCTCATCTTGCTTTACTGACCGAGGGAACCGGCATACAGCTTCCGGGTCATGTGGCCAGCATGACTAAGCTGTTCTGGCAAACCAGAGCAGTGTATGGAAACGCTGTTTACCTTCCCGCCGGAGTCGTACCTATTTATCTACTTGCATTTTGACGTGCTTTCGAACTGCTAGGTTGGCAGGAGCAGGGACCGAGCAATGGGAGCTCACCCCGTCACGGGGATTCGAACTGCCAACCTTCTGATCTGCAAACCCTAGGCTCTGTGCTTTAACCCACAGCGCCACCCGGTCCCTTTTATCTAAGCCCACACTTCCCCCTTATTTGATGTGGATTTGCTTAACCTGCAGATAATGTCCAAAGAATGTAACCCAACTGTGGACATACTGGGGGTGGGGGGGATAAGGGTGTTGTTGTTTTTTACATGTGTGGTGATGTTTTGCTGACTGCTGTCTATCACCCCCACAGCCCACTCCTCATTGGGATGCTGATGGGGCTGGATGTGACACGCTTAAAAAAAACAAAAAAACCCAACTCACTGTTGTGTGGGTCTGGTATATCAGAATACTTGGCACAGCACAGCAACATTCCCATAACAACAGGCTCAGCGGCAAGGACTGCTGCATCAGTGCATTTGAAGCAGGGCAATATTTATTTCAAATGAGATTGCAAGAATTGCTAATATAGCATCGTAGGAGGTGACTTGCAACAATTGCTAATGTGGGAGGTAGGGTGGAATTTCAACAATTGCTAATATGGGAGGTAGAGTGGACTTGCAACAATTGCTAATATGGGAGGTAGGGTGGACTTGCAACAATTGCTAATATGGGAGGTAGGATGGACTTGCAAGAATTGCTAATAGGGGAGGTAGGATGGACTTGCAACAATTGCTAATATGGGAGGTAGGGTGGACTTGCAACAATTGCTAATATGGGAGGTAGGGTGGACTTGAAACAATTGCTAATATGGGAGGTAGGGTGGACTTGCAACAATGGGCAACATAGTATGTTAGGATGGACTTGCACATATCATTGACCTAGACACACAAACACGGAACACATGTAGCCATAGGTATGCACGCATACAATTCCTCATTTCAAAACACAATTAGCATTTGTCCTGGATTCAAGTTCTTGACAGCAGAGCTAGAAGTTATTCGCGGCACAATACTGAAAATCATGTTCTTGTGTTCAATTCCTTGAGCTGATGTGTTTCACCCCTGTGTGCTCACTTGTAGAGACTTCAGACAGCCACACTCAGTTACCCAAATGCTACAATGAGGCTGGCCAGGATGGCCTCAGTCACTGCAGCCTCGTTTGCCCATTACGCCAAATGCAGCTACAAGCTGCATTTGCACACGGGCATGTGTTTGTGTGCGAGGGCATGCACTTGCTGACTTGTACACCTCGGCTATCGTGGGAGCGGTCAGCGACACTGGATCCAAGGCTCCTTGGAGGTTTGTAAAGACAAGCCATTACTTTCGCTGAATTTGAGGGAAGATGCTCCAGCACGATTATTCCCACTTCTTTGATAAAATTGACTGCCCCCCCCCATTTTTTTGCCAAGATCCAGATCTCTCCCCACTGCCGAATTCTGTGAGAGGTACAGTGGTACCTTGACTTACAAAGGCGATCCATTCCGCAGCACTCTTCCTGAGTCGAATCCTTCGGGTTGACGAAGTGTCCGTTTGCGCATGCGTGAAGCGCGGTTTTGCGCTTCTGCGCATGTGCCGACCACGCGTGCCGCTTCTGCGCAGGCGCAGAACATGTGTGTGGCGAAAAGACTTCCGGGTTTGCCGACTTCGTAAGTCGAAACCTTCGGAAGTCGAGTCATTCGGATGTCGAGGTACCACTGTATTTGAGAGGGAATGTGCATGTATGGCTCCTTTGCACCCTCTTGTCCCCACATTTCCCCTCCCTTAAGTTTTCTCTCCGGTTCTCTCAACATATGTAAATAAGAGTTAAAAACCAGGAAGGACAAGCCCTGGCTATCCTATTCAAAATTTATTGCTCTCCAGTTCTTTTTCTTGTTGGAAAAAAAAAACCCAACACTCTTGCTTTTCTCCATCTTCCCCTTCCTTCGCATTCCAGCTGCCTGGAGCAAAGGACTTGATGCTTTTTTTAAAAAAAAATGTTCAGAAAGCGCTGAGTCGTCATCCCTGGATGTTTGTTGTGTTTCAGTCATGCTAGCCCTTTGATCTTCCCTGTGTTGCAGTGCTTCGCTCACTTACATCAATACTGATGGCTGTTGACAGCCAAATTGTTGCTTATGCTCCCATTAATTAAAAATTTATGCTGCTGATAATTTGGTAACCAGGACAATATTGCACATGTTATTAATTACATTTGCCTTCCCGTATTCTGCTCTGTCTGCCAGCATTTGTTGCATTAATATCTAAAACAGGGCACTGTTTTGTTTTTGTTTTTAAAGCAAACATACACAAAGACATCGATGGCCCCGATCCCACGCATTGTTAAATGCACTCAAGCCCATGGCATCCTTCTCTGAAGTGGACATTGCGGGGACACAAGATGCGACCGACTTGATCCCTTGGCAAATGGAGGCACTCTTACTCAGCACAATGGCCTTGTTACCCATTATTTATTGACAATTACGCCCTCCAACAATGTCACCACCATGTCACCCATTCAATTCAATCCTTTGTTTTCTGAGAAAATCAAGCATGCTACCTGTGTCGCCAGGATCTGTCGGGGCTTCGAAACAGCCTGTCTTACAAAAGGCTTCATTCAACCAAAGTTTAGCTCTTTGTTTAACGTGAATCGCAGTGGCATATGTCAGGGCCCACTGCTGTCCTCCACACATCCATTAACATTTATGGGAGTTACGCATATTAAGGCACAACAAACCAAAGAGGGTCTATTCGTGTTACAGCAAATTCTTTTCTCCCAGAGATGCTAACAGCTGTAATAAAAGTCCTGGGCAAGTGGTTGGGCAAGGTCTTTCTTTGATTTGAGAGGGGATCTTTTTTAAGCCGTGGTTTTTGAGTTTTGTTTTGGGGGACCTTCAAGACCTCACTTGGGGCTTATAGATGAGATGTTGAGTAATGGTGGAGTCTGGCTCAAGACTTATCTCGGGCTGGCGTGTTTCTTCATGCAGACTGGAACAACTCATTTCCCCACCTGAGTCAAAAGATACGACGGTACGTCTCCCCTCCATGGACCTCCGTTTAAAAAAGCCGACAAGACTGACAGTTCTGTTGTACTTCAACACTGTAAATAGGGTAGCTGCTGAAGGGAGCAAGCTGCCTGCTACACACAGCTCTGTCCCCCAACACCTCCCATAGCTCCCTGCCCCTCAGCACCAACAACCTGAGGCAACTGACTTCTCTACCTAATGTCAGAGTCGGGCAAGCTCTGGTGGACAGGCTTCTCTGAAACACATGGTTCCCACCATGCTATTTACTGCAGCCACAGGGAGAAGGTTGTGTGTCTTGGGGTACACACTCAGTTCATTTGGAGCAGTGCCAAGGCTCAATTATTCATGCTGAAAGCACACACACACACACACACACACACACACACAAGAAAGACAATTCTATGGCAAATGGGCAGAACTTCGTTCAGAAGAAAATGTACTGTATGTGAGAAAGTTTCCTTGAGTGCGGAAAGTTTGAAAACCACCCTTTTTGCAAATTATTATTAGTTTGGAGCACAGGAGTTAACGCTAATTCCCCGTGAATATTAAGCTCTGTTTTGAGTTAGCAATTGTAACTGAGCCAAAATCACTTTCGGTGTAAAATCTTCCGTGACTCAATTGATTCCCTTTCCCCCTGCCACTTTAATTATTATTGTTGAATTTGATCCAAATTGCACCAGTTGGGAGTCTGGATCGAGACTTATCTCGGGCCTGCATGTTTCCTCGCACAGACACGTGTTGTTTGGTGGGCGGTTTTAACTCGCCACACACCTAAATTCCACACACAGCGACTTTAACCGAAAGTGCTGATAGTGGGTATTCCCAGACGAGAGGGGGAAAGGACTTCTGAGCTTGCCTTTATTCTTCAAAGCCTTCATTAGGCTGACGCACATTGTTTTGATTCATTTTTAAAGATATGCACCTCTCTAGAGCCTACAAAGCTGCAAATGCTCCTTGTAGTGGTGTGCTGCTTCTTACCCACACCAAAGCAGAACCATCTGGGCGAGCAAATGCTGAGACGGTTGAACCCTTTGAAAAGGGGACCAACCCATACACTTTTAAGAACTGCATTAACACATAAGAAGAACCCTGCTGGATCGGACCAAAAGACGATCTAATCCTGTTTCCCACAGGAGCCAATCAAAGGCCCCCAGGGAAAGATACAAGTAGGGGATGAAGACACGCCAAGCACAATTCATAGTGTTGGTGCTGACCTTTAAAGCCCTAAATGGCCTCGGCCCAGTATATCTGAAGGAGCGTCACCACTCCCATCCTTCAACCCAGACACCGAGGTCCAGTTCTGAGGGCCTTCTGGTGGTTCCCTCACTGTGAGAAATGAGGTTACAGGGAGCCAGGCAGAGGGCCTTCTCAGTAGTGGCGCCCACCCTGTGGAACACCCTCCCATTAGATGTCAAGGAAATAAACAACTACCTGACTTTTAGAAGACATCTGAAGGTAGCCCTGTTTTTAATATTCTGCTGGGAGCTGCCCAAAGTGGCTGGGGAAACCCAGCCAGATGGGTGGGGTTTAAATAAATTATTATTATTATTATTATTATTATTATTATTATTATTATTATTATTTCTCGCTGTTCCACCTTAGCAGCTGGTATCCAGTGGGATCACAGCTCCATACAACCATAATCCATGGATTTATCTAATCCTCTTCTAAAGACACCTGAAGTCCCATGCATTTAAAGCAGCATTATATCACTTCAATCCAGGAACTGTTGTGCTGACCTCACTGCACCCTTAACAAGCTACACTTCTCAGGATTCTCCATGACTTGGTGAAGCTAGTAGTCATCACTACACCCTGTGGCAATGACGTTGGCCATTCATTATCTGCTGCGTGGAATAGTTTTCTTTTTGTTCCAAACCTCCTGCCCATCAACTCCATTGGATGCCCCCACGTTTATCAGACACACATTCCACAACATGCATCATTTCATACATACATTGTTCCAGAAAAGAAACTTATGAAAGCCACTCTGTGCTTCTGGAGATGAGTTAGGCACTTCTCTGATCTTGCTTAACATCTTGAGATTCAAGGTCTTCCTATCCAGCTGTGTAGCACCCATGTCCATCTGATGTCTCCCCCATGAAGATCACACATCAGACTGAGATGCAACTATAAACAAGGCTTTATTCGGAGGTGGGCTTTGGTCTTTCAAATTTCAGGGACGCCTTGTGCAAGGCCAAAATTTGGTGCCCCCCCCACACCTCGCCTTCATTTCTGCTCCGTTCACTATGTCATAGTTGTGAAACCCAGTGCTGTGGTCACGCTACTCTAAATCTGCCTCAGCTTTATTCTCTGTGGCTGTGCATGTGTTTGCTCTTGGAAAATCTGAGGTCATTTTTTGCACCATAGGGGCTAAAATACTCTGCTGTGCCTCACTCAGGACACCTACTTGTCTCATGTGCAAATGATAAACCTTATGCTGAGTGGATGTCACTGCCTTGCATACCTGGGATCCTGATTCCCATAGCTCCTTCCCTATTTGTAGTGACTATCAGAGTTCAGAACCTGTTCTTATGATGGGCTGGATCAAAACTCCTTTCTGAAATGCTGGGCAGCACAAAAGGATTTCACCACCTGAGACAAAGGACAAGATTGTGCCCCCTCTCAGTTGCACATTCAGAAGCCAGTTGGATTGGCAGCTGAAACTCATTTGAACACTGGCAGCTGAGAGTCCTCCTCCATGGAATCCAAGAGTGGCAGGTTAGCTTAGGTAGTAATGGGTGGCACACAGTGTTCTGTCCTCCAAAACCTGTCCTCCAACATCTCACCACCACTCCTTGCCCACCTCCCAGAATCTGCTTCTACACTCTACCTAATGATAGAACTGTGGTAAATGTTAAAGCACGGGAGGCACAGTGGTCTAAACCACCGAGCCCTTTGGGCTTCTCGATTGGAAGATCAGTGGTTCAAATCCCCACGATGGGGTGAGCTCCCGTTGCTCTGTCCCAGCTTCTGCCAATCTAGCAGTTTGAAAGCATACCAGTGCAAGTAGATAAATCGGTACTGCTGCGGCAGGAAGGTAAACAGCGTTTCCATGCGCTCTGGTTTTCTTCTCAGTGTCCTGTTGTGCCAGAAGCAGTTTAGTCATGCTGGCCACATGACCTGGAAAGTTGTCTGAGGACAAATGCTGGCTCCCTTGGCCTGAAAAGTGAGATGAGCGCTGCACCCCATGGTCATCTTTGACTACACTCTACCTAATGGTAGGGCTGGCCGTGCTTCGTCTTTCTTCTCCAATTCCTTTCCTTTTCCACGCAGAGTTATTCCGGCAAGGAACAGCCCGTTTTGTTAGCCCGCAGGTAAACTAAGCAGAAATGTGTTTGCAAAGAATCCATGTTCTGGTGTCGAGTATGCTTGAGGACTTTGCCAAATGTTCACTGGCAAAACTTTTATTTGCAAGAGTGGGGTATGGCGGCTCCCCCAAACCTTCAAATGTGTGCGCAGGACCCCATGGTGTGACAGTCTCGTAGAATTATAGAGCTGTAGAGTTGGAAGGGACCCCCAGGGTCATCTAGTCATGCTGATATAATTCAAATGAGAACTTGTGCTGCAATCCTTTGCATGCTTACCTGGGAGGAAGCCCTATTGAACATTGCGGCACTCAGATTCCAAGCCGACATCTCAGGATTGTGCGATTAAACTCTCAGCGCTTCGGTATAGCTGAGCTCCAGCATGATCGTTCCCACCTGCACTGCTCTCTAATTAGAAGCCAGCTGGAACTCTGGTTTTGTAACGCTGTTTTCATGTCAACACTTTATTGCCCTTCATAACTGTGTTCCCATAAGTGCATTCTGGGAAGTTGCTGAATATTTTCCCTCAGCGGCATCTGCTGCTGCTTGCAAGGAGGACTACGCGTGCTGTCAAGTTCTCAAAAGCTCTCACAAATGGGGAGGGCTGAGGGGCTGCTTTCTACCCAGGGTGAGTGGGTGGGATCTTGTGTTGCAACACTTTCACGGAGTGTCTTTTCCTGCTACTAAATAGGAAGACTCAGGTACAGCAAGTAGATTGATAGCAAGGTGAGGTAGAAACAGTGGCGGACAAACATTTTGGGGGGGCCCTGACGCTTGAACTGTCATGGCCGCCCATTTGCAACCAGCAACAAGGCCTGGGTAACCACAGTTATCTTATTCAATGGGGTTGTTCACAACAACCTTTACCATATATTTGTTATTGACCAGGGGGTGCAAACTTGAATAAAATATTGGGGGGGGGGGTTTCCCAGGCAAGCCCTGCATAGCTGATCATATGATGAGACACACATACACCATTTGAATGGCAATGTCCTTCAACTTAAAAATATTTTATTGGAGGGGCTAAAAGGGCCTTGGCCCCAAGGAGTTGGCTAAACAACAAAAAATTAATCAATTTGAGCCGTGCTGATACTCACCATGAAGCTGTTACAGAAAGTGCCACAGTTTTAACATGGGGGAGGTGCTGCTACTGTGTACCTTTGAGTACCCCCAGAAAAAAAGCACTGGTTCTACTAGACCCATTTTTTTAAAAAAAATGCATTGTGGACTCAAGTTGCTTTTGGGGCCCCTCTGGAATTAGGTGACCAGAAGCTTAAGCCTCATCTGCTCCTGGTTAGAAATGCCTGTGCAATGGTGAAAGTCCTTTAGACCCACCTGGAATTCTGCCAGGCCCAAATATTTCCACCTGGGATGTGTTTGCACTGGCTGTTTTCCAGTACATACCATCAATTGCCCTGGCTGCCATAATTAGCTCTGTTGTTCATAACATGCTGCATGTCGTGTCTTGATTACCTGTTTCCAGTGCCCCCCACCCCCACCCCTGCCCTGTGATCTAAAGGATCTTCACTAGCTCCCAGTACGTTTCCAAGCACAATCCAAAGTGTTGGTGCTGACCTTTAAAACCCTCAATGGCCTCGGCCCAGTATATCTGAAGGAGCATCTCCACCCACATCGTTCAGCCCCGATACTGCCGTCCAGCTCTGAGGGCCTTCTGGGGGTTCCCTCGCTGCTAGAAGTGAAGTTACAGGGAAGTAGGCAGAGGGCCTTCTTGGTTGTCATGTCCTCCCTGTGGAATGCCCCCCCCCTTCCCATCAGATGTCAAGGAGAGAAAGTACTACACAACTTTTAAAAGACATCTGAAGTCAGCCCTGTATTGGGAAGTTTTGAACGTTTAATGTTTTATTATGTTTCTATAAATGCTGGAAGCCACCTAGAGTGGCTGGGGAAATCCAGCCAGATGGGCAGGGTATTATTATTATTATTGTTATCATTATTATTATTATTACCCCCTTTAAACAGATTCTAATATTGGTGCAGCATAATTGGTGAATGATGAACACCCCTGTGTTCCCCTGCTCTAGAAAGTGTATTCCTATGAAAAACCAAGAAGAGAGATGACCATGCCTGTTGCCATTTTCTTCGGATAAAGATCCTTAGGCTTGGAAATTTACTACTACTACTACTACTACTATTTATATACCGCCCTATACCCGGAGGTCTATTTTGCCATACAAATCATCAGGCCCTGTTAAAAAATTAGTAAGAAGCAGTACCTTCACACATGCACTCAAGCCTAGCAGCACATACCAGTGTTTATCTATGGCACATACATGCACATGCGAAAGTGTGGTGCATTATTTGAAAGGTTGAATAACTCTGCTTCTTACCTCTCCAGGGCCCTTTTCTTTCCTAGCGAAACTGTGAGCAAGCGTTTTACCATACAGTATTGTGATAAAAAATTGATGGGGCAGGTTGACCCCTAATCAGATTGCATTGGGGACTGGATCCAGTCCAACAGTTATCATTTATTTACCTCATTATTTAATTATTAAGCCTATATCCAACCCATATGATGAAACATAGGCTCGCGAGGTAGCTTGCAACACTATAAAAAGACCAGCTACATAATCTATGAAAGCAAAATATAAAATAGGATATAAAACTATGAAATGGCATCATCATCATCATCCCACCAGGAAGGAACAGACATGTTTTGAAAGCACCATGAAATCAGATGGCTTGCAAAAGATAAAAAAATATATCATGAGTGACTGCCTACATTCCCTCAGAAAGGAAGCTCGAAAGCACTGGAGCCACCATCGAAAAAGCTTGGCTGCTCATAGATGTAAACCTAGTTTCCGGAGGCTATGGAACTCTGAGCAAGGAATAACACAAGTATATGGGAACTGTAGACATTGCTGGAGAAGTGAATTCTCCGCAACCTCAAAAAGCCAGTTATCTAGGTTTTGGGGAGGAGGCTAAAAGGTACAGGTAAAGGGACCCCTGACCATTAGGTCCAGTCGTGACCGACTCTGGGGTTGCGGCGCTCATCTCGCGTTATTGGTTGAGGGAGCCGGCGTACAGCTTCCAGGTCATGTGGCCAACATGACTAAGCTGCTTCTGGTGAACCAGAGCAGTGCACAGAAACAGCGTTTACCTTCCCGCTGTAGCGGTACCTATTTATCTACTTGCACTTTGATGTGCTTTCGAACTGCTAGGTTGGCAGGAGCTGGGACCTAGCAACGGGAGCTCACCCCGTCGCGGGGATTCGAACCGCCGACCTTCTGATCGCCAAGCCCTAGGCTCTGTAGTTTAACCCACAGCATCACCTGCGTCTCTAAACCATCTAGTGTCTCTCTAATTGTTCTTTTAGTATTGTTATGAGTTACATTTTGCAGTGTCGTTATTACATTTTTGTGTACTTTACATGTAAACTAAAAAAAAAAAAGCAATATAAAAAGAGGGAGGGAGGGAGGGAGACTGTTTGCACCTGCATTTTTTTGGAGGTGGACATACACATTTTTCTGATTAGCGCATGTCTCATAACTTCCCATTGAAATGTTGTAACTCTTTGTGTCACAATTGTAGTGGGGGTGTTTGACTTTTTGTCCCACTTTTGTTGCGCTATAGTGCAAGAATGTCCTTCCAGATGACAATAATGTGGCGACGTTGGAGGAAGGCATTGCAGAACAACTAATGTAGGGGGATAAGGTGTAGACGAACCAGTATGAATTCACCACTAATGCACTATTGTTGCATCAATGATATGTAGCAGAATAATCCCACAAAACTACACTGGTGTGTGTGTGTGTGTGTGTGTGTGTGTGTGTGTGTGTGTGTGTGTGGAGATCTTAGCAATCACCTGGAGAGATACAGATGGAAATAAGGAAGAGTTAGGAGTATGAATGAACACACGACTTGTGGCCAAAGCCAATAATTGCTGCTTTCTTTCCAATGAACAGACTTCCTTCGCTTAAGTGGAATTAGAATCACAGCCTTAATTAGACCCAGAACAGAGAGGTAACATCAGAAGTGAATTACCTTCAAATAAATAGATAGATGATCAACAGATAGTCTGCCCCTTTTGTCTTTATCGTTATTGGCAGTGCATTTGAAATTAATCCATCAGTCTGTAAATCCTCTACACTTTCAGAGCCAGGAGCTTGTACCTCTAAAAGGCAAATTTCCCTTTGCTGAATTTCCCTTAAAAAAAAAAAAAGGCAGCCACCACAAACAGCATCAGCACACCCTAAAAGTAACAACCGAGAGAGGCTGTGAAAAATCTAGTTCAGAATAAATTGGCTGTGCTGAAACATTTGTAATTAAGCATGATAACCAATTACAGAAATACCTGGCGAAGCTCAGCGATTCACTTCTCTCACATCAGAGGCTTCCTAATCAATTTGGAATAAACCAGGCGCTGCTAGAGAAAATAAGCAAGATCACAGCGTTTGCTAATGAGTCTCAAAAATGGATTTCACCGCATGAAAATGTTCATTGTCAGGTGAAAGGAAGCATTCCTGAAATCTTCAGGGTCATTTCCATTTGCATGCGACTGGAGCAAAGCCCTCTTTGTTCTTTTTGTTTCTTTTCTTTCTCCCCCACCTTCCCCCACCCCCACCCCCGCTACAAGGCTGCTTTTCCTCCAGTGATTTAACATTATGGAATCAATGTGGCCTACTAACTTCTAAAAATATACCCAAATAAGAGTGTTTTGTGCTGAAGCAGCAAGTATCCGTTTTCAATTATTACTTAATTTGACTCCGCAGCACCGCTTTCCTCGAATTCAAATGTGCAGATGTATGACATTTGGTAGAATTGTTTGACAGAAGGCACAGTGGCACAGCTCTGAAGCACATGCCAGAGGAGTGTATTATGACATGAATGACACCACTTAATACATTTGTAAAATGTAAAGCTCCTATGCACTGCTTCCCACAGGAACATGAGCTACGAGCAGGCTGTTCCGAGATCACGCCTTTTGAAGGTAGCAAGAAATGTTTACAACCAACAAGGCCTCCAGGGGAGTTGGATCACTTGCTTGATTCCTTTTCACCATGAGAAGAGAGACTTCAAATTTAAGCATCTCGCCTTCCCTTGCTTTATCCAGGACATGGGCCATGGGGAAATTTGTGCCTGCCTGCACATGCCTCTGGTTACGTTTTACTTCAAGCACTAAGTGTCCATTAGCACGTTACCATAAGAGATGGGTAAACTGAGCCCATTGTAATAATGAGATCCGGTAGTTAATTTACAAGGCTAGCAGCAAAAACTTGAACCAAAGCTTTCCTATATCCCAAGCTTTTGAATCATGGTCGGATTTTAGTGTACAGTCGTACCTTGGATCCGGAACGCCTTGCAACTCAAACGTTTTGGCTCCCGAACACTGCAAACCTGGAAGTGAGTGTTCCGGTTCGCTAACGTTCTTTGGAACCCGGACATCTGACGTGGCTTCCGCAGCTTCCGGTTGAGTGCAGGAAACTCCTGCAGCCAATTGGAAGCCGCACCTTGGTTGTCAAAAGTTTTCGGAAGTCGACTGTATGTGCATCATCTAAATGCACCTTAGGAACAATGTGTGCTTAGAGCAATGCTCTCTTTCTGCCCCTGCACATCAAGACATTAAACATCAAGATTAGAGGATTAAAGATGTGAAGTTATCATGTTTAAAAATTACTAATTACTAATGGAATAACACATAAATGGCTATATTTTTAAAGCGTTTATTCAAAATTACAATACGGCTTTGTCCGCTGCCATAAAATCACTGAATGATCACTCCAGTCCTCAATCCCACAATTTGTGCCCTCCTTGAACTGAGTGCACATTGAGCAACATGCCGTGAGTACAATGCCCTGACTGTATTGTTGTCGAAAAGAAAATTGAAAATTGTTTTCTAAAGCAACATTCCAGTGTGTCATGTCATGTCCTTGTTACTCTAAATGTCCAAAATTTGGTGAATATTAACATTCACTGGTAAGATTTTAAGATGCTCAACAGGAAATCTTGTTTTAGGGTGGCTTGTTTTTGACGTTCACACCCATAAATGATTGAGATGAAGTGGATGCTGAAATCAATAGACCAATTAGTTGCTTTAAATGGTACTTAGTCACATTTAACTTTGGCTGCATCAGGCCCAATATCTTTTAAACATTCAGAAATGGAGGGTTCATTTCCTTCTCCCAGTTAGAATGATGAATCCTGATATGCAGGCTGCATCACCCATTGCTGATCTAACAATTACTTATCATATTTGTACATTATTCCAACAAGGATCACATGAGTGAATGCTGCCCCATTTTATCCTCAAAATTTTGATGCAGGGCTGCATTGAAATATAGTGATTGGCTGGGATGCGGGTGGCACTGTGGTCGCAACCACCAAGCCTCTTGAGCTTGTGGATTGTAGGGTCAGCAGTTCAAATCTGCACGACGGAGTGAGCTCCCATTGCTCCATCCCAGCTCCTGCCAACCTAGCAGTTAGAAAGTATACCAGTGCAAGTAGATAAATAGGTACCACTGCAGGTGGAAGGTAAATGGTGTTTCTG
Organism: Zootoca vivipara; assembly: GCF_965207765.1. Lineage (NCBI taxonomy): Eukaryota > Metazoa > Chordata > Lepidosauria > Squamata > Lacertidae > Zootoca > Zootoca vivipara. The sequence goes on from NC_142591.1 coordinate 20,242,356, forward strand.
TGCACCATGGAGGGAGTGAGAGATTTTACTTTCTTGGGCTCCATGATCACTGCAGATGGTGACAGCAGTCATGAAATTAAAAGACCCCTGCTTCTTGGGAGAAAAGCGATGACAAACCTAGACAGCATCTTAAAAAGCAGAGACATCACCTTGCCAACAAAGGTCTGTATAGTTAAAGCTATGGTTTTCCCAGTAGTGATGTATGGAAGTGAGAGCTGGACCATAAAGAAGGCTGATCGCCGAAGAATTGATGCTTTTGAATTACGGTTTTGGAGAAGACTCTTGAGAGTCCCATGGAGTGCAGGAAGATCAAACCTATCCATTCTGAAGGAAATCAGCCCTGAGTGCTCACTGAAAGGACAGATCGTGAAGCTGAGGCTCCAATACGTTGGCCACCTCATGAGAAGAGAAGACTCCCTCGAATAAACCCTGGTGTTGGGAAAGATGGAGGGCACAAGGAGAAGGGGTGACAGAGGACGAGATGGTTGGACAGTGTTCTCGAAGCTACCAACATGAGTCTGACCAAACTGCGGGAGGCAGTGGAAGACAGGAGTGCCTGGCGTGTTCTGGTCCATGGGGTCACGAAGAGTCGGACATGACTAAATGACAAAACAATGTTTCGGTCACGGTGTCCTGTTGCACCAGAAGCGGTTGAGTCCTGCTGGCCACATGACCCAGAAAGCAGTCTGTTAACAAGCGCTGGCTCCCTTGCCCTGAAAGCAAGATGAGTGCTGTGACCCCATAGTCGCCTTTGACTAGACTTAACCTTCCAGGGGCCCTTTACCTTTACCTTACTTTACTTTCATTACTGAAACATATTTGCATGAATTTGTATCTGAGGCTCACTGATATTTACAGATAACACAACACACTTGCTGCTCTCACAGTTAAAACTCTCACACAGTTGATAACTGAACTAAAAGCAGGGAAGCCTGCATATGTATGACAGCACAAGATTCTATGAAACAGCATTAAACCTTTGCATAGTATTATGGATGCAACATTCCCACATTAACAGCCTTGACCTCCTTGAATTTGTCCAATCCTCTTTTAAATCCATCCAAGTTGGTGGGTTTACTGCCTCCTGTGGGAGAGTTCCATAGTCTAACCATGAAGAAGTTCTTTTTAAATCCATCCTGAATCTTTCAACATCTAACTTGCTTGGATGTCCATGTGTTCTAGTGTTACTGAAGAGAAAGAAAAACTTTCTCTTTTTACTATGTTTTATATATGCTGTAAGCCGCCCAGAGTGGCTGGGAAAACATAGCCAGTGGGCGGGGTATAAATAATAAAATAATAAAAATAATTGATTTGTTGTTGTTGTTGTTGTTGTTGTTGTTGTTGTTGTTGTTGTTGTTGTTGTTAGCCACTTTCTCCATGTCATGGCTGATTTTATAAACTTCTAGCATGTCAACAACACCACAATCACCCATTGACATTGCATGGATGAGACCAGCACAGGATGCGAAGTCGGGTGAATTTGGGACTGCCAAGTTGGGCATTGGCCAAACTGCTGTATGAATACATGAAGCTGCCTTATGTTGACACTGGTCCACCTAGCCCAGTTCTTCCTGCTGTCAATGATGGCACAAGATCTCTCCTCCTTCTGCTTCCTACAAGATTTTTTACAACCAAGCAGCATATGAATTTTATGAAAAAAGGAAATAAAATGTTTTATTTGTTAATCTTTCCCTAAACAAATGTACCCCCCCATCTTTGCCCCTGCCAAATGGCACCCAAGGCAATGTGTAAAGCAAAGCACACAGGACACAATGCCACCCACATTTTATATTTTATAAATGTATACAGTGTACACTTCTTTCTTCTGCCCCAGCTTTTGACTGGTTATAGCCTGTGGAGGAAGGAAGAAAGCGCATCCCTTTCAAAGGATATCCAACAATGGTGGTGATCAGAGTAAGCAGAGACTGCTGCATTTTTTTATTTTTATTTTTTATTACTTGCAGCTAGTGTCTTTCAGCTCTGAGCATCTGATTCGCAGACTGTCGGTCCCTAAGCCAGAGGCATGAGAGAAGGAATCCACAGCAGGGAGTAATGTAATGCCATCTTCACTATTTCTCCTCTAACAAAACACACAGAGAGATTACTTTGATGGTAGGAGATCTGCCTGCAAACACGCTCAGTTTAGATGGGTAGCCGTTAGGAATTTGGGACAGACAGATGTGTATTGCTGCTATGGAACGGCTTCAAAGACATCAACACAGCTTTGCGTTGTGCCACCTTTCAGACCGGCACACTTCTTAATGCAATAGTACCTTTGAATCATTTACAGGTGCACTGCTCAGCACTTGGTAAATTCAATGTCAAGCATAGGAGGCAACTCGTGGGGTCGAGGTCCCTTCAGCCCCCCCAATAAAATATTTGAGGGCCCTGCCCCCCCCCCAAGTGGTTAGGCATTGCCATTCAAGTGCCACATCATGTGATTGATTATGTGGGGCAGGGCATACCTTCCCCCCCCCACCGCCCCAATATTTTATTCCAGTTTGCACCCCTGACGTCAAGTGACATCACCTGCATGTGAAAATTGTTGGTTTTTGTATTTTGGTTAAAGGGGGAAATAGATAGAGTAAAATAAAAGGAGACTTCCCAGGATGCCTTGGTACAGGTTTTGGGCAAGTATTTTGTGTGTGAGTATGAGAGAGAGTAGGGATGCAGGTGGCGCTGTGGGTTAAACCACTGAGCCTAGGGCTTGCCAATAAGAAGGTTGGCAGTTCGAATCCCTGCGACGGGGTGAGCTCCCGTTGCTCGGTCCCAGCTTCTGCCAACCTAGCAGTTCGAAAGCACGTCCAAGTAGATAAATAGGTACCGCTCCGTCGGGAAGGTAAACGGTAAACATGTACAGTAGTCAAATCACATTGGCTACATTGCATTGCCATTAAGCCAACTGGACCTAATCTCTTTATGAGAGAGAGCACCCCAGTAGAAATTTAAAAACACAAAACATGCGGCAAACTAAAGCAGGTAAATTTAGGCTGCTAGACCTTTAGCATACCCCCTTCTAAGTCACTTCCAAAATTTCCTACTTCCCCTTAGCATAGAAAGAGACCACCTATTTCTTCAATTAAAATTTGTTTACTTACAAAATCTTCAAAGGTCAGATTCATGTGTTTTTCCATACAGCAGCAGGAAAAGACAAGCAGTATGGTTTAGTTTCAAAACTGGGAAAATATTTCTAAATTATTTCTAGTAAAAAGGTAAAGGTAAAGGGACCCCTGACCATTAGGTCCAGTTGTGGATGACTCTGGGGTTGCGGCGCTCATCTCGCTTTACTGGCCGAGGGATTGGTGTACAGCTTCTGGCTCATGTGGTCAGCATGACTAAGCCTCTTCTGGCAAACCAGAGCAGTGCATGGAAATGCCGTTTACCTTCCAGCCAGAGTGGTACCTATTTCTCTACTTGCATTTTGTTATGCTTTTGAGCTGCTAGGTTGGCAGGAGCCGGGACCAAGCAACGGGAGCTCACCCCGTCGCAGGAATTCGAACCGCTGACCTTCTGATCAGCAAGCCCTAGGCTCTGTGGTTTAACCCACAGCGCCACTCTCATCCCATATTTGTCTAGCAGAAACACAAAAAATGGCTTGCTAAAGCCACGTGGTCTAAGCCATTGAAGACCTTTCCCTTTTTTCCTTTTTTCCTTTTTATTTTTTGCAAGAGTGAGGGCAAGAAGCTCTGCCCTGGCTCTGATTTGGCTTCTGATATCATCATGTAGTCAAATCACATTGGCTACATTGCATTGCCATTAAGCCAAACCAGAGGGAAGACAACACCTCGTCCTCAGTCTGGTACCTAGTAGGTATAAAAATATGGCACCAAATAGGAGCAGGGAGGAATTGCCAGTGGTGGTGAATGGAGCCAATGGAACCCCCTTAAAAATAAGTGACAAAATGGTGGTCTCGGTTCAGAACCTGAAAACAGGATGTCAAAAGAGGGGGCCATTCCACCTCCACCTTTCTTTTGATACCCATCTCTGGCAAAGGATTCACTGTGATTATGAACTGCGGGTGCGGCACATGGAAACAGACTGAAAAAGCCCACCAGAAAGATGAAAAAATAGATGTGTTTCTCAGACTTCATGCTGTGATTTAGGAAATAAGTCCTGGCTGGGATGTCTTTTCGAGGATATCCCTGAGGAATATCCACATCATTACTATTCCCCTGAAATCAAAGGAGGGGGAACATCTTTTAAAAGGTGGGGGGAGTGAAGGCACAACTGTCCCAGATTTCTTCCCCCCCCCCTCAAACTATAGCTGGGAGATCATGAGGTGGGGGAGAGGGGAAATGAAGTTGGGGGTGTAAATGTGAACCTTTCATCAATTTGGCCTCTGTTTGCCTCCAAGCCCTGTATCTTCCAAGTTTACCCTTGTCAGAAGCTTCAGCAGCTATAGTTTCGCTGCCTTTCAAGAAAGAGATAATTGCTTTCCTTGAGTCACATGCTTAGTTATATGGAACTCCCTCCTCCTTCATTTTTTACCTTGCTCCCCCTCGCATGTGGTTGAAGAACCACCTCGCTCAAAATAATTTACGATGCTGCATTGGAGATGCTAATGTGCCTTCTAAAGCTGATCGAATGCAGGAGCTCTGACAAGTTCACATTTTGAAGTCCTCTTTGAACTCTGAATCTCTCTCTCTCTCTCTCTCTCTCTCTCTCTCTCTCTCTGCATTACAAACAGCGGATGATTATAAAATAGAGCAATAAAGGAGTCTTTTGATACTCTTTCTCAGCAGCAACCATCAACGCACAACTTGCTAGGGAGTGAATTTCTGGGTTTTGCCAGGTTCCCCATCAGCAGGTGTCTGAGTAAAATCCGGTGAGTGTTTTCTGTGGCATGCAGTTTATCAGAGACTGAGCTACCAGGCAGAGAAACCCAAAAGAGGGAGTGTTTATGATGAAAGCAAAGAAACACGGCCTCCCAAATATTATTTTGTCAAAGTCAAAACAGTACGTGAAATCTGCTTTTGCTTTAGGGGGCCAAGTGAAATAACATGCCAAGACTTAACAGTGCAGTCCTCTATGTTTCTTTTCAGAAGTAAGCGTCTTTGAGTTCAGTGGGACTAACTTTCAGGGAAGCGAGTATAGGATTTCAGCATAAGGCCTCATCCACACTGAAGCGAAATGTAGATTTGAAGATTCTTAACAGTTGTTCATATGGCATTCTTGGAAGTACATACTAAATTCACTATCTATGCCTCCCTGGTCTATTATCTCCCCTTTTTTTTTGTCTTGGGTCAGGGCACGCACCATTCTACTTCCATTTGCTGGTGATTGCTGCTCCATTGTGGCTGAAACATTTTTAAACCTGCCCTTACCTTGCAGAAACCAGGATTGAGCTGAGTGTTCCCTAGCTGCAGGTGTGCCAACTCTAGGGGGCGGAGATGCCATCAGCCCCCTCAATATTCCTTAGCAGGGAGCTCAGCTCTCTCCCCATATTGAGGGGGCAGAGGAGGCGGAACTGCTGAATACTAGAGAGGAGGAGTCACAGCCATTGAAGCTGCAAGGTTCTGGGGCAAGGCCTCTTCCCAACAATGCATGCACATTGTGCATTGCATATGTGACGTCACAGGCGTTCAATGCCACCTGCAACACTCATTGCTGGCCCCCCAATCTTTGGTCCAAGGTGGTGCCTCTGCCTAGCTGATGGGCAGAGACCTCAATTTTGCTTGATTTGGATATGCCACATCTTTCCCTGAGCTCAGCCCTGCTGGGTCGGTATCCACAGACACACACACAGTGGGTCCACTTTCACAGGTGGGCAGGACCACCCACCTGTCAATCACTTAACAAAAATGTCCGCCACCCCTGCAGCACATGTTCAGTTTCTGTATTGTTATTCATTGTATATTATTGTTCTGCAGTAGCTGGCGGGGGCTTTGCATGACTATAATAATTACTTACATGTTTTGACTTTTTTGTGTGCACTTTTTTGTGTGCCTGATACATATATCACCACTGGCGGAGAAACAGGGGTGTGGGGGGAGAGCACTGCCCCCGATGGAACGATCCCAGTGGGATGCCATCACGGCTGCCCCCCTGCCCCTGGGACGCGTGCCAGCCATGCCCCCGCCTGCTCCCCACCCCCTGCTAGGGCGTGAAGCTCCGCCACTGTATATCACACATTTATATTTCATTGGTTCAGATTTATCCCTCTCTCCCTCTTTCTCCCCTGCCACCCCTCTGTGTGAGTTTACGATTCTCTTCTCCATTGCTTTTTTTTGGGGGGGGGGGGATTTACCAAGTACAAGCTGCTCTTGCATGTCAGCCATCAAATAAATCCTAAATGCCATTGCATAACCACCACCAAATGCTGCCAAACATATACCGTTGTTGGTGTTGTCTGAAATCAAGTATCAGATACCCGATTGGGATGTTTCATGTAGAAAAATCAGGATGTTCTTGAATTATTCAACATTTAACATTTGCAGAGGAGAGTTGGGCTGAGGAAGGGCTTCCTGATTTTCACAATGAGCAGCTTCAAGTATTTAAACGGCTTTGTATTCATCACCAGGCTGCCCCCTTCTGCTCCCTGAAACATGTTCTGCTTACATGACCTGCAGCTTAAAACTTCGTGTTTCTGTTATTTGTGCTAGCTTTCTCCGGAGTCCTAATGAGTGATCTACTGCAGCAATGATGAGTGAGTTAAGGCATGTCTAGAGACTGATGTTTTTTGTAGTATGTTCCAGGGAACAGTAAGTCCCTTTCCCTGCAGGGTCACTGCCATGCTCATCACAGGAAGTGAGCCGCGAGGGCTCATCCTGCAGAAGTCCATATCATCCATTCAGATTGGTGGAGCTTTGGTGTGTGTCAAAGCACTTACTCAACTGAATTGCAGAAATCAGAAACACTATACCTAATCCATGAAATTACAGCTCTCTGGACATGGTTTTTTTGTTTTTGTTTTGCTTGAAATGAGCAAGAGGGAGACTTTCTGCCAAGGTGATGATGGACAGAGTCGTATGGATGAATTCGTAAGGCCAGACAGGAATAACCTATAAGCAGAGGCCCATCCAGACTTGGTTCCCCAAATGGCAGGCCTGTCATGATGAAAAACAAAAGAGGCAGGCCAACTTGTGCCACTGTCTCATTGCTCATTTTCAGGAGTCCAGGTTCCCAGCTTGATAACATAGTAAGCGTAGGTAATTAAAAAGGAGGATTTATTGCAAAAAACAAACAGATAGCTCCGGATGGCTGACAAAGCCTCCAGTATCATTACTCTAGATGACCCTTCTGAAGATTTCTTCCTATGCTGACAGAACTTTCGCCCCTTACATCTTTTGTTTTGCTTCCTATCTAGAAGCCCTCCCATTCATCGACTCCTCGGACTGATTGGCTTAGCTCCTGCTTCTTCTTACTCTGACAAACTGTCTCCTTTCCTGTTCACACCTGTTGGAAACTCCTGAGAGCTTTGGCTGGGTTCCATCCCCCATCCCGCTCTCAGTTGTTCCCTCTGCAACAAGCATTCCAAGGGCGGGGGGGGGGATGCATTGTGCACTGACCGCTGTTCAGCCTGTGTCAGATCTAACTCTCTCTCTCTTCTGCAGCAGGCTGTAAAGTTACACTAGGAGCTGGCTTATTCCTGACACTCATTTTATAACTCTCTCTTCTTCTTTTTTAACCGACATAGGACACACTGTTTAGTCATGCAAAGTTACAAAATTATTTTAAAAAATCCTTCCAGTAGCACCTTAGAGACCAACTAAGTTTGTCATAGGTATAAGCTCATACCTATGACTTAGTTGGTCTCTAAGGTGCTACTGGAAAGATTTTATTTTATTACCTGTAACTTACAAAATTATTATTTTGTATGGCTTTATGGTTGTAGGCCTCTGGTGGCAAGTGGCTACTCCAGAAGGATGGCATTTGGGCTATGCACCCCAGCTGCTTAAATTAAACATGTTTTGCAAGTGGAAGAGAGAGAAAAGAGGTTGGCTGAGGTTTTTTGCAGCTGAGTTGCAAAAAGCAGCCTTGGGGGGATCTGTAAGGGCATGCTGTTGTTCTGCAAGGACTAATGTTGTTTCAAGACTAGCAATGCTGGCTGCAAATTTTACATTTGTAAATCAACATGTATCTTATTTGCAGGCACTTTTAAATGCTGAGCTATGAGGAAGTAGCGGGGGGGGGGGACATGATACAATAACCAAACATATACTACACAGTGAAAAGTCAACGGTAGCTGCTATTGGCAGAACTGCATCTTTTACTCAACAGACCTGAGGCCTCCAAGATGTTTTCGGCCAATTAATAAATGCAGTGATGGAGGGTGGAATCCAGGAAGAAGTCCCCCAAAAAAACTTTCTTGCGCCACTCTCGCTCCAGAAGATGAAGACAGCAAAAGGGCTTGAAGCTTTTGAGCTGGCTACAATTAAGATTGCGCAGACAGTGAAATTTCAAATTTTAGAAAAACCCAATTTCAAAATTGGGACATGCAGGTTTGAGTAAAACAACCACAGTTGTACAAGTGGCACGCCTATATTCAGCACAATCCCTGCTTAACGTGAACGAGGTTTAATCCAGCTTCTTGCAGTTCTTAAAATAGGCACAGGGAGGAAAGGCAGTGAAATGACAAAAATATGAGTGCTGATTCTCCATGGAGTTAGCCTCACACAGGTTGCTATTAATTAAGAAAATAATTTTAAACGGGCTTCTAATAACCTTTATTGCTGTCCTGTGTGTCGCCCCCCCCCGAAACACTTCTATTACTCAGATTGTGTGTGTGTGCGTGTATTTCAGATTTCAAACAGCAAAACAACATTAGCCGCTGTCTCTGCTTTTATCTCCAGTGTGAACTGATGGCTGTAGAAAGCTGCCTGCCTCTCCCTTAGGACCGTTCCATGAGTCACATTGTGTCACGCCATCTTTTATTTTCTCTAATACAGTAGGAAAGAGAATAATCACCAGTTTAGAGGGAATAGAAATCTCGATTGCTAAACACAAACTATTTTAGGAAAAGGTGCTACAGACTATCCTACCAATGGTCCATATAAAGTTGAACACAGCTTATATCCCCCCGGGATATTTTTGTGGGCCACCTGGAATCATTTGGAAAGGAGGGGGTCACAACAAGCAGTTCAGCATCAGAGGTCAGAACTGATGGGAAGTTAGTTTGCTTATTTTTAAAAATCAATCAATCAATTGCTTTTTAAAAAATCCACCAAATGAATAATAATAATAATAATAATAATAATAATAATAATATATTTATTTATATCCCGCCCATCTGGCTGGGTTTCCCCAGCCACTCTGGGCGGCTTCCAACAACAGATTGAAAATACACTAAAACATCAGTCATTAAAAACTTCCTTAAACAGATGTCTTCTAAATGTCAGATACTTGTTTATTTCTTTGACAACTGGTGGGAGGGCGCCAATACCAAGAAGGTCCTCTGCCTGGTTCCCTGTAACCTCACTTCTCGCAGTGACGGAACCGCCAGAAGGCCCTTGGCGCTGGACCTCAGTGTCCGGGGTGAACGATGGGGGTTGAGTTCTAAACTTCATGTATACTGGGCTGAGGCCGTTTAGGGCTTTAAAGGTCAGCACCAACACTTTGAATTGTGCTCAGAAACATACTGGGGGCCAATGTAGGTCTTTCAAGACTGGTGTTATGTGGTCTTGATGGCTGCTCCCAGTCATGTGTAGCTGTCGCGTTCTTGATTAGTTGTAGTTTCCGGGTCACTTTCAAAGGTAGCCCCACGTAGAGTGTGTTGCCGCAGTCCATGCGGGAGATAGCTAGAGCATGCACCAGTGGTTGGTTGGGCTGGTTGATCGTTTGGGCACAAGTCCAATGCCTATGCCAAACCTATTCTTCTGTAATCAACAGAGTTGTGGCCTCATTTCAATCACCAAAGGTTGCCTCATCTTTTTATTCGCTGCTGCTCCCTACCAGTGGCATGCAGTGATTTGTTGTTGTTGTTGTTGTTGTTGTTGTTGGGGAACAGTTAGGGCCAGAGGTGCCAGCTTGTGGAGAGCAATTGGAGGCTGATATTCCACATGTGACTTCGTAACATCCCAATGTCACGTGTGTGAGCATCATGCCTTCTTCTCTAAGCAGGGTAGAAGCTTCCTGGGCTTTGGGATGGAGGCACTAGGCCTCTGACAGGATGCTGGAGCCATCTGCCTCCTTCTCAAAGCCCACACGGCTTTGAGAAGGTGGTGGGAAAGGTCTTGGACCCCAAGAAGACATCATGCCTCCCTCCCTAAACCGGGAAGAAGCTTCCCGGGCTTTGGGAAGGAGATGCCAGGTTTTAAGACTTTAACACTCTAATTTACCGGGAAAATTTAGGAGACTAGCCTAGACCTGTCTATTGACCACACACCACTGCTCCCTACCCAGTGGCTTCAACACAACTGGAGCCATAATCAAATTCCACTCTTTGTGTGGAACTAGAGGAGCTGCTTGATCTCCTCCCAGGATGCCACATAGAAGTAACTGCTTTATAAAATATAGGCTTAGATTTAAAAGGGAGCGAGATCAAACAAGAGGATCAAAACGCCCAGCAAAACTGGGTTAGAGCAGGTGGGCTTGCCATGAAAGTAAGGAAGGTGGAGTGGAACAGATTCACTGTTTAGGGGCATGACCCTTTTTCCTTAGAAGCAAAGGAGATGCAAACGTTAACAGCTTTGTGGGAATCTGATTAAAGTCATTATAATTTCAGTGACCTGTGTTGGCAGTTTAAACAAACACACACAAAAAATCCTATGCTTTTGCACTCCTGGTTTTCTGCGCTCCCGTTCGCATGTGTGAAAGAGGAAAAACTTACCAAAGCGTCATGGAAGGCTTTGAAGACGCATCAGTCGGGAAGTCATTACACTGTCGAGGTGGATCTCTACATTGCAATTTTCATATCGTATAAAATATCAGAGAGGACTGGGTTCAAGAGGTTCTAATTAAAAGTTTCAGTCCAGGTGGATCAAAGCAGGTGGAAGCTCTCAACTTTATTAAATGCCATAGCTTAGTTGCAGAGAGCATGTTCAGAGTCTGGTTAAAATAAACTCCTGTACAACAGCAAGGTCCGCTGTTGTAGGCTTGCAGGCTCCGCTGGCAGGCTTGCAGAGCTACTTCCAGTCAGAGCAAGCAGCAGTTGGTTATACATATAGGCCATTCTTTATCACTTTAGTCTGGTGTCCTCTTGCTTGCATTTGACACTCTTTTCTATGATATTTTGATGATACGTGTATATATATATTTCCAGAACAAAGGATTTTTTTATCAGCCTGTGACCTTAACAATTCTCCAGTTGGCCTGTGCTTGGTAAGGTATTGCTAAAAGCGTCTTGGAAATCCAGAAGGCTGCATTCGGTATGACACACAATACAGCAAATCTCTGCTTTCATTTAAAAATCTTATCCAGGAGCTGCAGAGAAAAGCCAGAAAATGTGGGCAGATACAAGAAAGGATAGTTCCTTACTAGTTACAGGTAGGTAGCCGTGTTGGTCCGAGTCGAAGCAAAATAAAAAAATTCCTTCAGTAGCACCTTAAAGACCAACTAAGTTTATATTTTGGTATGAGCTTTCGTGTGCATGCACACTTCTTCAGATACACTAGAAACAGAAGTGTCAGACCCTATATATATACAGAGGGTGGTGGGGGTGGGTGGGAATGGGAGATGGGCTGATGGGAGTGGTAAACCTGTAGATGGGTGTTAATGGCTGCTGATGGCTGCAATTAGTCCTGGGCTAGTTCCTTACTAGTTAAGGAAGTGGGAAAGCGAAAGCGATCGCAGAAACAAATCTTGTGTTTTGGTGCAGAGCTAAAGCAATGGGTAGGGTTAATTCCAGACATGTTGATCATGCTGCTAGAAAAAGTATTAAAGAACAAATGGACTTACTTCCAAAATCTACTTTCAGAGTGTTTTTAATGAATTGTACTGGCAACTGTAGTGAGAAAAATATGAGAGCCAACAATGATTAATTTTAGCCGTTTTCATGTATCCAATGAGCCAGGGGCAAGAAAAAAGTAGCCGTCCACATATGGTTGGACTACAAATTCCATCAACTGATTGTTGGCCATGCTGGCTGTGAAATTATGGTAGCTGGAATCCAGCAACATCTGGAGGGCTGGAGGGCACCACTTTGGCTAACCTACCTGCAATAGACAATTTGTCACTTAATGTATTTTGGTCACAGCAGCCTTCTTGTGTGGTCAGGATCTTGCAGAGTTGAATGTATCTGCAGATGGCTCCTCCCTGGGAGACGGAACCCCACAAAGCAGTTTCCATCAGTCATTGACGATTCCCTGGAATCGCACATGCATAAACTCCATAATGGAGTTTAGGATGGCTAAATGAAGATAGCCTGGCTAAGGTGGGATCTTTCTCTCCTACACTCCGGAAGAACTACAGGCTTCAAAAAAATTGAATTTTTGTGCATTTGCATCTGTGTCTCATAAACACTCCGATTATGATTTTTTTTTGTTTTTTGCAATATGCTCCCAAAAGGGCAAGCTAACTTGCAGACCAAATACTGAAGTAGTCCACTAGCGTTACCACTATATGAGTGGAGAAAAATGGTAAGTCTAGCCCAATGAGTATTAGCATGCATGTGCAAACTCACTTTGTCCAAAAGGCAGAAGGGAAAAATAGAGAACAACAACAGAAATTGTGAATTTTCTGAGTAGGTTTCACATGTAACCCAAGCATAGGTGTCAAGTTTTCCCTTTTCTCACGAGGAAGCCTATTCAGCATAATGGAAATTCCCTTAAAAAAGGGAGAACTTTCCAGCTATGAACCCAAGCCATGATTATGCAAAGAATTTATTCCACATACAACCCAAAGTGACTTCTCGGGAATACATGGACAAGTGCTGTTAGAATATTAAGCTTTAAAAGACAGTACAGCATTCTTCTGGGAAGAAGAAACCAAGAGAAGTTTTTGACCTGAGAATCTAAGAATATCTATGAAACCTAACAGAGGGAGGCTGGTCCTTCAAGTACTGTGACAGCCTGTCCCAAAGAAGAGAAAGACCCTCTGATTGGCCTGACCCCACGAGGCGAGAACAACAAGGCACTCTGTGAATGTACAAGGCAATACATGTAAAACAAAGCAAAGGGAAATATTTATGCTATGTATAACCCACCTGTGGAACTCATTACTGCAGAAGGTCAGGGAGTCAAACTGTGCATCTGGATTTTCAAAGATCTGGAGAGAGCTGTGGTCATCAATAACATCAGTAGCTATCCAGGCAAAGATAATATTATTCTAGCCTCATAATTCATGGTGTCAGTTGATCGTTCACAGGGGTTGGTCGGGAAACTTTTGCCTCTTCGGTATGGCATTGCACAAGCTGGCCTGATGTTTGCTGCCTCCTCTGAAAAATTGGAAAGATTTTTTACTAGGAATGCAGCTTATTGGATCACCAAAGCTGCACAATCTCATTAAATGTAGTATGCATTAAGATACATTAGTCTGGGCTGTAAACTGTGTTCTTGTCAGAGCATCGAAGCAGTGGCGGACCTTGGCATCTCAAGTTTCAGTGGCGTCCTGTGTGATGCCAAAATCTGGCTTGGATGTCATAGCTGTGGTGCCCCAGAAGCTCTGTGTGTGGTGCAACCACACTGGTCGCACTCTTATAGATCTGCCTTTGCTTGAAGGTTCAAACCAAGAACCTCACAAGCCCAGGCGCTGCTGTGGACTGTGTTTGCCCAGAACTTCATTGAACCAGGGAGCACCCACACACCTTACAGTAATTGGCAGTCAGCATCAAGTCTCTGGATTGGCCAGATTCAGGAGCTGAGTCTTTTGTTTTACTGCTAGCTGCTGGGAATTTAGTCCTTGTCTGGTCAACGCAATAATACATGCCTGCTTGCCACAGCTCCAGCAACAAAGCTCAATTGCCCTACTCTAAACTTGGACTGAGTTTTGCCCATACCCAACTGGCTCTGACAAATGTTTTCAGGTCTCTCAGTCACCATAAAAAAAGATTATCATGGCAGTTCCAGATTTTTAAAGATGCTCTTTAAATCATACTATCTGCAAAACTATTTCTCCAGCAACTGGTAACCGAAGATATCATATACCCCATCATAATTTGTGGAAATTCATAGGTTTTCCTCCATGAACTTGACTAAACCCTGAATCACCATTGCTAAGTTCTTAGAACACTAGGCTGCTTATGGATGAACAGTATCTACAACCAAGTACAAGAAGGGTGGAGAATTAGCTCCAACTCATAATAACTAGATACAATATTTATCTCTATAATTCCAAACTACGCTTCCATTGTTTGGGTGAACTGATATCTGCACTCCTGTAAGTGTTAATCATGAGTGCTGAATCTGACCCAGTATGTGCTGCTTCCTTTTCTAGTTTATTCTCATTTCTGTTTCCCCCTTCCCGAATCCCAATGAAAATATTCCAAACACCATCTTAACCTTCCTCCTCCCACCATACCAAGCCAAGCACAGGACATTTGGTCAAGCAAACCCCACTATGTCCTACAACAAACAATTTTCATCTTCCCACTCAGGCTCACCATGGACTTTACCAGTTTTTAATTTAATACGTTGATCTGTGGAGGACTGTAAGCCATTGTTAGCTAGGCAAAAGGAAATGTCATCAATTCAACCAAAGCAATGGATTACAGCTTTGATTCTAAGTGGTGCTTAAGTCTTTGTAGTATCCATGATACGAGGAACCTTGGAATGATCAATTCCAAGGTTAAGTTGTTCTCTGGATTATAACAAACCAGTCTCTCTAGCATTCCACATATGAAAATAGGAACATGCCAAGGCTATCCACTTGAAATCTCTACTCCTTTGCTTTCCTCTGCCTATTGTACACCTCACTAATTTTCTCTGCATTTCCTGTTTTTTCGACTTTTGAGGCAACTGCCTATGCAAACTTGTAGTAATTGTTTACAGGTAGGTAGCCGTGTTGGTCTGGATCGAAGTAAAATAAAAAAATTCCTTCAGTAGCACCTTAAAGACCTTTAAGGTGCTACTGAAGGAATTTTTTTATTGTAGTAATTGGTAATTATAGATTTAAATATTGTCTTCCAACTCACATTGTTTAACAGCTAAGAAAGAAAGTTCTGAACCAAGCTTGAATTACATCTCTGCCTATCACTCACTAGGCAGCCTTGGTCACCACAACTCCCAGGCAGGCCCTATCTGCAAATTCTGACTAATTGTGCTAGCCATTACAGATGTGTTTTAAGGATTACTGCAATAATGCACGGAATGCTCTTTGAACACTCCAAAGCTGCAAACCTAAACATAGCTACTGGTTAAGACATAGCAATTGGGGGTGGGGGGGTTGTACAGCCAACGGGGCAGTTGCTCCAGGCACAAAATTGTTAGGGGTGCAAAATTTCACACCCGGTACTGCCTCAATACAGCTGCGCACTTCCATCACTGGGCCCCATTGAAAACAGATTCTCCATGCAAACCAGGAAGCAACCTCTCCAGACAACAAAATGACACTTCTCATCTCCAGAGCTGCAATCTCCTGGGAGACACGGACACTATTAGGCAGTTGAATGTGCATGCATCTGTTTCCCGGGTGCTGGCAACCCACGCTACACCACTTGCTACTGTGGAATAAGCCCCGATGAGGCTTACTTCTGAGTAAAGATATATTAGATTGCACTGTAAAGTACCACATAAACACTATGACTAACTGAATTAACAACACATATTAACCTTGTTAGTCAAACTGCAACAGTACTAAAAAGAGTTATTGCTATACTAAAAGGAGCCAGCATGCTTACAGAGATGGGTGTGTTTGGGATGCCGCCAATCCACCAGCGGAGTCAATCTGACACTCCTGTCAATGTGTTTACACTGCATTGCCTTCCCCAGAACATATCCCCTCTCCCTCCCAGTATGGCAAGCAGTAGCTCACCTGACAGAAGTTCAGGTGAGTGCCTCCACCCCACTGTGCCACCCACTACAGCTTATAGGAAATATAACAACAGCCGTCGATTGTGAGAAAGAGTCTTATAAAGTTTATACTGGAAATTAGGGGAGTGATGGGTCCAGAATTTGATTCATTTATTTATTCAAAGAAGTTGAATAAATAAGCCAGTGTGGTGTAGTGGTTAAAAGTGGTAGACTTGTAATCTGGTGAACCGGGTTCGCGTCTTCGCTCCTCTACATGCAGCTGCTGGGTGACCTTGGGCTAGTCACACTTCTTTGAAGTCTCTCAGCCCCACTCACCTCACAGAGTGTTTGTTGTGGGGGAGGAAGGGAAAGGAGATTGTTAGCCGCTTTGAGACTCCTTTGGGTAGTGATAAAGCGGGATAACAAATCCAAACTCCTCCTCCTCCTCCTCCTCCTCCTCCTCCTCCTCCTCCTCTTCTTCTTCTTCTTCTTCTTCTTCTTCTTCTTCTTCTTCTTCTTCTTCTTCTTCTTCTTCTTCTTCTTCTTCTTCTTCTTCTTCTTCTCATATGCTGCCTTGGAGAATAAACGCTTTCAAGGCTGCTTTCAAGAAAACACAAAAATACAATAAAAAACACATACATGGGGGACTGGCACCCCTGCCCACATTACTAGCCAACCCCAATTACCTGTCAAACTTCCAGCCCGCTGCCAACCCTGTTCCTTTACACCTCACCCAAATTCCCGTCCCCTCACAGCTCGTCCAATGCCACCCACTCCCAGATCTTGTGCTCCCAAAAAACCTTACCCCATAGCTTGCCCACTTCCCTGTTACTGCTGCCAGTGGTTGGGAGGATGAGGAGGGAAATGCAGGAGCGAAAGGATGTATTTCTCTTCACACACAAACCCCTTCGTTCCCCTCACTCCTGCTAGCAGCGGTGAAAGAGGAAGCACAGCAAGGCCTGCCTGGGCTGCACCAACTGTGCTCTCTGCCAGTCTGCTCACTCATACCGCCTGCCTGGACCAGCGGCCTGCTTTCGATGGCAGCAGCGAGAATGTGAGAATGCCTGCCTGGGGCTCCTGCCTGCCTGCCTGCCTGCCTGCCTGCTCACTTGCTTCACCATGAACGTCCATCAGCATGACAACAGACAAGTGCAACTATAGTATAGAACAAAATAATATACTAGGAGACCAGAAACACAAACAAACAAACATATGGCAGCCCACCTGAAAGGACTAAAATGCAATCTAAAAACCAACAAGCAAGCAAGCAAGCAAACAAACAAACAATCAAACAGGAACAAGAAGGCATGAATGCTGTCTTTTTCCTGGCTGCCAAATGCCTTCTAGTTTTGACCTTTAAAGTTCGGGGCCACAATACCTGATGGACCACCTTTCCCCATATGAACCTTCCCTGAGATCATTATCTGTGGTCTTCTGTGTGCCATCCACAGGACAGAAGAAAGGGAAGGGGTCTTTTCTGTGGTAGCTCCCCCACACACCCCAATTTATGGAAGGCTCTCTCCAGGAAGGACTGTCTCCAACCTTGTGATCATTTTGGTGCCAGGCAGACGTTCTCATTTTTATGGTCATTTGAGAGGCATTCTTTATACCGTCAAACTTCTTTTTGATAATGCTTATGTGGTTTTATTATTGTACAGTGGTACCCCAGTTTATGAACACAATTGGTTCTGGAAGTCTGTTCATAAACTGAAGCGAACTTTCCCATTGAAAGTAATGGAAAGTGGATTAATCCATTCCAGACGGGTCCACGGAGTACTCAACCTGAAGCGTACTTAACCCGAAGCATGGGTGTAATTGGTTCCAGAAATCTGTTCATAAACTGAAGCGTTCATAAACTGAAGCGAACTTTCCCATTGAAAGTAATGGAAAGTGAATTAATCCGTTCCAGATGGGTCCGTGGCATTCGTAAACCGAAAATTCGTAAACCGAGGTGTTCATAAACCGAGGTTCCACTGTATTTTACTTGGTTGTAAATCACTTGGTGATTTATCTTTTAAAAGTGGATAGTGATGTAAAATTTAATAAACCTTAAACCAAAACCAGTAATAAGAACCTTTCAAGGAAAAGCCAATGGGAAAAATGTGAGTCATAAGGGCTTTCCAAAAGGTATACACTGTTGTAGTCTGGCACAGCCCAAAGGGGAATGAAATCCCAAGGCTTGGGCAATGCCCTCTGCCTTGTTCCCAACAGCTGAACGGCTCCTGACAGGAGGCAAATGAGGTCAGTTGTTGACCTCAGAGGGTGAGCAGCCTTGTGAAAGTGATCTGCTCTGTGATTTTTGGATAAAGGGCGGTAGATAAGGTTAATGATATATAAGTGTAGCAGGCCTTCAAATAACCTGGATCCAAACTGCTTTGAGGCTTTTAAAGTCATAAAAGGTAAAGGGACCCCTGACCATTAGGTCCAGTCGTGACTGACTCAGGGGTTGTGGTGCTCATCTCGCGTTATTGGCCGAGGAAGCCAGCGTACAGCTTCCAGGTCATGTGGCCAGCATGACAAAGCCGCTTCTGGCGAACCAGGGCAGCACACGGAAACACCGTTTACCTTCCCGCTTGGAGCGGTACCTATTTATCTACTTGCACTTTGACATGCTTTCGAACAGCTAGGTTGGCAGTTCACAGCCAACAAGTCATAGCCAACACTTAAAATTGGGCTCAGAAGTGCTCCAGTAGCCAGTGCAGCTGATACGGGCATCACATGATATGGATAGCTCAGTTGGTTAGAGTGTGGTGCTGATATCGCCAAGGTTGCAGGTTCAATCCCCGTATGGGACAGCTGCATGTTCCTGCATTGCAGGGGGTGGGAGTAGATGTTCCTCAGGGTAATATAATAACTTGACAGTTCTAGGATATGACCACCTGAGTCCCAACAGAGCTTGAGCAACAGCTTTCTGAGTCCAAGGCTGGCCCAATACACACTGCTGCCTGAAGCAGGGCAGCAAATGGCCCCCTGCTCTCGGCTTTCAAGTTAAGTAGGTGCATGATTTACAAAGCCAGCCAAGTTCTTAGGCACCAGAAGCAGAAAATCCGAGAAACATCTCCCTCCCTGACAGCAAAAAATCCATAACAACCTGCTGCCCTTTCCTGACACAAAAAATCTCCTGCCTGAAGCAGCGGCATCATGCCACCTAATGGTAGGACCGGCCTTATCTGGACCAGCAGAACCATTTTGAAGCCGAGCACAGTCGATAAGCGGAACAGAGGGAGCTGCTTTATACCAGGGGTGCCAACTTGAATAAAATATTTCGGGGGGGGGCAGGTAAGCCCAGCCCGGCATAATCGATCACATGATGCCATGCACACTCACCATTAGAATAGCAATGCCCATCAACATGGGAGGGGCAGCTCCCTCAAATATTTTATTGGGGGGGCGGTCAAAGCCCCCTCAGTCCCTAGGAGTTGGCTCCTATTCTTTATACTGAGCCACACCATTAGTCCATCTCCCATGCTGATGGGCTTCTACAGAGCCACACCACTGGTCCACCTACGTCAGCACAACCCGCAGCGATTGCCTTATACTGGGCCACACCATTGGTCCATTTGGTGGGCTTCTACAGAGCCACACCATTGGTTCATCTGATGGGCATGAACCATTGGTCCATTTGATGGGCTTCTACTGAGCCATACCCTTGGTCCATCTGATGGGCTTCTACAGAGCCACACCCTTGGTCCATCTGATGGGCTTCTACAGAGCCACACCCTTGGTCCATCTGATGGGCTTCTACAGAGCCACACCCTTGGTCCATCTGATGGGCTTCTACAGAGCCACACCATTGGTCCACCTACATTGGGACAGCCTGCAGCGATTGGCTTATACTGGGCCACACCATTGGTCCATCTGATGGGCTTCTACAGAGCCACACCATTGGTCCATCTGATGGGCTTCTACAGAGCCACACCCTTGGTCCATCTGATGGACTTCTACCGAGCCACGCCATTGGTGTGTCTGCCTCAGCTAGCCTGCACTGACTGGGCAGCATCTGCTGTCCACGGTCTCAGGCAGGGCCCTTGTGCCCCCCCCCATTCACCTGGAGAGGTTGACGCCCTTCCGCAAGAGTGGGACCCCGCATTAGAGATTCACCCGCTCACCCCACCGTCTCACCGGCTCGTTGCCTTTCATTCCTCAAACTCCTGAGGGCTTGGCCGGAAGACTTCCCAAGAAGAGCGCGCCTTTCTCTGCCACGCGAGGAGGCGGCGGCGGCGGCGGCGGCAAAGGAGGGGAGGCGGGTGTCTTGCAGAAAGGCCTCCTCCTTCTCCTCCTCGCACCTCCCACCCCATTCACTCGCGAATCGCTGGATGCCTGCAAGAGGCGCCTTCGCTGCTCCTCAGCCCTTCACCTCCCCGTCCGCAGAGCTGCGGCTCCGGCTCCCGAGGCGCCGCAGAAAGAGCAGGGCGCACCGTTGGCGTGCGCGCGTGTGGGTTCTGTGAGGTTAAAAGAAAAAGAAAAAGCCGGCAGGGCTGTGTGTGTTTGTGTGTTGTGTGTGTTTCTGTTTCTACATCTTTCCCGGCGAGTTTCCATTCCCTCCAAGGACTCCGGGACGCTGCCTTAGGGACCGAGTCCGCCGAGGGAGAGCTGCCCTCCGGCTGCCTCGCCTTCCTCCACGCCGTAGTTTGGAAGTGATGAGAGGGAGCTTCGGCGCCGCGCAAGTAGCTTCGGCGGCGGAAGGCGGACGGAGAAGCGGCGCCGTGGCCCCCGAAGCAGCCCGCTGCGTCGCTTCCCGACACGACTCGGCGCCGGCGAGCAACTTGGCGCATCCCTTTCGCCTTCTGCTCTGAGCCGGTAAGGAACCGATGGTTTATTCTTCTTCTTCTTCTTTCTTTTTCTTCCTCTTCTTCCGTCGCCGGTTCGGGAGAGCTCAGAGCGTGAGACACTTCAGGGTCGAGGGTTCGTGTGCCGCGCGGGGGCCAAAGGTCCCTGCATTGCGGAGAGGGTTGGACTAGATGATCCTTCCGACTCTACGTTCTAGGCAAGCAGTGCCAAATTGAATAAAACATCGGGTGGGGGGAGGTAAGCCCTTACTGCATAATCGATCACAAGATGGGGCACCCATCTTTTTGCCCATCAACTTTTTGGGGGGTTGGGGGGGCTCAAATATTTTATTGAAGGGACCTCGGCTCCTAGGAGTTGGCTTCTACGCTTCCCGTGTTTGTCTTGGTTCGGTGGGTCGGTTGGTATGCTGCTCTCCCCCCCCCAAAAAAAATAAACCCCATCCCTCCACCACTCTTCTTGTTTGGTCTGCTTCAAATGCTAATGAAACCCTGTTATTTGCACACACACACACGCACACACACACGCACACACACAAAAGTTGGCAGGTCCGTTACTATGGGAGCACTATGCCAGTGTGGCAGCACATGGACGGCGATGCGCTCTTTCAAGCTGGGGATGGGAGTTCTTGTCATTTCTTCCTCTTTTTTGCGCATGGATGGGATGCTAAGTGGATGCGAGCAATTGAGGTGCTTGATACCGTAGGAGCAACATCTTTGCTGCCAGTTTAGGCAAGGTAAAGAGAGGGGCGCCTTCTGTTGATGCCACTAGGAAGCCCTTTGGACACCCTGAAACACCTTCCCCCGACACACACAAAATCAACCGCGCCTCTCGCTACGAAGCAGGCAAATCCTAAGAATAATAATGATAGCCTTCTCTTTGGATTTGATATGGACCTCATAAGGCAGAAGGAAAGCCTCGAGGAGTGGGGGGGGGGGTCCGGAATACTGATCTAGAGAACGTACGCAGTTGAAACGAGGTCTTTCCTTGAGGAAAAGTCGGGAGAGCAGGAAGAGTTGCTGGAGATGGCACAGAAACCTGGTAAAGCATGGAATGCTTTGCGCCTGAAGAAGAGGCAGTGCGCAAGGTGAATGAATGTGGGGTGTTGAAGTTGAGCAGCTATAGGAAATTCAATCACAGGGTGAAACACGTTTCTGGCAAAACTATATGTATTGAAACACATTGCATGTATGCATTGTGCATGTGCGTGTGTGTGTGCATATAACCTCACCCCCAAGCATTCCTGCATGTAGCGTTTTTGATTTAAAGGTTTGTATCTGGGCATAGAGGTCAGCGGTTGTGGAATGAGGTCTTGAGAGTGCTGCAATAAAATCCATATTTTATGGAGAGTTAAATGCAGTGCTTTGTAAGTGCAACTGGATGTTCATCTATGGTCCCTCCTGGTGACATTCAGGGATCAAGAAGTTTAATGGCTTAAATTGCACTCATCCCAGCAGCACATCTGTTACCTTTAACCAGAAAGGGAACAGGAGATGTCTCTTTATGACACCTATGATTTAAAGTTTTCTTATCACAAGATCTTAATGGAGCGCAGGGGGTGGGCATACTCTTCAGCCTGATCCAAGAGAGTAAGGGCAATTCATTTGTTTGATGGGGGAAAGTCTTAGTGCAGTTCTTGTGCGAATAGCACACCCTTAACGGAAACTGCTATACGTGTGTGCTCCATTCATTGCGTACTCAGACGAAACTGTGCACATGAGTAACTATGCCGTTCATGATTACTGCTTTGGAAGTTGTGTGCAGAGCTGTGTGCTCAGTCTTCATACGGAGATCTTGTGTGCGCACAAGGGATGCCAGGTGTTGATGCAGGACCACATTAGGGATACTCTCATAGTTAAGTATTTATGCTGTGTGTGTATGTGTACATACGGAGTCTTGGCATTGCTTCTGCTTTCTTAGAGGCATATGAGACAATGTGTACCGGGAAAGGATTGGCTGGAATGTACATTTCTGGCTTCACCAGAGACATATATGCATATTCTTCCTCCTCCGGTCATGACAAAGGCTTGATTCGTGGGGTAGAATTTCAACAGCGTACATGGTTTCTGCCAGAAAGTGTTTGCGTGGAACTTTAAGGGCTCCATTCATTCGATTAGCAGCCCCTCCCTAAAAGAGTGATGTTTTACAGATCACTCTTTCTCCCCCCCCGCTTCTTAAGGGGGGTGGGAGTTGAATGATTCGATAACGTTCAGTTGGGAAAGAGGGTGGGCTAAGTCCAGATGAGTCTGGTGGGATGAGATCAAACAGATTCCTTCACCCCTGATATAAACATAGATTTCCATCGGGCTGCCACAGTGAGAGCATCTAATTGAATTGGCTCATATAAGCAACTCCAGTCCAGTGTCCTAATAAATAACTGCAGGACCAAGTCTCTTTATTCTGATATCATCAGGCAGGCTCTAGCACTTATCTGCTTCCTGCTTTTAAATTGCACTGAGAGTCCTTTGGCCCAAATTTCAAGTGATTTGCGACCCAAAACTAACTGGTTCCTCAGAAATAACAGTCAGAGGCAGTGGGGAAAGAATGTCTTAAAGGCAAGTAGAAATGATTCAGTCTGATGGTGGCTCCCTGCAGTTATCCTGCGCAGCCATTCGAGGCTCTTGAAAGCTGGTGCCCCCTCTAGGGACTTGCTAGTTTTTTCGTTATAGCGGTTTTCACACCAGTTTCCTGTTATCTCGTATCTCAAGGCTAGCCATCAAAGATTATATCTCTAGCTTGCCATTAAAAAGTGAGAGCAACGGTGAAGTTTAAACCGCATTGTTCTCTGTTAAAAATCTGCACTTCTCAGCATCCACCTCCTCACTCCTCCTGTGTCAGATTCCCAGTGAAAGTCGTCGCCAGTGAAAAAGATGTTTAGTATTTCTGCAGGCTTTGACAATACAGTAAAGCATAATACATTTGGTAGCTTGCATTGAATAAAATGGTTCTCTCTCTCTCTCTCTCCCTTTGCTGAACATTAGTAAACTATTTTTCGAAACTTGATGGAAGCTTTTCACAGACAAGTTCTGTTTACCAGATTGTATGTCTACTCTCATGATGTCTCAGTGAGATTAGGGATTCCCCCCAAAGTGTTTCCTTCTTTTGAGACATGTGTTTTGCTTTATCATATTCTTTTTCTATATATTTTTGAGTGGAAACTGTTTTCAGGAAAGATTCGCTTCCTCGCCACCCACACTCCAGTTAACTTGTTTGATTTGGGATTTGAAAAGATAATACTGTAAAGTCCAGCTCTCTATGTGACATGATAAATGGGCTGCATTTATGCATGGAGAACTTGTACAGTTGTTAAAATTAACTACAGTATTGTGATTCAATCTTTGCTGGAATAATTTACTCTTTTGCTATTTGAATGATCGTCTGACATTGCTATGTTGTGCTTTTTTTGGGGGGGGGAATCCAACTCCCAAATTAAATGAGTACAGCATTATTTCTTCATTTCAGCTAGAATTGTGAGAAATTAACAAAACTCACTGTGGAAACCCATTTGCAATACTGTACACAAATCTCATGCACTTTCATTCCACCTTCCAGTAAGTCTTTAGAGAGGGGCAGGATAAATCAAGTTGATGCTATATAGAGAAATGGTATCAGGCCCAGCTATGGATCTTCTTCACATTGCATAAGGATTGCTGTAATTCCTATATCGATCTACTGAAATTATATATAGTATAACAAGAGGGAAGCACTCAATAAACACAGGTCAAGAAGGAGTACCTCCAGAATGAAAGCATAAATTTATGAATTCATCTAAACTATGGGTTCAGTTGCTTGATTTTTGTTTGCATCAGGAATGTATTTACTCCTTGGCCTGCGCCGAAATTGTGCAAGGGGAAAAAAATGCTGATTTCCTTTGCATGTTGTCTTATGGTTACTGTTAGTTTGCAGAAGTTCTCTCCCGGTGCCTTTTTAAGTTGCTGTGCTTCTCCTGATGTTTCTAAACCAATAATCATTTGGTCAGAATGCTCCAGAATTGGACATACAGTTTTGGATGGGATTGTAATTCCTTTTGCTGTAGCTACCATTTCTTTCGCTTATCCGTCGCTGTGTATACGTTGAGTGTGCATATCAATTCATCCAACTCATTTCATAAACTAATCTATGTCCTAGCAAATCAATCTTTTCTGCTGAGTGAGTATGGTAGTTGTTTTTCTCTTTATAGACATTGGTTATCAACTTTGGGTGGTTTTTTTTGGGGGGGGGGAACTGTCATAAGCAATCATTGGTTTTGGCCTTGGTATCCCAATCTGAATGAAGTTGGAGTATGGTCCCAAAGGACAGAGAAGTGACTCACTCTGAAATGTATGCTTGTTTCAAAAATACAGTTTTTAACTCAGCGGCTGTCTACCTCATTTACCTAACAAATAGGTTTAAGCAGATTACCAGTGCATTTTAGAAACCCTTTCCCTTTTGAATACTGAATAATATACGGGAAAGTATCATAATTGTGATTCAAATAAGCAGACTGGAGGGAAAGAAATGTGCATTGTTATTTGGTAAATTACAGTAATGCTTGGTTTTTTAAAAGCTTTTTTATCAAGGCATTCACTCACTCTCATCGAGAAGTGTGTGTGTGTGTGTGTGTACCTGTAAAGAAGGGAAGTAAAAGTTGGGCTTTTAATTTGAAACTGGACACCTGGGTGGCAATCATTTGCTCTTGGTATAGTCTTCCTATATGGCCCTGGCCAAGGGATTTAGCCTCGCTTCCCTAAAAAACATTCAGACATTCCCCCCTCCCCCATCACACACACACACACACACACACACACACACACACACTCACGGGTATTCTTCAGAGAGAAAATGTTTATCAGGTCAGTTTCTGTAACGTCACATTTGATCGTATAGGACAGCAAGTTTCATAACTCCTAAAAAGGCTTCAATCAAATTGTAAGCATTGGTCATTTTTATTTGTTGTTTATTTAATCAAGCACAGTTCAGCAAATGTTAAGAATATAGTGTTCAATGGAAAAAAAACCGGTGAGACATAACGGTGGTTTGAATTCTGCTGAATCGTGGCCTTTTTTTAGTCTATGTTTTTGTGGCAACCCCCTCCCCCCAGGACACCCCCCCCCATGAATTTTTGACTGAAATACTACATATACCTGAATGAGCGTCTCCACCCCCATCGTTATGCCCGGACACTGAGGTCCAGCGCCAAGGGTCTTCTGGCGGTTCCCTCGCTACGAGAAGCCAAGTTACAGGGAACCAGGCAGAGGGCCTTCTCGGTAGTGGTACCCACCCTGTGGAATGCCCTCCCACCAGAGGTCAAAGAGAACAACAATTACCAGACCTTTAGAAGGCATCTCAAGGCAGCCCTGTTTAGGGAAGCTTTTAATGTTTGATTTCTGTATTTTAATGTTTTGTTGGAAGCCGTCCAGAGTGGCTGGGGGAACCCGGCCAGATGGGCGGGGTATAAATAATAAATTATTATTATTATTACATATTAGCCAATTTGAAATCAATTTTGTTTGCCAGTGTACTTTTTTTTATTGAGACACACATAGAATGCGGGGGGAAATGTTGTACATTGATAGACAATATTGAATGGTGTGACCATGAGGTCATGCTGGAGGTTGATAAAACTTCGCTTTCAACATAGCAGTCCCACCTACATTTCAGGCACCTACTCCTCAGGCACCATGCCTTGCTGTGTAGACAATGACAGCATTCACAGATTCTTTTATATATATTCGGTTCCCTAGAATAAGGGAACATTGACTCTGTAGCATCACAACTCCTGGAAAGTAGCAAAAACTATTCCATCAGTTTCTTAACACTCCATAGATAGTGATGCTGTGTTGCTATCGCTCCACCTGGCAAATTGAGGACATCCTGGGTCTTCTTTGCATCAGTAGAGCAAAACGATGAGGACACCAAAGGGACATTTATCATGACTTGTGGCAGCTACATAGTCACATCATCCTAGTTGTTCAATGCAGGT
Organism: Zootoca vivipara; assembly: GCF_965207765.1. NCBI lineage: Eukaryota > Metazoa > Chordata > Lepidosauria > Squamata > Lacertidae > Zootoca > Zootoca vivipara. The sequence continues at coordinate 20,268,930 of NC_142591.1, forward strand.
TTGGAAGATTAGTCAGCTCATCGCTTCCCTACGTAACAATTTTAGTCATTCAGAAATTATTATTTTTCCACGCAGCAATTTCAGTCTTCAGGAGCGCGTATAACATAATGCGTCACATTTCCACAAAACAACTTATCCTTATTAGGATCAAGAGTTTTCTCTCTGTCTCTCTTCTTTGGCATTGACACTTGGTTAAAGAATTTGTAGCTGTCCGGTTGTATGCATTTTTAGTTGATCAAAATTGCACGAATTTTCTGATGGACAAAATTGGTCATTTTGAAGAAGAGAGTAAGGTGTTTTTTTAAAACAAAAACGATGTTTCATGTTGTGCATCAACAACCAGCTTAGAGGAGACACATCCTCCTATGGGTGTTGCTTACCTTCTGTGATGTTTGTAAGTGTTGCTATTAAAAATAATAATTCCTATTATTTTAAAATGTTGCCGAATTAATCAGGGGCAGCTTGTATGTCATATAAAAGTGTTTATATATATATAAAAGATTGATCTAACCAATTAATTGACTAAGTATGGAAATGCAGTTTTAATATAAAGTATACTTGTTTGCAGAGGAAGACTTCCAAAGCACAGACTTCCAAAGCCACTGTCAGGGGTTTGTTGGTTTGTTGATTTGATTGTTTTTGCAATCAAGTGGTGCAGAAATTTTAATAAAACAAACAAACAAACAAACATTACTACTTGTTGACCCCAGAAGTGTTTTTTCTTCATCAAGCATAACAGGACAAGATTCAGCCAAAATTAAACTGTTTTACTATTTTTTTTCAGCAAGCTTACCAGGCTGTATAATTCAGTTATCCATATTTGTTTTTAAAAGTTTTACTGATTTTTATCTGCATTGATAATTATGCAGGTATATTTTAACAGCTTTGTGGATTTGAGCTGTGTTTTATTGGTGATTTTATTTCATATACGCCTTAGAGAGTCGTGTGATTAAGCAGTCCATACATTTGTAAAATACAAATTATGGAATTTTTCTCTGACCCAGGGCTTTCAGTAGGGAAAGTAAGCAAACACATCAGAGTAAAAATACTAGGAGTTAAAAGTAGCTAGATAGTGTACTTAAAAACAAACTGGGTTGATAAAAGCAGTTCTTTATTTTTACAAATATATGTGGCCAAACTCAGTTCATAATTCCTCTACATGAAATGTGAATAAAAATTACGAAGAGGTGGCAATCTAAGGTAGTACACAGTACAGTCAGATTGTTCCATGTTTTTGAACTTCCATATAGCAGCCCTTCCATTGTGACCCTATCAAGTCCCACTCCAGAAAACTCTTGTGTGAGTTCAGGGGACGGAATCTTAACATAGAGTGGCATAACACAAAAGACAGGCCCATCCTGCTCACTTGACTACTGGTTGTTAAAGTCACCTTTGTCCAGTAATTCCTTGACCTTTCTATTCAGTAGGTATTTAAAGAAACCCCAAAACTTGCCCAAGTCTAAATCAGACCAGTAGTTTATTTTAGATAGCATTTTTGCTTCATACTGGCTGAGTGCATCTCAGTGTGCTTTGCTGCAGATTTCTTTTTGTCCCTGAGATCATCCTACACGGCTGATTTCCCCCTCCTCCAGAGAGCTTCCCTTGGAAACCATTTTGGTTTCCTGCCTGAAGAAGGAATAGTTTCCTTCTTCTCTTTCGGGAGATCCTCAGGCCCGCAGGAGGAAGAAGGAACTTGCCAGGAAGGAGAATTTGACCAGATTGTAACCAATGCTTCCCTTGTCACAACTTTCCCCAACTTTGCAGCCTGGCATACTATAGGGATGATCTCTTAAGAATAAAATGAAAGGCATGGTTGTGTGGTGTTTGGGGACCTTCACTGCAAACACTCTGATGTTCCTTCTACGGAATAATTAGTTGGCTTTTCTGAGAGTTGAAGGTTGATTTGAAAGAGGCATGGTGTACCATAATGGTTCATGGTGTGTGCATTAAACTAAGCATCCGTCACACCTCCTGATATTGGCTCATAATGGCTCAGTGCCAGCCCTCTGCACTGTCAGCCCAGCCTGCTTAAAAGTTCCCTTCTCAAGCCCCCAAACTAGCTGGTAAGACTGGGAACAGGTGGGAGGGAGCAAGCATCAAAGGTGACCTCTGAAAACCCAGGGTTCTTATCTGCAACGAAAACTTCTGCGCCTGCTCAGAACCTGCAATGTCAAAGGGAGCCCCAGAGCTTTATTTCTTCCAAGGAATTTTCTCCTCGCTGTCTTGCCAATTACCATATTTAAATCAAAGTCCTCGGGAGGATTCCTCTGAATGATTAAAGCCTCCATTGCTGGTATGAACGGTGGGAACTTAAGATGAGACCTCAGCTCTCATGAGTCTTTTCTGCTGACAATTTCCTCCCTCCTTCAACCAGACACTTTCCCAAATATACTAAGTTGCAAGGATGTGGAAAGACACCCGCAGTCTTCCCAGGAGGCCTAGCTAGGTCTTTCTAAGTTTAAGAGAAATCCCAAATGTTCTCTAAAAGTTCTTCAAGGAAGCTTGGAAAGGATGAGCCAGTTACGAATCAGGGTGGGGAATTTAACCTGTAACTGGTAGCCTTTTAAACCTCTGTCAAACTTGTTCAACTAAGGTGCCCATGGGACAACACCCATGGATTTTACAAGCCCTTGTGGTTACTTAGAGGCTTATACTTGGAACCTGGAAGGGAAAGTACTCAGCATCTAGTACACATCTGTTATAACATTTGAGCATACTTTCTTTATAAACACCAAATTAATTTGGATATCTCTTTGGACATTTGGATGGCATATATGAATCTGTATGTGTAAATTAAATGGATGTTTTGGTGTTGATTGTATTGTTAACATGAGCCGATAGGTTTTTTGCTTCTTCTTTTTTCCTTTTTCCTTTTCCTCTAATAAATTTGCAATGAAAAAAACATTTAAAAATCAAACAATAAGCATAGAACAATAGAAATGAGTGTGTACATGATGGGGAATCAGAGAACCTGTTTGAGAACTGTTGTCTGACTCCAGCTGTTCATAAATGAGGATGCTACCCCACACATCAGTGTGAAAAATGCAACAATTTTACACTGGCTGCCTCATGCAGACTGCTGTCCGATCCCCAAAAACACTGATAGCATCTGTTCAAGCTCAGAAGTTTGCCAGCCTTGCTATGTTTCAAAACAATCCATTTCATAATGCCTTTGCCTTGGCAATGCAGGGAGGAATTTTGTGGATTAATTAGACTTCATTGCCAGAATGTGTGTGTGTGTGAGAGAGAGAGAGATGCAGAAATATTTAATTATAGTCAGAAAGTGGCTATTAGATTTCATTTGCAGCATAAAATATGTATTGTATCTTTTCCAATGTTCCTTTATGCCGTGTAGTGCACACACACACATTCAGACTTTATGAATAAGCTATCACTGCACCTGTTTTGATACCTTAATATTCTCTCTGTTAAATCTGATTCCTTGCATTGGAGGCTGCAAATTAAAACTCTCCATCCACGTTTTTTTATAGGTGCGATAGAAAAAGTTGTGTCCGGTGGTACCTTTTGCCTGGTGGAAGGCATAGCTGCCAAGTTATCCCTTTTTTACAGGGATTTTCCCTTATGCTGAATAGGCTTCCTCGCGAGAAAAGCGAAAACTTGGCAGCTATGGTGGAAGGTACTTGTAGGGAAAATGAACCTCAAAGTTGTTGAGTTTTTTTGGTGGGAAATGAACCTGAAAGTTTTCAGCTTCCTGGTCCTGTTGACAAAAAGCCAGACATTTTGCAGATTTTGTTATTTGAATCCCAGACATGACTGGGAAATTCTGGGCGTACGCCAACCCTATCCACTTGCTCACCTGTGGCACCTGCAAGTTGTGGAATCTGATCCCCCCTCCCATTCTTTTCAAGCTCTCGCACCTCTGAAGCTCCTCCTCTTTTCCCTTAAAAGCTGCTCCTCACCTTCGGGAACAGAATGGCATATGCCAGGCTTCCTCAACCTCGGCCCTCCAGATGTTTTGGAACTACAGTTCCCATCATCCCTGACCACTGGTCCTGCTAGCTAGGGATCATGGGAGTTGTAGGCCAGAATAAGTAAAAAACACATTCTTTCCACTAAGCTAAAGCCATCATTCGATGCAATCAGCCCCACCCCCCATCCCCATCCCACATGTGTGAGATGCCAAGTGAGGGCTGCTAACTTCTCAGCTGCTGCTCTATTCAAATTGTCAGTTAACAGAACCTGATGCCTAATCATTATCAAGTGGTATTTTGCTGTAATACGAAGTGTAAAAAATAGTATAGTGCAGGCTTCCTCAACCTCAGCCCTCCAGGTGTTTTTGGCCTACAACTCAATGATCCCTAGCTAGCAGGACCAGTGGTCAGGGATGATGGGAATTGTAGTCTCAAAACATCTGGAGGGCCGAGGTTGAGGAAGCCTGGTATAGTGGTTTGGGAAGGGAAACTCCAGGATACAGATTTGCTATTGACAAACAACAACAAAAGCACTGTCTTTCACTTGGCAATTCCAAGCACAGCCCGGAATAAAAATCTGCTCGGTATTAAAGCTAAGTTGGTGGTGGTTATGTTCCGCATGCTGCTCTCTGATCAAGATGATGCCAGCTGGGATTCATAGATGATCGCCCTGCACCGCAGAGCAGCAATACCCAGAGAAGGATATTCTGTTCTTGCTCAGCTCTTCAAAAGAATTGGGGCATCTTTCCATCATGTCTCAATGTCTTCTATGATGGAACGAGGAAGGCAATTTGCAGTTCTAGCCAAAGCAGTGGAAGAAAGTCATACTGAGCCTGTAATTCGAAGCACCCTTACTGGGAAACAGACACCAGTGAACTCAGTGGGATTTTTTTTTTTTGAATAAACATGCATATGTTTATGCTTCAAGAAGTTATTTTTTGCAAACTGCCATCATACTTGTTACCTCTGATCCAAGCTGAAAATGAAAACAAAACAGCTAGGCTGGATATTTTCATGTTTACATGCAATTAAATCACAACTTTGCATGTTTCCCAAAGGTGAAAATAGTAATGTTTCTTTTGTAACTTAATTTCCCCCACTTAGGTTTTGTTTTGTTTTGTTTTATAATTAAAAAACACCTCTATACATTTATATATATTCCAAGAAACAACAGCCCAGAATCATCAAGCATCACAAATTGTAACCTCCAATTGTTAATGTCCAATCTGGAGAAAACTAAAGTACAGCAAAAACATATAGCATGTGTTTACTCAGATTTAAATCCGCTGTAATCAGGCCCCGATCCTTGATGGGAGAAGTGGTGGTGGTACAAAGTACACAATAGTGCCCCTGTTTTCATCTGAAACATGCCAACAACTTTGCTTACTCAGAAGTAAATGGCACACAGTTCAATGGGATTCACTGTAAAGCAAGTGCACATGAGCTTGCAGCCTTAGCTACCAGAATTAAGACAGAAATCTCCATCTGGAATAAGAAGGTAAATCACTGCAATCCACTTTTTGATGTTAATTGGTAGATCCCAAACATCTAGCTAGCATCTGTAATGTGCACAAACTCAGAGTGGGATTTTTTTTTTTTTTTTTACATTCAAGGCTTACCTCCCTACTTGAATGCTGAATTGGGTGATGACTTGGGGAAGGCAATTTTTTACCTCGCTTATCAATTCTAATCCTGGCTGAGCTCTTGCAAATCTTAGCTGGTTACAATTAACTTGCTGGGAGATCGTCTTTGATGGCACAGCTCAGCTCCCTTGCAGAGTTGATCACACTCTTGTTTCCAACAGCATTGCAGAAGACGACCCAGTGAAGAAGAAATAACACTTTATAATGCTTCCAATTAACCAGGTCAGGAACAAACTGCAAGGCTGCAGATAATGGTTAACAAGCTGTGTGGATGTCTTCCTACCAGTACTCTGCTTCTTAAGAGAAGAAACTTCAGTTGTGGCGTGAAAGTCAGATTCAGTTGAATCATTAACAGAAAGTTTTAAGAAATAAGAGGGAGCCCTTTACTGAAACTGTTCACTAAAGGCAGAAGGGAATACGTGGAAGAGCTCAGTTGGTAGAGCATGAAACGCTTAGAGCATGAATCTCAGAGTCATGGGCTTGAGCCCCTCATTGGGCGAAAGATTCTTGCATTGCAGGGGGTTGGACTAGATGACCCTTGTGGTCACTTCCAACTGTACAGTTCAGCAGATGTGAATTAGATTTTTGGAGATTCCTGCCAACCTAGCAGTTCGAAAGCACGTCAAAGTGCAAGTAGATAAATAGGTACCGCTCCGGCGGGAAGGTAAACGGCGTTTCCGTGCGCTGCTCTGGTTTGCCAGAAGCGGCTTTGTCATGCTGGCCACATGACCTGGAAGCTATACGCCGGCTCCCTCGGCCAATAATGCGAGATGAGCGCGCAACCCCAGAGTCGGTCACGACTGGACCTAATGGTCAGGGGTCCCTTTACCTTTACCTTTTTAATTCAAAGTATAGATGGATGGAGGCCAGGAGAAACGTCTTTGTGGACTTCTTTTCCATAGAGCCATTCAAAAGGGAAGCGTGAATGGTTGTTTTTACGGGTGGTTTGAGTCTACAGTCCTGTGCACTTCTCACTTTCTTAGTGACCATGCGCAGGATTGAACCATATAAGTCCCATAGTACAAATAGGGTGAAAGTGTCCCAGCTTCAGGCGCAACCAGGACACAAGTGCAAAACGGGCTGCAAATGCTATATGCATTTATGATTACAATAATGTTAAATATTTTAGCTTTGTAGTTTGCAATTGTAATAATTAGGCATGCCTTCAAGATAATTGCAACGGAGAAAACCAGGCTTCTGGAAGTCGTAACAAGAGCAGGAGTCCAGACAAGGAGGCGTATTTAGCTATTACGTTTTGCAAGGAAACAAAAATCAGAAATGTGGCTGGGATCAGTTACTGCTCTTTGAACATCAGCTGCCAGCTGGTTTTCCATACCACAGCATTTGAGCTGACTTTCTATAAAGCATCAAGCAGCAAGAGTAGTTTACCTGAACTGTGCGGCCTTGGGATTTTAACTGTAGTGGCATTGAAGTTCTGCAACCATCATTTTAAACTCTGGATTTTACTATTTGCTTCCAAACCCAGCATCCATTTGGCCAAGAACAGGCCTCCAAAACTTGCTGAAAATCTCCCTCTCGCTCCCTCTCTCTCTCCCTCTCTCTCTCTCTCTCTTTCTCTCTCTCTCTCTCTCTCCTCCTTTCCCAGAAATCCCTTCCTCCTTCCCCTTTCTGAAATCTAAAATGCAACCCTGCCCCACAGGACTGGAAGCATTTTTTAAAACGTGAGGTGTGCTGAATAGATAAATGCACTATCGTTTATTAATCTGCTCCAGCGGGGGGGGGGGGCATTTATTGCAAGTTTCCAAACTTCACGAGGCCTACAGTGCAGGATCAAAATATAATAAGGCTTGCAGCAGATTGTAAGCAACTCTAGCTGATCCCTTGAAAGATATCTTTTTACCCGCTCTTTCGGGGCCTTTCTCATTTTGCATCATGACACTCTCTCCTTTCCGCTGCCCAGAGGAATACATTTCCAGCCGTGTTGTGCTGTGCTCCCCTGTAATGCTTCTCATTGCAAGCAACTTGCTTTTCTCTGGTGCTTAATTTGTAAAAAAGAAAAGAAAAGCTAGAGAGATGCTGGAGCACAACCTTGCTTGGTAGCCACAGGCTCAGATGCCCTTGTCTGCTGTATCCCACCTCATATTTACAGAATTCCTGCCTGTTTTCATGTAGAGATAAGCATAAGCATGTCTCCCCTAAGCCCCATGAAATTGGTAGTGCGCTTAATTTTTCACAGGATCTGCTATCTGGGGTTGCATGATATGGTTCCAGTATATGCTTAATTAACGTTTCACAAGCAGAAGCACAATTTTGCAAAAGACTCTCACCTCCCATCACTGTGCCGTTCTTTGATCAGAAAGTAAAACACTTGCTTTTGATTCCTGGAAGTGACCTGTAAAGGCCACTTTCATTCCTGTGTGGTGATGAGACTCTCAGCTGCTCCCTGTATATGCCATAACCACCCACAACTCACCCAACATTTGGAACAATGCTGAAAAACCACACCAAAAAATAAAATAAAAGAGCAACAATTAACAATAATGCAATCTGAATTTTATCATTTTTAAATTATTATTAAATTTATATTCCTTCTTTTATCCAAGGGGAGGAACACATATTTCTCTCACCCACCTCCATTTTATCCTCACAATAACCTTGTGAGGTAGGTTAGGCCAGTGTTTCTCAACCAGTGTGCCTCCAGATGTTTTGGGACTACAACTCCCATCATCCCTAGCTAGCAAGACCAGTGGTCAGGAATGATGGGAGTTGTAGTCCCAAAACATCTGGAGGCACACTGGTTAAGAAACACTGGGTTAGGCAGGTCACCCAGTGAGCTTTGTGGTCAGGTGGGAACTAGAACTCCCTATCTCCCAGTTATTAGTCTAGCAGTCTAACCACTATACCGGCTCTCCAGCAAGAGAGACAACTGAGAAAAGGTGAGGTGTGGGTAACAAGGGATGGAATGTGAGCAAATGCAATAGCCTGCAGTTTCCGGAGGACCTTCAGGTGCTTCCCTCACTGCGAGAAGTGAAGTTACAGGGAACAAGGCAGATGGCCTTCTCGGTAGTGGCACCCTTCCTGTGGAACGCTCTCCTATCTGATGCAGGGCCGGCTCTACAGCCAGGCTGGGCCCGCCCGCCGGGCGCTCCGCCGTGCAGCAAGCCTGGCCGCCCATCGCGCAGCAGCACCCTTGGCAACCACGCTGTGCGCTGAGCCCGCCCGCCGCGCTGGAAAACGGGGCAACGGGGGCGGCGGAGGGATCCGTCGCACCACGGCGCCAGGGCGCCAAAGGTGCTTAAGACGGCCCTGATCAGATGTCAAGGAGAGAAACACAACTTTTCAAAGACATCTGAAGGCAGCCCTGTATTGGGAAGTTTTAATTGTTTGATGTTATATTATGTTTTTGTATGTGTTGGAAGCAATCCAACCAGATTGGGGAGGGGGGTATAAAAGTTGTTGTAGTAGTAGTTGCAGCAGCAGCAGCAGTAGTAGTTGTTATACAAAAACCTAGTTTATACATCACAAGGGCATACCATCTTCATGCAATGTAAGCAGTGACAAAAGCAAGGAATAGGAACAACAGTCTCTATTCAACTTATCTTCTTGTGGGTTGGGCCCAGAGGGAGAGGTTGAGTGAACTGGCAAGCAGTGATAGAGGGGGCCTCTCCAACCCTGCCCAAGAGCTCCACAAAAGCTTGAGTTGGCACTGCCAAATTTGTTAGAAATGTTTGCCATGTTGCATACACTTTAAGGATATCAAAGATTTTATCACACACCCTGCCTGCCTCCCTCCCTCCCTCTCAGCAGCAACTGGTTGTAATTTCATCAGTCTGGTTACCACGGGGTCGCTGTTGGTGTGTCGACTGTCACAAGTAAGTAGAGTTAAAGTGCAGCCTTCACCCTAATTTCCTGGTGATCTATTACCCTGAACTTATCACGAAACGCATTTAATACACAACGGGTGTTATTCATAATGACAGCTCATTTATTGTTGACAACTCAGAGAAGCGTGTAGGTTGTAGCGAATTTAAATTTAACAGGACTGCTGGGGGAGTAGTCAGATTTAGCAAGGCAAACTTTGGCGTGTTTGGTATTTCAAGCTCCATGTCGTCTTTCCAACCCTCATCTCCAACCCCACCTGCAAAGACACCTCCTCCTTTTTGGCCAGAACAGAAATGGTCCACTTAATCTGTGGTGCCACCTAGGGAGCAGAAACAGCTAAGAGGCTGCAGGTTGCATGAAGGGATTTCTGTGCCGCAATATTATTTCGAAACAGCCTCCCCTGAGGTTCAGCTCATAAATGTAGAGCACTTAATGTACACCCCTGTCAGGAGCCACTGCTTCAGAATGGGCAGCAGGAAACACGGCGTAGCTTGGAGCCTGGCCATTATGGTTCTACATTTGGAATTGATGATGACCTAGTGGGACTTTTACATCCCAGGCATCTCTGAATGGAGCACAGCATTTCTCCTGAGCTAATGAAGGAGAAATAAAAAGAAATGCAGGCTACTAACTCAGAGAGCAGTTTTTCAGGGACTGGGCTTCTTCTTCTTCAAATATATGAAAGGATGTCATATGGAGGAGGGAGAAGGATTGTTTTCTGCTGCTCCAGAGAAGCGGACACGGAGCAATGGATTCAAGCTTCAAGAAAGAGGATTCCGCCTAAACATTAGGAAGAACTTCCTGACAGTAAGAGCTGTTCGGCAGTGGAATTTGCTACCAAGGAGTGTGGTGGAGTCTCCTTCTTTGGAGGTCTTTAAGCAGAGGCTTGACAGGCATATGTCAAGAATGCTTTGGTGGTGTTTCCTGCTTGGCAGGGGGTTAGACTGGATGGCCCTCGTGGTCTCTTCCAACTCTATGATTCTATTCTATTCTATTCTATTCTATGATTCTTAGATTTTTCAGGGACCGGGATTCTTCATATACTTCCTTGGTAGCTTCCACCTTCATGCATCTCTTCCTTGTGTTCTTTAGGGGTTCTTTATACTTGCCCAGAAGGTGCTTCTGTGCCTTTTGGTATCTTCAAGTTTGGCACATAGAAAAATGCAGGAAGAGGGTCTGCTCTCCTCACTGTTGCCCTATGACTGAAGGCACCATACTCAGCAAATTCCTCTCTGCTAGGCACATAGGCCTTGGCACACTTTTGGGCTGTTTTCAGATGTTAGGACTAAGCTACGGTTCAGCCAAATGGGCAGGAGCCTAGCCTCCAGAAGGCAGGACTCAAAATTACAAGAAAGGAGAATCCAACTAAACACCAGGAAGAACTTTCTGATGGGTAACAGCTGTTTGGCAGCGGAATTGATTACTTTGGAAGATGGCGGACTCTCCTTCATTGGAGGTTTTTAATCAGAGGTCAGAAATTCTTTAGGTGTGATCCCTACATTACAGGTTGTTGGGACTAGATGGCCTCTGTGTTGACTTCCAGCTGTAAAATTCTATCATTCTACTATTCCTTTTGGGCTCACATATTCCTGTTTCCTCTTCCTTGCTCCGGCATGGTTGTGAGGAGTTAAGAAGCTTTTTGCTTTTATTTGACCACAGCCTTCTGTGTCATCTGGATCTGTGGTTGACATTTATGATGTCTAGTTTAAGCAAACCAGCTTCAGAAAACACATTTTGAAGTTTGCTTGCTTTAAACTTACCCCGGTTAATATAAACCACAGTTGGTTGGTGCAGATGACACGACAAACCGTGGTTAACCAAATGTCTCCACGCTCCTTGCGGCTGCGTGGAAGATTCACCCTTGAGGACCAGAATGGAGAACATCAGCTCTGAGGGCTGAATGTAGCCATGCCCTTCACTGTCTCTGCTCAAGTGCTTTGGCTGGCTGGCATGCTGCCTGTGATAATGTCTCTTGCTTGCCTGGGTGGAGAAGGGTGTTTGTAGGAATATTTGACGTTTGTTTGGCTGGAAATGTAGCCTACTGTACAAAGGAAAGAGTTGCCTCCACTTCTCCTCCCAGTTCTGTATGTGCATATTTGTATGCAATGTTATCCGTCGGTCCATATGGTCCAAAACTGTTCCTGGGTGTGTTTATGTTGAGTAGGGGGGCTATTAATTTGCTTAATTAATCGAGATGGGCAGGTGGTGATAAACAAGTTTGGCAAACAGGAGAGGAAGATGGAGCTAATCTTTCATTTTGTCTCAGAGAATATGATAAGGATTGGTATAGATAGATAGATAGGTAGATAGGTAGATATAGATACAGATATATAGATATGTCTTCAGCAACTGTACAGGTAGCAGGAATTCAACAGGTGAAGCCTCCTTACAGCCATACTGAAATGTTACACTAGACGAATTTTTGCCTGTCATGTAACATCCATATAGAATGTTAGTCCGTGCCTTAATTTGTTGCTATAGTACAGACCCCATCCCTACTCCAAATATTTTAAGAGCATAGCCTCTCTTTGAATTAGTATTCTCAGAGGACAGATTCAAAGCCACACAACACAGTTCCAGTGAATCCGTCTACGATGGAAAACTGATGGTTGACCTCTCTCAGATGGTGCTGTAAACTGATGGTATTGCATGACAACAGCAGGGATGGCAAAAGGATAAAGGCTTTGGTCTCTCATTCCATATAGTGAATATGGACACCATATAAGTATGACCCCCAATAACTGAGTGTGGAGGTGCATGTATGTTGTTGTTGTTGTTGTTGATGATGATGATTGTCAGGGTTGTTGCGACTACTCTAGAGTAACGACTTTCCACATGCTTGTCTTTTAACAGTCTTTATTGGTGCACTCTATTTACAGTGTAACGAGCTGTTGGATGCATGTCTGCTCATTCTGATCCAGAATCCGGCACTGCCCCTTTACACGACTTTGACCAACATAAAAGCCGTGGGACAGTGAATCTCCTCCCCTTTCTCCTCCTCCTTAATTCCGGTGCCAGGGGAAAGGGTCTACGATCTGTTTTTTCCCTGTCCCCCCTTTCCGCCTCTTTCTCTTCCCGTCTGTGGAGCAGGGGCTCTCCCATGCTGCCAGAGACCTAGCACTCTCTCTCCGTTTCCTGACCATAGCTGCCAAGTTATCCCTTTTTTACAGGGATTTTCCCTTATGCTGAATAGGCTTCCTCGCGAGAAAAGGGAAAACTTGGCAGCTATTGCCCCTTCAGACCCCGCACATTCATGGCTGCTCGGGGATGAACTGCTCCTGATGAGAGGGGGAGGTTCTCTATAATCTCTCCCCCTTACAATGATGATAACAATAATAATATCATTATCAATGTGCATGGCACTTAACAGAATTTAAAAGGCCAGGACTCTGCTCTAAGGAGCTTATAGTGTGTTTGTAGAAATTTCCATATGATGTAGTGAAAATAGAGCACTAGAGTAGGTCTGGGGGTGTCTGGGGAGAGAAGCAATAAGAAGCAGGGAATATGCAAGACATGAGGGAGAAAGAACAGGAAGATAAGGGATGTAACTTTTTTAGCCAAGCAAAAATTATCCCTTTGATCCTAGCTCCTCACCCTAAAACTTTACATTTTCGCCTGGAAAACTTGGCCTGGTTCCAAAGGTGTCCTTCAGAAAGGTTCCTTCCATTCATGGAAGGGTGTTTTGATCTAGCAGTCTTTCACAAATTGAGAGATTCATTTCTCTCAATACCGGCACCCCCCCCCCAAGCACACCATACCACCTCCCACACTGTTGCAGAAGGGCCCCTAACCCTCCGAATCTTATTTTAAGGAGGCTCATGGGGTAGGGAAGGAAATCAGCCAAAAAATAGGCCCCACCAGTCTGTTTGCAAAAGCTACGAGCAAGAACTTCAGCCATAGATTTCTGGAATCCAACCTATGAGAAGACATTTCGGGTTCAACTTTAAGTCCTGGGAAATGGCTATATAAATTACCCCACTTCCTCTCTGCTCCCCACCACAAAAGTGCAATGAGTCAGTTTCTGTCGCCTATTAATATTTAAATCCAGTGCTCCCCCCCTAAAAAATGTTTAGAGTTACTCTCATTTTCCTCCTCTTCTTGAAATACTGCCCTTCAGTGAGGCCAAACTTAGATTCACGAAATGTTTAGGGGTATGTGTACCCCTGCGTATCCCCAGAAAAAAGCACTGTTTAAACCTATTTTGTTGTTTACTAATCCACATATCCCTGGGGTTTGTGGCCGTTACCATGGCCTCCTTCTTCCCAACCACTAAAAGAGGGGGAGGGGGGAGGAGAGAAAGAAAAAACCAATGAAACGAGCAGAATATAAAATGCTCTTACTGTATCAAAGTGACCTCATGCAAGCTTTCTCGTAATCACTGAATAGCAGGTCAGAGAAGGAAGGCTTCCATCACTGTAGGTCAATTGACTGAAGGCGCTGCTGCTTCCAGACAGCAACAAGAATGGAAAGTGTTTCTGACAATGTTAGACTCGTGCTAACCCTGATTTGCACACATGGATAGCATACAATGGGGGTGGGGTGGTGGAATAGATGCTGATGCTGCCTCTGTCCAGGCAAGAGCCCCAAAGCAATGGGGCAGAATATTTCTAGGGAAGCTGTTGGCTTGCTTGCACTTTGTAGCTAAAAGCGGATTCTCCTCCCCAGCACCACAAAAAAAGGGCACACGTTTCTGCGCTGAAGCAAGGCAAGAGAACAGTATCTGTACTGTATTATATTTTAAAGGAAAACAAGATAAAACTAGGGGCATATTGCAAGTGATGGATATGCAGCTCATCATTAGTGACATTGTAATGGCCAGCTCAATAGATGCCCTTGCTCTTACTGAAGAAGGCAGGATCTGCCCTGCCTGAAACATTCTGAAGCATCGCACAACTGCAGGGAGAAAGTCGCATTTGCCAGGCAACTAAATATTGCAGGTTTCTGCTTGCAAAAGCAATCCCTTTGCAAGAACAGAGGCATTCTTATTTAAACTGTCTGGGCTCCTCGTAATAACTTAGCGACAACCATGCTTGCCAACATACCCTCATCTGGAAGGTAGCCCAAGTGAATGAATGAATGAATGAATGAATGAGTCACAACTCGACTCCATAGCCAGGGCTCCATGAGTTATAACAGGAGAGCCCCAATCTGACATCAGTTTCCGAAGCAAGCTAGATTAATTCAGTGCGGAGCTTGTGGCGAGATATTAGAGGAGATAAGTGAGTGATTGAAAACTTTCCCCCCGTTTCGATGGGACACATGACTGATTAATTAGGCGGAAGCAAAATACCTTTGCCTCACACTGACTTGCCCTGCTATTTTAACACAAATTGGAGCTCCCATATGTTATTAAATGTAAAAAAAAACGTAAAAAATGTCCATTCTCCCCCCCTCCCCCCCAATCTTTTTTTTTTAAAAAGCTTATCTGCTTCTGTGCGGCAAAATGATTATCTTGACTGGCTTGAGAAAGCCCCATCGCAGCCACCGTAAGAAGAGCTAGTGGAAGGTTGGGGGGGGGGGAAGGGAGATTGTTCTGTTTTAGAATTAAGGAAAATATGCTAATGCCCATGACATCATGAATAAGTACTTCAAAGCAAATGAGCAGGCTTTGTGTTGCATATTAAACTGAACAATTAACACGCTGACTAGCCGTTCTAGGCAGACAGCAATAAGACATTGTACTTGAGAGAAATTGTATCTCTTCAGTGTTTTTTTTTTAAAAAAATAATATAATACAAAGATCACCTGACTGACAAGTATTATTAAGGAATAAAAGAGAAGTGACACCCTACCCCCCCTTCAATATTCAGAAGAGCTCTCTTCTCCCCACCCCCACCCCCCATAAATAATGCACATGGATTTTTGTCTCATGGTGTAACTTCTCTTTTGTTCCCACTGAAATATCTGATAGAACTGAGAGAGAGTGTTTGCATGATAGGGGAGTCACATGCAACAATGGGAGGGTAACCTTGTAGTGGCATTGCTTTTTGAAGTTTTGACGATGACAGGAATGATTCAGTGTAATTTATTGCCGGGTAGTTCGACAGTAGCAATTTGTCACACATTGTGATGTAATACAGGGGTTCCTTTCTTAAAATGAATTATGGATTACTACTTTTATATCAACAGTGCTGCTGTAGCATTTCATATCAATAATTTCCCTTCCATTCTCCACCTTATTTTTCCCATCGTTTTTTTCCCTTTGTCTAAATACAACTCAATCTCTCTCTCTCTCTCTCTCTCTCTCTCTCTCTCTCTCTCTCTCTCTCTCTCTCTCTCCTCCCCCAAGCTAATCTTTTCCCTAATAAGGTGTTTAATAATTTAAGAATAGCTTCAAAATGAGCACATTTCAAAGGGGTGGATATCAATGGCAGCCCAAGAGCCCCCCCGGCTATGAAAATGTGAATGGGGCAACCAAACTTTTAAGAGACAGAATCCCAACTGTCTTTTGGCTCTAGGCAACAATTTTTATTAAAGTTGGTATTAAACCACAGCGCATGGGATGTGATTAACAATTTATGCCTGCATGAGAAGGAAGATTAGCAGAAGTCTATAATTTTGATATTCAAATCTTAATTTGCATTTGGGAGGGTGTTCTTTTTAAAAACAAACAAACTGAGAGACAGTTGCTGAAAAAGTTTGTTGACCCCTGTCCTAAGCTATTGGGGGTTTTAAAGGTCAACGCCATAACTTTGAAACACACTGGAAGTCAGTGTAGATCCTTGGTGTTATATGGTCCTGCCACTGGCGGAGGAAGGCAGGTGTGTGTGTGCGCGCGCGCGCGGTGTGCACTGGGTATCAGCCGTGAGGGCAGGTGACATCACCGTGCCAGCCCCCCGCTGGCTGCACGGGTGGCGTCCCTGGACTGATGCTGCCGTGGGCGGCTAGTGGCGCCCACCCAATGCTCGTCACGCAGGTGGCTAGCGGCGCCCTCCCAACGCTCGCTGTGTGGGCTGCAAGTGGCTAGGCACACTTGCCATGCAGGCAGCTAGCCCCACCCCCGCGGGCCGGCTAGCCCCGCCCCTGCACTGCTCCGGGTGCTGGGGCAAGTAGCTCCGCCCCTGGGTCCTGGTGGCCACTCCCAATCAGCAGTCTGGCAGCAACCATGAGCAAGCTGTGAATATCCTGCACCTCATACTCACCAATGTAACTTTAGGGGAAGAGGAAACGGGACTCAGAAAAGCATCTCCATGTATGGGAGAGCGGGGAAGGGGCCATGTGGGAGGAAATGCTCCATAATGCCTCCAGGGCCAAATGCATTTTAGGGCTTTGATAACAAATCTTTGAATTGTGCATAGAAATGGGATCTGCTGTAAGATTTTTTTAATATATGCTATATACAATGGCGTATGTAGTCCTATCGTCTCAGCCCCTAATAAACAGGCCGTGGCACTCCAGAGGAATAGAACTTTCGCAACAATCTTGTAAGGTAGCCCCAGTGCATTGCAATAGTCCAGTTTGGAGGCTACCAACCCATGGCATTCAACACGGGAAACTAATTCAAACTTTCAAAGTTATTTCCAGGTTTGCATTCATTGCGAAAGGCAATTATTTCCCCAGATATGAAATTGCTAGTTAAATACCAGCCAATATATGCATCCTGCACTTTTCTCACGTTTTAAAATAATATTCAGTGGATCCAGTGTTTATTTTAAGGGTTACAATGGATGGCTATACCCTAAAGTGATAAGGGGATGTGCTTTCTAGCTAGGGTTGGTTTTCAGTTCAAAATATTTCTTTCTTTTCCTTTTTGTCCTCTGGGTTCTCACTATCTTTAGTAAGTAAAACACACACGTTGGGGGGGAAATATATCAAAGGATATGCCGATATTTAAGTACTGGCATTTCTTTCTGCGGCCCTGCTTGAACTCTTAACTTTTTGATTTCACTCCGTGGCTTCCCTTTTAATCAACAGCTTACCATTGTCATGAGCTTGAGGGCTTTACATTTTAAACGCTAGATCCATGCCCTATGAGTGGCTGAGCTGTCTTCAAAGCAGGAAGGAAGAAACACACATCTAGAAGAGAGAGAGAGAGAGAGAGAGAGAGAGAGAGAGAGAGAGAGAGAGAGAGAGAGAGAGAGAATCTCATAATTTAAAGTTGCGCATGTTTTAGTTCCTTCTCCTGCTTTGGGGTTAGCCTCTTCCCTCACCTGAAGAGGTTATCAGAATTACCTGTGCCCCTTATCAGTAACCAGTTTTACAGGATGGCCACTACAGGAACAGATGGAGGACCCAAACCATTGTGGTTTTCTGAACGGCACTAGGCTCGAGTCAAATATTCTCCAGCAAGCATATCCAGTGTGCGAAAAGGATGCAGAGGGGGAGAGGTGGGGGGAAGGGGGCGGGAAGTATCCCAAAATAGCTCCCAAAGTGCTATTTTAAAAGTTTAATGCTGAACTTTTATGGAGCTCTGCATGGAAGTTGCATGGGACTGAGTAAGGGAGGGCTGAATTTAGTCACTCCAAACTGTCTTTTGCTTTCTCGGGTACCCACAGCACCCCAGGGCCTAGGTCAGGATCCCAATGCACTTGCATAGCCTGCCAATGCTGAAGTCTGTCGAAGGCCTCCTGTGTCAGTAGCTGGGCCATGGCTTAGCGTTCCTGGAGGACTGTGGGGAAATCTAAAGGGAATTTTCCCAGCCGAAGGCAAGAAGGCCACTAGCATATGGCGTGGGGCAGGTATCAGGCAGGACTTTGCTGAGGACCTGTTCAAACCTAGGATCGACTCTTTACATGTCCTTCTGGGTAAACATATGACTGGTGCTGACTACCTGACTTGGGTATAGTGATGGTTTGTGTGTGTGTTTAATGTTATACCTGAAGGAGTATCTCCACCCCTATCGTTCTGCCCAGACACTGAGGTCCATCTCTGAGAGGCTTCTGGTGGTTCCCTCACTGCGAGAAGCGAGGTTACAGGGAACCAGGCAGAGGGCCTTCTTGGTGGTAGCGCCCAGCACGTGGAATGCCCTCCCATCAGATGTCAAGGAAATAAACAACTCTCTGACTTTTAGAAGACATCTGAAGGCAGCCCTGTTTAGGGAAGTTTTTAATGTTTGATGTTTTATCGTGTTTTTAATATTCTGTTGGGAGCCGCCCAGAGTGGCTGGGGAAACCCAGCCAGATGGGCGGGGAATAAAATAGTACTACTACTACTACTTATAGTCAAAAAAAGGAAAGGCATCACCAGAAAAGCGAACAAAAAAGTTGCATAGAATATACATATGTTACTATATGTAAATTTAGAAATAATAGTTATTTATTAGTAATTTACATGTATAGATGCAGATTTAGAAATGATTGCTACAATTGGCAGAGAAACACAATACAACCTCACCACACTGGAGGATGAGACTGTAAGCAGGTTCCTGCACAATCTGCTTGCAACCGAGATCCCGCCTGTTCTCCCTTCTTATCTTTAAGCCAAACTTAAACCGGACACCCTTTTCAAAAAGAGGGCTGCCCCCCACATGGCTGCTCTAAGGAGACAGTCCACTTTTCTTTTGTGCCCACCCAAGGGCTGTACTGATAGTCCAAGGGAAAAAAAGACAAGTTTCCTGCCATTTCCGTCTTACAAAAATGCATCCCAGTTTGGCTCATGGGATGAAAGCCAAAGCCTGAATTTGTAAAGAGAAGCAAATGGAATTAGAGAGAGCAAGAGCGAAGCAGAGCCTTGGGGAAAGAGTGTGGAGGTCAGGAATTGTGCCTGCAGGTGTCTTCGGGCTAAATTCTGCCCTCAGCTGCACATGTACGATCCCATTTTCTTCATAGGATTGCATGGATGGAACGGAGGGCAGAAACTGGGTCGTTGTCTCCAAATCCACAAGGCTCCAGAGTGTTTGGAGCTGCGCTGTATTTCTCTCTCACTGCAGCACATTCTGAACTGGACAGTAAGCTGCACAAATTCAACTCACTTGGCATTCTACCACTCTCGCTGTACAGTCTGGTTGATGGCTGGTTGAAGGCTAAACGTAATTTGGGACCATTTCTCCCCCCCCCCTGCATTTTACATGCCCACCACCCTGCCCACAGTTGAGTCACATCGTCTCTCCCTTGCAGAATCAAAACCAGCTAGTTTGAGAAATGAGAAGAGTTTTGCTTTTGTCAGACCTTTTATGCCCTTGGCTTTGAAATATACCATGCGTCTGAATCTGTCCGAATTCTCTAGCTATGGTTTTATAAACAAGGTACATGCCATTTTTAATCCAGTTTTAAGTGAAATAATGCATTCATGGAATCTTAGAATTCCACACATGCATAAAAGGTAAAGGTAAAGGACCCCTGACAGTTAAGTCCAGCCACGAACGACTCTGGGGTTGCGACGCTCATCTCGCTTTACAGGTCAAGGGAGCCGGCGTTTGTACACTAGGCAGACAGTTTTTTCCAGGTCATGTGGCCAGCATGACTAAGCCGCTTCTGGCGCAACAGAACACCGACACCAGAGTAGTGCACGGAAACCCCATTTACCTCCCCACCGGAGCGGTACCTATTAATCTACTTGCACTTTTTTTGGCGTGCTTTCGAACTGCTAGGTTGGCAGGAGCTGGGAATGAGCAACAGGAGCTCACCCCGTCGCAGGGACTCGAACCACCAACCTTTGATCGGCACAGCGCCATCCATGTCCCCTCCAGCATCTCTCAGATGAAAATAGGGATTCCCCATTCCTTTTGGAATTTTTGGTTAGGTTGTCTGCTAATTACATATGTCATTTTTGCCAACTCAAGATATTCAAATAGCTTATCCTGCTATTCCTTTTTTGTTGGTACTATTTCACTTTTCCAATTCCTAGCTATTCATATCCTAGCCGCCATTGTGGTGTACAAAAATATGCTCTCTTTTTTTCGTTTGGTATGTTCGAGTCTAAAATCCCAACAAGAAAGCTTCTGGTTGTTATTATTGTTTTTTTATAAAGGTTTGCTTAAACATTGTCTTCAACTCCTCGTATATAATATCCCCAAAATTGTTAAGGTTCTTTTTGCAACCCCACCACATGTGAAACAGTGTCCCTTTTGCCTGTTTACACCTCCAGCCAGTGTTAGATCTCAATTTATACATTTTAGGTAATTTGCTGGGAGTTATATACCGCGTATATAACCCATGCACACATTTAAGTTTGCTTCGTTAGGCTGAAATCCTGCAAATAAGGTTGGCACTTTAAGATAACCTTTCTGTTGTTCCAATAACTTTGATGCTTTTTAAATCTTTTTTTTTATTTTAAAAAAGTGACTTCAATTTGACCAGTATTTAACCAGTCACCCCCACAAATAGAAAATTTGGTCATTTGACATGTCAAATGCTTAATCAACCCTACATCATTCTGAGCCCTTTGCGGGAAAGGCGGGAGGCAAACATGTCAAGGTAAAAATGCTATTCTTCTTAACTTTATAGCATAGGCGGAGGCCAGCTGAGGAGTAAACTGCTCAGCCAAGGAGTAAACTATTTAAGATGGTTTATGAAGAATGTGTTATATATCTTTTTTTAATAGCCTCTAAAATCTTCTTTTGAAAGGTTTTTAGAAAGCGGCCTCTTGCATTCCCCACAGAGCTGTCAGTTGGAAGCTGCCTCTGGGAGAGGGAAAGGAGGACTATTACTTTTTTAAAAGTCTCTTTAACAACACTGTTAAGAACTACAGCAGCGTTTTTTAAATGCCATTTAAATAGTGTTTCTTGGGGGGCTTACCCCATACTGTTCTCCTCGCTCACATATGCAGCTGCGCCCATCTCCATCGCCCCTCCCCCTCCCCACCTTTTTTGTACTTTTCGGCAACTGTAAACACCTGCAGAGTTGGCTGGCATTTACAACATTAAAAGCAACTGAGGCCACCTTGGCTCGTGTAGCTAAAGGGGCTGATTGCAGCATACCAAGTTTTATTTATTTATCCCCCCCCCCCTACACACACACACACACCCGCCACTTCCAAGGAAGAGTTTCCATCCACTGGTGTAGAGCCAGCTTTGCTTTGCTTTGTTTCTAAAATGCCACAGTATTTTCATGGAAACAAGGACCACTGGGTTCAAGTCAAACTGAACTGGTCTCGCATTTTTACATAGCATCAATTTGTTATTGCTGGGAAACTAAGGCCGCCTAATTACGTGAGTCAGGTGGCGCTGTGGTTAACAGGTGGCGCTGTGGTTAAACCACTGAGCCTAGGGCTTGCTGATCAGAAGGTCGGCGGTTCGAATCCCTGTGAGGGGGTGAGCTCCTGTTGCTCGGTCCCAGCTCCTGCCAACCTAGCAGTTCGAAAGCACGTCAAAATGCAAGTAAATAAATAGGAACCGCTACAGCGGGAAGGTAAACAGCGTTTCCATGTGCTGCTCTGGTTTGCCAGAAGCGGCTTTGTCATGCTGGCCACATGACCTGGAAGCTATACGCCGGCTCCCTCGGCCAATAATGCGAGATGAGCGTGCAACCCCAGAGTCGATCACGACTGGACCTAATGGTCAGGGGTCCCTTTACCTTTAATTACGTGAGTGCTCCGGTGTGAAACCACATTGCATGATTTAATCCATATATATATATATATATATATATATATATATATATATTCTCTTCCACAGTTGCAGGAGAAACCCCAGGAGTGGCAGGCTGTTGCAAGTCCAGTTTCTGTGCACCTGGGTTGGTTAGAGCATGGTGCTGATAATACCAAGGTTGCAGGTTCGATCCCTGTATGGGACGGCTGCATATTCTTTCATTGCAGGGGGTTGGACTAAGATGGTCCTCAGGGTCACTTCCAACTCTGCCGTTCTTTGATTCCGTGACTTGGCTGTGTGGAGCTGTCTCTGAGGATGCCGAACGAGACATCTCTCAGGGATCAAATGCAGAGAATTCTCTCGAGGATAGTTCCAGGGGGAAGAAGGTAGAAAGGTTACATCTCCCACCTCTTTGAAGTCTTCACTAGGTACGCAGAGTCTTCCTCTGGTGTATGATTCGTAGCAGGAAGAAAGGAAACTCCAAGTGAATCAAAGCAAAATCTTGATACTAAAACATAGTGCTTGTCCTGAGTTCTGAGAATGTTACCTCAGTTCTACAAGGTGTACCAATAATGAGGACGAGGATGATAATTTTTACCTTGCCACTCTGGGCAGCTTACAGCATATCTAGAAACATAATGAAAACATCAAGCGTTTAAAAACCTCCCAGTACAGGGCTGCCTTCAGATGAATTCTAAACATTATATAGTTCTTTATCGCCTTGACATCTGAAGGGAGGGCGTTCCTCAGGGAGGGTGCCACTACCGAGAAGGCCCTCTGCCTTGTTCCTGAGCATTTCTTTATTACATTTCTGTCCCCTGTGTCTGTGATCCTTTGCTAGCTGCCTGACTCTTCTTTGACGCCAGAAGCAGCTCTAGTTGCATCTAAATTCATAAAAGCAATTTAGGCTGTGATCACAATATCCGACTTGATAGCCAAAGAAGAAAAATGGAGGTGCGACTGATATTGTATCGGGCCAAGTCTCTGATTGCAGGACACAGCCAGAGCAAAGCTGGCAGTTCACCCAGTCATTCTGCGAAGTTGCTCCCTGCCAACGTCTGGCAATCACAGGTTAGGGACACCTTGATAAACAAGAATGCATTTACAGACCAAGTAACTTAATAGACCTTCATGGGCCAATCCTTCTTTAATCTGTTTTTAACGTTCAGTCTGGTGTGCTGGCAGGAGTCCTCATTCACATATAAACGATGGCATTTTGAGGGTCAGACTGCACTTAATATTGTGCGAAATATATGTAGCTGTGATTCACAGAGCAAAGTGACATAACATTAACTAACATCTTCCAGTTATGGGTGAATAGACTGAGTATTAAAAGCAGGATATTTGTTTTTTATATATACTAAAAGCCGGATCACACCCTCCCTCCCTCCCTCCCTCCCTTGGGGTCAGTGTTGAAAGAACCTTCTTCTGAAAGAACCTACTTTTGAAAGTGCTCAAGGTGGCACCCACAAATACTTAAGAGCCTTCCATGTCCGGATTTCTTTTAAAATTATTTTGCTTTGAAAGTATTAGAATACATAGGATGCCACATGATCCTGGCTTTTAAGAGCAGAAAGGAAAGCCCTTCACTCTGTTAAAGTGATGGGGTCATTTGGTGAGGGTTAGGAGCAAAATCATTTGCATTACTTTCCTAGTTTAAAGAATTCTCATTGCCACCAGTGCTTTGTCCCAATAGGACGAAAGAAGAAAGACAAGTTCTTTCTGTTTAATGTTTAAACTGGTGATGGACATTTAAAAAATAAAGGGTATGATTCTTCCCCTTCCATCCTGCTAGTGGGACATCCTGTAACTGTGCATTAGAACACCTTCCCTGCCAAGCCACCTAGGTGTTCATGGTTCACTGTATTGCCAGGTGATTTGCCATGTACCAAGAAGTCTGCTCCACTTAACTATGGGGTGGGGTTGCAGTCGGCCACGTGGCCACCCACTCTCCTCCGGGGGCGGGGACGTTGTCCCGTCCCATGTTGCCTGGAGGATCCTGGCCACGTCAACGGCAGCCGGCCATTTAAATGAGGGCGCAAGCCAGGGGACTTCCTCTTGCCTCACTTCCTCAATCTTCCGCCCTCCCTCCCTCCTTTCAGGTTTGTCACTGGCCTTGCTATGGACCTTGGTTGGTCACCGTTGAGGGGCCTGGTAGGAATTTTCCTACTTGGCAGATTGGCTTAGCCGTTTGGTTTTTGCCTACCTCATAGCAATCGTCACAGCTTTGTAAGGTTTGCGGTTAGGCATTGGGTGATCTCATGTTGGGGGAGGGGAGGCCCGGCCATTGCCTGCCCCTCCAAGCTTATGGGTATTCCGGTAAAAGAATCTGGGGGTGGGGATCTCGTCCGAAGCCCGGGGTGGGGCTAGGGCCATGCCACGACCCCTTCGGGAACCCAGGGGGAGCTTGAGTTGGTTTGCATCAACGGGGCTCCCCCTACCAGTGGTTTACCTTTACCAGACTTCCTGCGCATTGGGCAGGAGTTAGATATAGTCTGGTCTATCCAATGCCTAAGCCAATTACCGCTCGCATTCTGTAACAAATAAAGTTGTGGCCAGAATTTGCCCAATAACATTAACCATATATTCTGTGCCCTTGTGTCTTTATTCATCCTCGAGGGGGTGGTTGTGGGGTCTCGACACGCAACTCGTCCCGCCTAGTGGGCCACTCAACAGCCAGTGGGCCACTCCTTTGTAAGTAGTTGCATGGACTGCTTACAACAGGAAAAAGAAGCACTTGTGAGCTGAGGACTTGGAGATGAGCAAACAATGGATGCAATGAGTAAGGGGCAGGGGGAACGTCCCTCCTTTGTGAACGGCCTGGGTTCATGGTTGTGATGTGTGCAATTGTCATGCATACGATAGGACAGTGTAAATAATGAATAATAAAAAAATAACAAAGCATCAATAACATTAATAATAATTAATTTGCTAGTACAAAGTGCAAAGAGAGGCGCAAGGATCATCAGCTGATCCTTGTCTTTTTGACCTTGGGAGGTTTGGAGGTTGTATTTTTCTATCCCTGGAAAGACGTGCAATGAAAAGTGTTTGAGCACCTCCTTTCTAGCTCTCCTTCTATCTGTGTCTCTCTCCCTCTTCCCCTCCCTCCCTCTTCTGCAACACTAGAAAAATGAGAAGAAGCAGGAGGTGTTTACGTCCACAATGCAGAACTGTGGCAATACACCGAATCCAAAATAGAAAACTCAAAGATAAAGGAAACGGAAAGACAAAATATGCTGTTCGACATGGGAAGGATGAAAAAAAATCTGTGATCAAAAAACCATCTGCATGCTAATATGAACATTTTCAAGTAGAACAAGTGTAAGGGAAGGGAAGGAGAGGGTGGAAACCTGCGCTGAAAAGAAAACACAAGCTGAGAACCAAAATAATTACAAGCAGAAAAACACTGACAAGTTAGAAATGAGTAAGGAACAGATTGGACTGACATGATTTTCTTCACAACACTGGAAGTATATATTCAGCAGTGTGACTACTATAATTGGGACGTATACCAAATCAAGCCAAATATTTGAACCTGCCTTTTAACAAGCAGATAAACTGTTAAAGTTCTTACAATATAATGGGGGTGTAGGGTAGCAGGGAACATGTGCGTGGCTTCTTTTCCCAACCTTTCCAATTGTGTTAGAGTCAGACCTTTACTCTTGGATGTCAGTTCTTAACCCAAGGTACTATTTCTGGGTTAGCGGAGTCTGTAACCTGAAGTGTCTGTAACCCGAGGTACCACTGTACAGTATTGTACTTTCCGGAACCAACTACAGTACAAAAAAACCCCACTCCATTTGGTGTTGACCTAAGGAAGAATGAAAGTGGCAGCATAAAAGCTTAGGCAGCCCTAATCTCCGCCTCTGTGTCTTACGTTTCCACTCCCGCCTCTCCCTTGCTGACGGGACCTGCGTAATCTCCCCCTCGGTTCCCGAGCGGGTGGAGTGGTGCTGAGGCTCCTGCTCAGCATCCTCGAGAACCTTTCACTCCCTGGCTGCTTCCTGCCACCCCCTCCCTTTCTCCTTCTGCTACCGGTATTTCCTGCCCTTCTTCTCCCAGCTGTTCCTGCCCAGCCTCCTCCTCCTCCTCCCTCTCTACCCTCAAGGTCTTGCTAATAAAGTGCCCTGACAGCTGTCCAGGGAACAGATTACTTTGTAATAGCAGTGTAGCAAGGGGCAACGTTGGATTTCGGTGACACATACCGGGTTCTTGTTTTGCAGCCCAGTGAAAAAGGATGTGTTTTTGTTGTTGCCCTTTCATTCTCACCTTGTTAGCTCTGCTTACTTCCTGAGTGTATGTGATATATCATCTCACAGTTACTTCATGCACTTTATGATGAAGTGAGCTCTTCGCACACACTTGATTTCTAAGGTGTTATAGCAGTCCGTCCTTGTTGCTCCTGCAGCCTTAGGATTGGTACGCACATTCCAACAACCGTGTGAGAGCCATTTTTCCCATACCTCTTCATACACAGCACCAGTGCTGTGAAGAAACCACATCAGTACATAACAGATTATTTGGAAGAGTGGGGCAATAAAGCGTAAAGGAACCATCTCATTGAGCCTATCCACGTGTGTTCTGTGACATGCATGGTACTAGAATGGCATAAGAAGAAACTAAAAAGAACTTTCTTCTAGACAGCATGGAGTTGTGGAATAGCTGTAGGCCCACTACTTTTCCAGAATATAGAGTAATTTCATATCTAAATTTCAGGTTTTTTTAAGTTGAACAATCCATAATGATCCTTTTTCCAGTACTTACTTATGCAGCTCCGCTGATGTCAGAAGTTATGTGGATATATATGTTAACTACTGAAATGTCCACATTATTGAGGAATATGTTCACTTTAGAGCTTTCAGAGCTACTGATGAAAGTCTTGTGCAAAAGATTTGGATGCTGTGAGTTATGAAGTCAATACCGGAAAGCACTTTATTTTCTCCAGCTTGACGTGGGAGTTGTTTGAGCAGTTGAAACAGGTGATTGCCATTCTGGCAATAATTCTTTTAATGGGGATTCAGAGAATGCACCGCTTTTGACCTCCGAGAAAAGGGCCCGTGGTAGCACATTTGCAAAGCTAAGCAGGGTATGCTTTCAAATTGGATGGGGAACCATGTGTTGAGGTTCCTCCTTTGCAGGAGGGTAGGCTAGACGACCCTCAGGATCCCTTCCAATGCTACAATTCTATGAAAGCAATATTTCGGAAATCCTTTGAGAAACTTCTCTGACTACTGCACGCTATGAAACATGGCTTATTATTCACACCTTGGGAGCTCCCACTCCATAATGAAAAGCTACAAAATACCTGTTTTCTTGTGAAAAATGTTCAAGGGTGTATTTATCTCACCTTCAGAATGGACTGGGTACATGTGCCTAGAAATTTATTCAAACTTGCCCACTGGTCCTTAATGCTGAACACCTGGTGAGAAAGCTAAGGCAGGTACAGCTAATACAGCACCATCCAGGTTGTGCTTTGCATCACCTTAAGTCTGATCAGGCTGCAATATTGCAGGCCCGTTTGTTAACAGATGTGTTTCCAGAGCGTGAAATAAACATATGCAGTCACTGATCCACCTAGTCCACGACTGTCTCCTCTAACTGGTAGCAGCTTTCCAGGGTCTCAAGCAAAGATCTCTTCTAGCCCTGCTACCTGAAATCTCCTTTAACAGGGGATGTTGAGGAATGAACCTTGAGGCCTTCTGCTCACAAAGCGTATTCTCTAACACTGAACCTTGGCCGTTCCCTGGGGCTATATCTAAAACAGGAGGGAAATGTGCAGTAGAGAAGGTATCTGCCGCATACCGTTTATATAAATGGATTGTGCTCGTAGGATTTCCGGCAAATATAATCAACTTGAGTTAGAGTTTACAGGTCAACCTTTCGTAACAGAGGAACACAAGAGGACAACCCAATTGAGTTCTGGAGTCAGTAATGATGTTAAACCATATCATTATTATTGACCTGCGTGTCCAATTAAACCCAAAGTTCTTAAACTAAGAGGCATGCAGCCTCTGTAAGTTAAAGATCAAAGATCAAAACCATTCAGGCCTAAATATAACCAAGGGCTTTTGGGGCTGATTGATTTTTTTGATTTTTTTCATGCAATAAATGTGCAATTGCTGCTTATTTATTCTGAGAGGTGCAGCTGTGGCTTTGCATGTTACATAGCGATGGCGAGAGAGGAGATGTGAGAGATTCTCACTTCACTTTCCACTTCACGAAATGAATGGGTTGGTGAAATGGGGAATGCACATTCTCCTGATGCAGTGACAGGACAAGGTTCCCCCTATAAAATAAATTCATATTCCCTCCCCGACTCCCCACTTCAGTCAAGTCTCTTAGTTCCTCTGTGGGGCAAAGCTCCCCACCCTACTCCACTCCAGGAAGTTGATGACTCCTGTATCAAGGATATCCCTCTGAACAAAGACTAGCCCCTCTTCCATTGGAACTCATTTTGTGCTTGTTTGTTATTATCTGGAAAAAACCTTGAGGCCAAAAAGAAGGCGTTCATAGAATCACAGAACTGTAGAGTTCTATGGGATCATCTACTTCGACACCCCTGCAATGCAGAAATGTCAACCAAAGCATCCATGACAGATGACCACCCAACCTCAGTGCAGTCGGGTCAGAGCTGGTGTTATATTTTGACACCTGTTTTCGTTAACAATCTGGCTGTTGTGCTCTGCACTAACTGAAGTTTCTGCCTTCAAAGACAGCGGGGGGGGGGGGACGGACACATTGCAGCAATCCATCCAAGAGGTCATTTCAACCTATAGACAACTGGATGAAAGCCTACCCTGTCCAGATAAGGTTGAAGTTGGTGGAAAGTTTATCTTCATTGGTGATCACTCGTAGCCGAGTAAGATTATCTTCCATGAACATGGTCTTAACAGTGAGTCCACAAGTGAGTGTGGAGGCCAATTCTAGATCATACCTGCCAAGTTGCTGTCAGAGAAATAGGGGACCGGGCCGGAAATAGCAGACCGGAAGTAGCGCTGCCGCCATTTTGGAACTGGGCGGAGCATGCTCAGAAGTGACTTTTGATGCTGCTTTGCCCAGTTCCAAAATGGCCGTCGCGCCAGAAGTCGCACTGCAGCCATTTTGGAACTGGGCAGAGCAGCATCAAAAGTCGCTTCTGAGCATGCTCCGCCCACTTCCAAAATGGCCGCCGCGCCAGAATAAACCGGGGGGAAACAAAAAAATCTGTTTTTTCAGCTAGGAACAGCTGGAAAAACGGGGAGTTCCCGGGGAAACGGGAGACTTGGCAGCTATGTTCTAGATCCACACATCCTTCCACAATGGGGGCATAGGTTTTTGGGTGGGAGCTGATCATGGTGAGGATTTGCTAAATGTGCCTTCCTCTTAGCACGTTTCTCCCTTTTGTCCTGAGTTCAAGCGTCTTCAAAGTCCATAACACCAAATGAAAGTTTATCACAAAACAACAACACAACATAATGCAATATATTCTGTTATATAAATATATACACAGAGACTTTCCTAAAACCTGGATAAATTTCCATCTTTCATGGACATTTGAATTAGTCCCCCTTTCTCTTGCAAGAGGTGCAAACTCCAATTTCTTCCTTATCCAACTATCACAACAAGGTGTCGAATTCAAAGCCTTTCATATAAAAAATGAACACACGGGCAAAACCAAGACTAAGAAAAACATAGGACTGTATTAATCCAGTCTTACGACTGCATTGTAATATCTTATGAACATTTCCAAATTGCAAAACAGACTGCTTTTGATTTCCCTGTTTACCAATTGTGTCTTATAACTGAAGCTGACAATTTCAGCACTCTCTGGTTAGCACATGTTTTTTTGATGGCACGGTAGCATTAGTCGTGTTTTTCTCTTGAAATTACCTGCCTCTTTACAAAAGGCCAACCTTTCTGCATTCAGAAAGCAGACATTATGATTGAACAGCTATTTCTAGATGTGTGAGATTGGATTTGAGCTTGTTTAATTGGAAATGGTTAATTGGCCTTGGTGTCCTATGGCAGGAAAATGACGCAAACTTAAGCAGAATGAAACTCCATAAATATTTCATTCCATGCTAATTTTCACGCTTCCAGCTGAGTTGTCTGAAGTTTTTAGGGTTGTTTTTTTAAAGCACTTTTGTATGCCATTAAATATCTAATCAGAAGCCACAAAAGTGCTATCCATTTGCATTAGATGTCACAGTTTGTGGGGGCACCAAATAAAAACCAAACAGCAATAATCAAATGGGATTCCTGACTGTTAAGGCTGGCTCTTGTTTCACTTTCACCGTGAAATTATTTGTGAAACCAAAGTGTATCTTTTAGTCCCTGGATTTTGAAAAGCCAATAGACAGATTGCCAGCGCTTTATTTTAAGTACATAAAACAGCTCGGAAAGTCTGGAGCTCCCTCAAGTGGATACTTTTCCCAGCTAGTGGAAAGTGACATGTATCCCCCTTTACTGTAAGTAGAGTCTCTTATTTACTCTGCAAGTAAATCCACAGCATAGAAGACTTGGAGAACTACGGCATATAGCTTAGAAACCTGCACTGCCACTTTATTTTTAAAAAGTATCCTATGATACAAAGCATGTGCTTTTGTTTCCCAATGGACCTTCATTTCCCTCTTCCTCGACATTTGCATGCTGTTTTTGGATAAATGAAGCAAAACTGGTGGGGAAGTGACTAGGAGAAAACTAGACGGAAGATAGCAAGTCTGGACTTAAAAATTGCTTTCAGATCATCTCAGTTCCAGGTGTCCTGCGCCCTCGCTCCCACAGTAGCCAAAAAAAAACTCATAAGCAAAGAATGATGATGATGTGCTCGGACCATCTTCTTTTGCCCCCACTGATAATTAGGGATACAGATGGGTCTGTCCTGCAACAAAATGTGCACAGAGTGGAGTGCACTGTCATTCAGCATTCCATGCCAACTGAGCATGCTCAGATATGAACAAGCTTTTTGGCCCTATACATGCAACCTTCATGTATGAGATCCAACAAACTGGGCCAGTAAAGCAAGATGAGCGTCGCAACCCCAGAGTCGTCCGCGACTGGACCTAATGGTCAGGGGTCCTTTTACCTTTAAGAGGGCAGCACATTATTTGATTTTAAGTAAAAAAAATAAGCGCCCTTGCAACATAAAGACCTAAGGATTTCATGTTCCTTAAATCTCAGTTTTATTAAGTGCCTAACGGAAAACTGTTTGTTCCTGAAGGTTTCAGGCAGTGTAACACATGGAAATATTGTTCATGGTACATTCCAATACCTGCCTACTCAACAGTAAGCCCCACTGAGTTCAACAGGATTTACTCCCAGATAAGCAAGTTTAGGATCTTCATCATCTCAGCAGCAGCAAGGTCTTTCCCGGTCTGCATCTGCATTGGAATTGTTTTAAAGATGTTTGTATTTTTCTATCACACTCTGAGACCCTTTGAGAGGATGAGAGCAATGGAAATTTAATCATTCAATCGCCTTCTCTGGACAATTAACTGATGCAAATATTAAAACTGCAGCATTTTCCCCCTTGCAATTGCTGTGCTCTTCCTTTATTCCAGGAGCTGCATTCTTTTATGGATCTGTATTTGAATCCTAATATAGCTTTATACCTTTTTAATTAAGAACACGTTTACTGATTTTTCAGAACCTGCCTGCCAATCTTGCTGACCTTAATGATAGCAAAACTGTGTAGAACCTCTCTGTGTGTAAACTGGAGGTCACGCTCTTAGGTTTCCTCAAGTCAGGTTTATTGATTTAAAGCTATAAAACCAACTGGCACCCTGGACAAGTGTGATTCTTCTTGCATTGTAGACATAATTCAGCTGACAATTGCCCCTTACACTGTGGCTAAGTGGACAGAGATCGTCTCACTGGCTGTAGTCCAGAAAGGAAAGCAATATAAGAGCCACACAGAATCATGAGCATCTGTAGGAAATTGCATGGAGAATCTTCGCTGGCACCAACCTTGATATGTTGCAGGCAGCCTGGACTCCCTCGCTTAATAACAAAAGCAATTTTTTCTTGGCTGCCCATAGAGTAGGTGTGGTCGATTCCTTGATACCCTTTTCTGCTGGCACCATTTCAAAGCAATTTTTTCCCCGTAAGATGAAACATTACCATGTTTCCTTTATGTTCTTTCTTTTGAAGAGGTTTAGCTACTTTTATTCACTTGGTTCCCATAGTTCTGTGCAGTCTACTATGCATCCATACTCTCTGACATTTCTCCAATGGAAATGGGGAAACCCTAAGGAAAAGTAGGACATTCAGAAACCAAGACAGCTTCTGTAAATCCAGAACTGCCCCTGGAAAATAGGGACACTTGGAGGGTCTGTGTACCTTGTGTAAATTGTGCACACACAAGTGGGCAGGGACCATGTGTATGTATGTTGGGTGGGGAACACAGCAGTTTGTGGATCAAAAGTTTGGAGCCTATGCATTAGAGTATACAGCATATGCCTCATGGGACCTGGAATCTGTGGAGGTTGGTCACAGTGGAAATTGTGTGGCATGGTCACAACTTCCCATACATGCACATGCATCCTTTCTGCACACACAAAACAGGACTCGTGATTCATCAAAATTGACAAAATGCTTAACCGCAATTGCTTCTAAACACACTACATATTAATCCAGACTGTGCTTTTCAACAGATGCAATTCAAACATTCAACTAGTAGCCATCAAATGTATAAGGAAGCAAGGGTGGCGCTGTGGTCTAAACCACTGAGGCTCTTGGGCTTGCAGATCAGAATGTCGACGGTTTGAATCCCTGCCAAGGAGCTCTGTCCCAGCTCCTGCCAACCTAACAGTTCAAAAGCATGCCAGTGCAAGTAGATAAATAGGTACCCTGGCACTCGTCACAGTCCTCTATGCGCTAGTAGTGGTTTAGTCCTGCTGGCCACATGACCCAGAAAGCTGTCTGTGGACAAACCCTGACTCCCTCAGCCTGATAGTGAGATGAGCACCACAACCCCATAGTCGCCTTTGACTGGACTTAACCATCCAGGGGTCCTTTACTTTTACCTACCTTTTAATGCTCTTGCTCGCTGTGCTAATACTGTATTTTGCCTACTGTGAAAACAGATATTGCATTAAAATAGTGTAAGCACCACACTTCCTAAGGAAGTGTATCTGAGCTGCTCCTTGGCATGTGAACTTTCCCTTAGGATTGGTCCATGTGCTTTTGCTGCCCTGATCAAGTAGTCATCCCTTCTTCTGTCTTATCCTAGGCATAAACAGTGTGAACAAGAGCAGTTGATTAGAGTACTGCTTGCATTGTCTTGCTTTCATTTTTCATATAAATCACTTTACTTTCTCCCCTTTAAAACTGGGTCTATGCGCTGCAGAGTTGATGAAGATCCATCTTTATCATATCCCCTGGAAGTGGGAGATATTAATCCAGTCAGTGAGCTGTTAAGCTGTCTCTGTTTACTTTCTCTGCAAAGGGCCAAGCAGTAGTGCTTTCTCCAAGATATTTACATAGCTGAGACAATAGCCTTGAGACGCTTGACATCCCAGACAGTTGCCTAAAGCTAGGGTTGCCATATTTCAAAAAGTAAAATTCCTGACACCCGCAAATTATTATTATTATTATTATTATTATTATTATTATTATTATCCATTTTTTTTAACTCAAGGAAGCCACAAAGCTGCATTAGTCAAAGAAAAGCTTTGTCCCACCCCTTCTCAGTGTTTTCTTTTTAACCCATTCCCTGGTGGCCTCCTTTTTCTGTTGGTGTCCTATTATATGCAGTCTTGTTTTGCTTTGTGTGTTCAAGTCTTCCTGGACCTCTTTTTGTTAAGTGCCTTCTCTTTGCTTAGCAGGGGTGCCAGCTGAGCTCAGTACACTGTGTGCAGATTTGGCCCTCTGCTGCATGTGCAAAAGACACACATTTGCATGAATACTGCACCTATGTAATCATGCGCAAACTTACAACTTCTTTTGGAAGTGCAGGTGGAGGACACCCCACTCCACACATCCCCCCCCCCAAAAAAGCAGGAGACTCACACAAGTAGTAAGATGCCGGACAGACAGAAGGTCAACAGGTCAGTTCCCCTTTTCTGTTTCCCTACCTGGAGTCTCTCCTATCCGTATCAGGAATTCCCTGGTTTCTGGAAAGGGTGATGCTGACACATTAAAAGCATCTCAGTCTCAGCTAACCTAAAGCAGACATAGCCTAATTGTTATGGGATAGAGCTACACCCCAGTGGCTCACTCCCCAGCATAACACAACAAGAAGGTCTTAGACAATCCTATGAAAGAGTAGGGAAGGACCAAAACTGGGCATTTGAAATTTCAGTACATAGTCAGGGTGGGGACTTCAGTGAGTAGGCTTGCTCTAAACAAATGCCACTCCATAAACCTAGGGAGAATATATAACTGATGAGCTACCGAAATATGCCTGGGTAGAACACTTACATAATGTTCTATATTCTGTGCCACATTATGTTGCATAATCCATGCTTTAGCGCAACATTACTAAGTGGCTATTAGCTCCTCATTTTGGTTGACCAGGAGACATTTACCAAAGAGTGTTTTACATAACTAGGGCTTTCTTGCAAGTTCATAGAGTGAGAGGACACAAGTTTTTAATACCAAAATCATTATTGCAATAAAATACATGCATTCTTTACAGTGTTTAAGTGTGCTCTCTAGTGAATGTCTCAAAGTGCAGCAAATTGACTTTTCTTCTAAAAGGAAGGAAGGGAATGGCAGCCATTTAGCTGGAGGAAAGGAAGTATTGTTTTTTATTATTATACATTTATTTAGAACCTGCTTTTGCACTACAGTGGTACCTTGGGTTACAGACGCTTCAGGTTACAGACGCTTCAGGTTACAGACTCTGCTAACCCAGAAATAGTACCTCAGGTTAAGAACTTGGCTTCAGGATGAGAACAGAAATCGTGCGGCGGTGGCATGGCGGCAGTGGGAAGCCCCATTAGCTAAAGTTAAGAACCTCAGGTTAAGAACAGTTTCAGATTAAGAACGGACCTCCAGAACGAATTAAGTTCTTAACCCAAGGTACCACTGTATTATTATTATTAGTGGGGAGGCAGAAAAAAGGTCCTCCTTTCCTTACACTCTGCAGTTTTAATCTGAAATCTTAAGCGCAGTCCTGCACCCAGAGCTCAGAAACTGCTCGCTTTAATGAAATTCCCTGTTGCAAAATGCACCTAGAAAAACGGGAGTTTTGAACACTGCCTATAGACAATGGAAGTGATAGAGAGATGGGGCAAGATAGCTGAGTCATATATTATCTGTGCTTTGCTGTGTGGTGTGTTGTAATTTTTTTAAGGGTTCAGATCGTACTCGCTGTAGAAAAAATGCTTCCTGGTCTCCATACTTTTTGGGGGGGGGTAGCTTTTAGAGTTGATCCTCTTATTGTGAGCCAAAAATGGCTTATCCTCTGAGTTTACGCCAATAAAACTCAGAGACAAGAGGAGTTATTCCCACTAAAAACACAGGAAAAAACCCCCATCATTAAGAAACATTAAATACCCCCTGCCAAATTTCAGTTCTGCAGTTTCTTAGTCCAGGGCCTCTTTGGGTAGGTCATAGATAGAACATCCAGCATTAATGACCACATCAAGTTACTTCTACTGTACATTGATTGAAATAGTTGTCTGAGCCCAGAGAACCTGGCTAACAGTCAAAAGGAACTACCCACAAGATGTCATGATTGCCACCAACTTAGGTGGTGTAGAAAGGAAGATTCATGGAGGATAGGTCTATTAGCCGGTGGTTGGCCACTGTTGGAAATGGAATGGCAGGCAAGATGGACTCTTGGCCTATTCCACAAGGGGTCTTCTTAAGCCCTGAACCCATCATGCCATGTCATAAAGCTTAAAATAGATCTTTGAAGAGAGTGACTTTTGCAAAGCTACGAAGGGCAATCTCATGTACCATTCCTTGTTCTCGGACATCCAGCGTTTCCCTGGGGGTGTTAGTGTAATGCTCCCATACAATTCCTCCACATCCAAGCACATCTCTGTTTCTTGAGCTGCATAATTGCACCCTTCCTCACTTCTTGATTTAAAATAAAAATAAAAAATAGCCTATTTTTGAGACTTGAACAAATAGGAAAATTAGCAGCAGAACACGAGCACGCTATACATGCAAACACACACTGCAAAATAGCCTTCCTAAGTATTTATGCCCCCTTGGCTCCAATTAACCTAAGTATTCTTTATAGGCTGCAGCCAGCTGCAATCAGTCATGCTTTCCTCAGTTGGAATAATAATAATAAAAATCCACCTTTATTGCAACTTCACACAGACATATACATTATTCCCCCGCCCCCTTCCTCTTGAAGTATCATAATCCTTCATTTACCAAAGAGGAGTTGTGAAGAGATGCAGCTCAATTTTCCTCCACATCTACTTGATTCTTTGGTATAATCAGCGCTGTGTGTGCCAGGCAAGGTCGCGAACTGCAGCAATGTTCATCGCCGCATGCCATCTCCTAGTTCTAGTGCCATTAAGTACTCAGCAACTTCTCTCCTCTCCACCCCACTGTTTTTAATCTGCTGGAGCACTTTTTTAAAAACGAAGGGAGATCACTGCTTGAGGACATATTTCGGAGACACTTCCTGAGAGGCAGCCGGCCGAAAGCCATCATTCCGTTTGTTTCAGTTGGATAAAGTATTGTTTTTATTTTCATTTTTTTTCATTTTTTTGGGGTGGGTGGGGTGGGAAAGAGGAACGCACAGTAGGATTTAATTTCAGGTTTATTGCCCAAACACCTGCATCAAAGAAGAAGCCAGGATGCAATCTAGGAAACAGCATTGCCTTTGGTAACTTTCTTGTTGTAGCTCTATAGGGTTTCTCATAGCCTGAAGGGTAGTATAAATCAAGCATGAAAAAGGGCTAAAAGAGTGTGTTGCACTCCCTTCCCCAAAGAACTGTGAAATGGCTTATTGGTGCAGGTATAGCATATAAATATGCATCCCACCTTACCTAGAAGTACACAAGGCCAGGTGCTCTTCCTGAGCCCCCAGCTAGTACCCTCTGAAGGAAGATAGAACTTGTGCCCTACACAGCCTGCCTTGCTGTGCGGTATCTATTTATCTACTTGCACTTTGAGGTGCTTTCAAACTGCTAGGTTGGCAGGAGCTGGGACTGAGTAACTGGAGCTCACCCTGTTGCGGGGATTCGAACCGATGACCTTCTGATCGGCAAGCCCTAGGCTCTGTGGTTTCACTCACAGCGCCACCCGCGTCCCCATAACAAGACCATAGCACACCATTAACAAGCATAAGTAAGTGTTTATAAGAGTGAGGAATGGCCAATTGATTTTTAAATGGCTCATCTCTTCTTGAAACAAGAGCATGTGCTGTGCAAGCTTTTGAGTTTCTCGGGGATTCTTATTTGGCAGAAGGAGAGGGGGGATAAATGCAACTAGCAATGCTTTTTGGCTCAGGCACTGGCGAAAACATGGAGGTGCAAAAGGTGCATTGGGAAAGGGAATCACTGCCATGTCTGAAATATCCTGTGTCAGTCAGTATTCTACCGCCTGACTATGCCTTTGGTTTTTGTGTCAATGCACAGAGCAAGTAGACGAGTGTATTTCAGAGCCGTTGACTCCGCCATTGAACGATTTCTCTCCCCTGCCTTCGCTGCTATAGAAGTGCCTGAGTGAAACAAGCAGCTTTATTCTAATTGTACACTGCAGAGAGCCATGGCATACTCAATAGCTCTCAATGTGTAATCTCTAGTCACAGAGTGCAGAAGCTGTGCTTTGGGCAGCAATAGAAACACACAAAGCAAGCGATTCTCCGCCTTGGGAGAAAGGTTATTCAGCTCTGCCCGCAGGTTCAGGATTTTTCACCTCCCAAGCCTCATCGTTGGCTGGGCTGTTTGGATTTTAAAGAATGGGCGCTTCATGGCCAGATCGAGTGCTGCTGCAGCTAAAGGGCAGTTATGGGTACAAATAAATATAGATGCCTGCGGGATGCTGGGGTGAGCTAATATATGCACAAGGAGTCAATGTGGTATGGTGTTTAGAATGTCAGACTGGAACCAGAAAGGCTCCCGGCTTGCTATTCAGCCATGAACCTGACTGGGTGGTAGTGTGGCCATATTTATGACTTTACAGAGGACAGTCTACTTTCTGATGGGCTTACTAAGTCCAGTCCTGGACAACCACTTAATAAACTTTTTTTGTTACTGCAAATCAAAGTGCAAACATAACTCATCTTTTAATAACCACAGACTTGCCTTATTTCATGCAATGGGCTCACCTATTTTTGTGAAGGACGCTCTGTGAAGTTAGGAGTCATGTTTGTCAGCATTTGACTCTGGTCACATACAGCATTCATCCTGCTTCTGCATTTAGACTTGAATGCCCTGGTCAAAATGGCCTTGCTTTCCATCGTCAAGGAGGGAAGAATCAAGTGCAGGACCAAGCACAGATATTCTTGATAGGTTGCACGAGATTATGTAGACTACTTGAATGGAGCATGGTGGCCATCAGAGGTCCATGAACCATAGTTAGACCAGATGTTCTCAAATGCCTTTTTTAAAAAGACATAATACTATCTATAATGCAGATACATTGGGCAATATCCAATATTTCATGAACAGACTTGTGTTCCTCTCTCCCCCCCATGCCATCCCCCAAATCTGCTCCAGAGGATTCCCCCAACCCTCCACAGCAGATTTTGGAAGTACTGTATATTCCTGCGTATAAGACTACTTTTTAACCCAGGAAAATCTTCTCACAAGTCGGGGGTCGTCTTATACGCCGGGTCGTATTTCTTATACAGCAAGTATATCCCAAACTCTATATTTTAACTGGAAAAATTGGGGGTCGTCTTATACACCCAGTCATCTTATACGCCGGAATATACGGTATATGTCATCTGCAGATGGACAAGCGCCAATGGATTGCACCCATTAACACCAATACTAAAGCTATATCAACAGGCTTAACCTTATTATAATTATCTCTCTCTGATCTATTAAGTATTTAAATGTTTAGTGCTTTGAAGTGCACGTCTGTAATACAGTCATATTTACCATGCTATCAAGGAGCATTAACACAGACACACATCATGACAGCATAAACACCTATGATGTCTATTTTAACATAAGGTGCTTAAATGTTGTTAAAGGCAAGATCTTTTTTTAAAAAAAGAAACTTGCACAGGCATATTTGCCATTATAGTATAAACTACATTACAGCTTTGTTGTTGTTGTTTAGTCATTTAGTCATGTCCGACTCTTCGTGACCCCATGGACCAGAGCACGCCAGGCACTCCTGTCTTCCACTGCCTCCCGCAGTTTGGTCAAACTCGTGTTCGTAGCTTCGAGAACACTGTCCAACCATCTCGTCCTCTGTCGTCCCCTTCTCCTAGTGCCCTCCATCTTTCCCAACATCAGGGTCTTTTCCAGGGAGTCTTCTCTTCTCATGAGGTGGCCAAAGTATTGGAGCCTCAGCTTCAGGATCTGTCCTTCCAGAGAGCACTCGGGGCTGATTTCCTTAAGAAATGGATCTTCCTGCAGTTCATGGGACTCTCAAGAGTCTCCTCCAGCAGCATAATTCAAAAGCATCGATTCTTCGGCGATCAGCCTTCTTTATGGTCCAGCTCTCACTTCCATACATCATTAATGGGAAAACCATAGCTTTAACTATATGGACCTTTGTCGGCAAGGTCTCTGCTTTTTAAGATGCTGTCTAGGTTTGTCATCGCTATATCCGATTCACCTCATAAATATAAGATCTTTAGGGCCAGCCTAAGACATTTATGCTGGAAGTCACCCAGAGTGATTGGGGCAACCCAGTCAGATGGGCAGGGTACAAATAATAAAAATTATTATTATTATTATTATTGACAAGATGGTACTCCCACCTCATCCTGCATACAGAATTCAACTAGATTGGCAGTTGAATATTACTTCAAAACATTACTTCAAAACTGGCAATTTGGGGGTGTTTCTCCGTGGTACCTGTGGGTTGCAGACTGGTTTTAGGGGTGCATGACACAGCTCTGTTCTCCAATAGATGGGAAAGTGCTCCCCAGAATCTGCCACCTGAGCTAAGTGTTCACTCTGCCTAATGATCTTCAGCACAACCTGAGACAAGTTATTTTAAAATGGATTCCTCACTATACTGTAGCTCATATTACACCCACTTGTATCCAGTTTTTATATATGTACCGTATATGTGTTAGAAACTATGGTATGAAAGCTGGATTAAATAAGCAGATTAGAGCGGGAACAAGGAATCAACATCTCCTAGAAATCTCCTAAAATCAGAACATGGGAAGTCAACCAAAATGTTTAAATTGGAGTCTGACATTTGGCTTTTTCAAATGAATTATGATTTGCTACTGTAATAATGCGGTCTATATTGGATTGTTATTAATGAAAAATCAATAAAAATATTATTTTAAAAAGAGATATGAAAGCCAGGAGCTAAATGGCACCTTAAACCGAGGTTGTGGGTGCCACAACTCAGTGTCTAGGCAAGCTTTTTTTTTTTAATAACAAGAGTACACAGTTGAAAATGAATGAACTGCAGCTAAAATCTTAAGTTCATTTTCAGATGGTCTAGTCCTCATCTGAAGACCGCCCCCCCCAAAAAAGCCATGCTTCCCCTGCCTGCCCCCCTAATGCCTGCCCACTTATGTGGGTCCCTTCTCCATTCTTCAGAGAGTGGCTGGAAGTGGGGAGGCAGAAAAAAGTCACCCTTTCCTTCCAGCAGGGGCAGTTTTAACATGAAATCTTAGACTCAGTACTGCTCCCAGAGCCCAGAAACTGCTCACATCGCTAAAATTTCCCTGTTGCAAAACTGAAAGCCTATCCTAGGCTTATGAGGGGGGAATCTCTTTGCCTTCATTAATTCCCAGATTCTGAGCTTTCCTTTCATAAACACAAATAGGAAGTTTCTTGCACTTATTACTGGTATATAACCTGCACACACAGACACTGAAGATTGCGGCCCTCCCCGTTCCTGCTTTAAAATTACACAGAGAAACCACAGCATAAAGGAGCAGGTTAAAAGAAAAGTGAAACGCACGAGAAATTTACAGTACATAAAAGAACGCCTCCATCTTGCATTAACTGTAAAAAAGATTAAGAATAGGTTGGTCAATTAAATGACTTTTAAAAATAGATTAATCAAACAGTGAACTGAGAAAAAATAAATATTATAGCTTCTTTATGCATGATGCATTATGAGGGTAATGGAGGTAACGCTTAGTCTTAATTAATGTATGCAACAAATCATTTGTGCAGAAAACCTTTGTGAAAACATTATCTCGGAGCCTTAGATCTTCGACAAACAATATGAACAGAATATGTAATGGATGCAGGCCAGCTTGTTTGATGTAATGTCTGTTGGGGTCATGTGTTTGTGGATATTGTTCTGAAGGTGATTATAGACCTATAGACAGTGTTAGAAACTGATATACGAAAGCTAGGCGCTAAATGGCGCCTCAAACCTAGGTTATGGGTGCAACAATGGAATGTCTAGGTGCAGAATACAAAGCTGAAAATGAATGAACTGCAGCTAAAATATTACGTTCGTTTTTCACATGGATTAGTCCTTCCCCTGCCCACCCCCCCTAATCTTCTTCTTCTTCTTCTTCTTCTTCTTCTTCTTCTTCTTCTTCTTCTTCTTCTTCTTCTTCTGTCACTCGTAGCTGAGTAAGATTGTCTTCCATAAACACGGTTTTAACAAGTGACTGTGGAGGCCAATTCTGGATCCACACGTCCTTCCACAGTGGGGACATTGGTTTCCAGGTGGGAGTTGATCACGGTGTGGATTTGCCAAGCGTGCCTTCCTCTTAGCACGTTTCTCCCTTGCGTCCTGAGTTCGAGTGTCTTCAAAGCCCATGACACCTTTGGTAAAGGCTATTCTCCTAATATTCTTAAGAGGGTCTCTTCTACAGTCTTCAGAAAGTAGCTGGAAGTGGGGAGGCAGAAAAAAAAGGTCCTCCATTCCTTCCACTCTGCAGTTTTAATCTGAAATTTTAGGGCAGTCTTGTGCCCAGAGCTCAGAAACTGCTCACTCTAATGAAATTCCCTGTTGCAAAATGCACCCAGAACAATGGGAGTTTTGAACACTGCCTATAGGCAATGGAAGTGCTAGAGAGATGGGCTAAGATAGGTGAATCAGATATTATCTGTGCTTTGTTGTGTGCTGTGTTGTAATTTATTTAAGGGTTCAGATCATACTCGCTGTAGGAAAAATGCTTCCTGGTCTCCATACTGTTTTCTTGTTTTCTTTTTTTTGGGGGGGGGGGGTAGCTTTTAGAGTTGATCCTCTTGCAGTCAGATCATGATGTATGAGCTTCTGGTGCTGAAATAGTTTGTAAATAATTTGTGTGAGAAAGATATGGAAATTCAGCTTTGGACATTGCAAAGAAGCAACATGGGCACAGGTGCTGCCAGCCACTGTATCAAGGAATACATGTCAATTATGTTGATTTGATTATACAGTCATATCTTGGTCGCCAAATGCCTTGGAACTCGTATGTTTCGGCTCCTGAATAATCAAACCCCGGAAGTGTGTGTTCCAGTTTTTGAACGATTTTCAGATGTCAAACATCCGGCATGACTTCCGTGGCTTCCGATTGGCTGCAGGACACTCCTGCAACCAATCGGAAGCCGCAAGTTGGTTTTTGAACAGTTCCGGAAATCGAACAGACTCCCAGAATGCATTCTGTTTGAGAACCAAGGTATGACTTTATATATTTCTATTTGACTTTCTTCAGTAATATTTTATTCTTGATTGTTGATTTGATGTCTTAATGTGTTACAAACAGCCTTGGGATTTTTATTTTTATTTTACCTTTAAAAACAGAAAGCAGTTCAGAAATAAAATGAATAGCAATCTGTGTTTAAATTCTCTTTCAGGGTTATCTTGTAGAATTGAGAAGCCCTCTTGCTGCCCACAATTCCTCTTACTTTTACTATTCGTTTGGAACAAAATCTGCCTCCCACTGCATTACATAATTGTATCAAATGCTGTTGATAACAATAGTGAGTTTGAGGTTAATATCTATTCCGAGCTGAAATGTCAGTCTTTTATCTAGTCATGTGAAATACAGTTAATTGGATGAGAATCCATGAGTCACATTTTCACATTCCTGTAGTCCATAAAACGGAGCCTAATATCTGGTGCCCTCCAGATGCTATAGACTACAACTCCCATTAGCTCTAGCCAGAACACTCATGAGGCTGATAGGAGTCCAAAATGAGTTGTAGTCTGAAGAGCACCAGGGTTATCACTTTTATTTTTGATTTATTGTATTTTAAACCAAACTTCAACAAAAGGTCTCCAGAATGGTGTACAAAATTGTGGGAATGTTCAGGGAGGCAGGAGAGGATATATTGTTTAAT
The DNA here is from genome assembly GCF_965207765.1 of Zootoca vivipara. Taxonomy (NCBI): domain Eukaryota; kingdom Metazoa; phylum Chordata; class Lepidosauria; order Squamata; family Lacertidae; genus Zootoca; species Zootoca vivipara. The sequence continues at coordinate 20,312,140 of NC_142591.1, forward strand.
GATATCCTTCCTAACTTGCGTTAGCAAGTTCTACAGTCAAACCTCGGTTTACGCCTACCTCTGTTTGTGACCGCTTCGGCGTTTACATCCGGCGTTTTCGGTGTTTACATCCGGGTTCCGCGGCGTCGGATGTGCAGACGCGATCTGTGCAGCTCGTGCATGCGCAGAAGCGATCTGCGCATGCGCAAAGGCGTGCCTTCGGGGAGCGGCCGCTTTGGCGAGCGATCGCCTCCGTGGAACGGATTGCGGTCGCAAACCCAGGTACCACTGTATATCTTAGCAGAGTAACATTCCCCTTTAAACGCACAGTGCTTTGCTTGTTGCAGGCTTGTTTGACCCTCTCAATATAAGATTCCTGATAGGATCCCTTCTTGTCCCTCTTAAAAAGAATAGACACGACGGTCTTATGAAAATCAACATAAAAGTAATTTTCTCACAATCATTCAGTTCACAGTTGGATCCCTGAAGGCAGACTTATGTTACAAAAGTGTATATATATATCAACTATCCCATAAGGGAGTTAGTCCCAAGTGTCATTTCTGCTAACATGCGGAAAAACAAAATGGAGAAGAGAGGAACAAAAGAAGAACGTGTGTTCCCCTAACCCAGATTAGGCCACACCCACATCTAGTCACATGCAGAGGAAGTTTGTCCCAGCTAGGAGGAAACAGGAAGTTTTCTCCTGGCTGGTACAAAGCATCCCCTAGTGTATCCATTCTAGGAACGTTTTACTTGACTGCTATGTGTTTCACATCCCACAAAAATAATACTCGAATAGTTGATACTCAGCACAACAAACCTGCAGCAAATTACAGCAGAACATAATTGCTACAATAGACAGCTTTGCTCTAAACTCATCTCCTGTGAATGACAGAAGGAGCAGCTGTGCCTTCAACTGGTGTCAGAAGGCTGAGGAAGACTGCACAATAATGTTGAGTTGTATCACACTGCGAGTTCTGCTATGTCTGAGCTCATTTCATACGTAACCCAGGATAACTCATGTTAACACAGCGGGGTACATCATAAGCATGTTGTCAAGGCATCTTTTCCTCCAGAGCTTGGATTGATTTCTGGGTGTTTTCGAGATTTGTTTCTATGTATTTGCTTTTTTTTTTTTTTACAATGATTGCAATTGGGGGGGGGGCACAACACACCAGCCAGCTGCTGTGTATATAATTTTTTTTAATTTTTATTTTGTTACTACATCTGTTGAAACTTCATAGTTTGATTCAATTTGTTATAAATTGTCAGCAAGTTTGATCTGTTATGCGATTTGATTGGTTATTAATTTATCCTTGAGTTGTTTTATTTATTTTAATGGCTGTATTTTATTGGATTGTTTTGTTGATGCGCAAACAACTTAGTTGCATCCCACTCTTACCCTGGATGTCTTGGGTCACAAAGAGTTGTGACAAATTGAGGTGTGTAAGGGAGAAACCAAGAGTCTCTGTTGCTGTTCATGCTGGGGAGTGGATTCTGCAGAGGAGCAACATGCCGTCCAGAATGGCAAACCCTGACCTGGAAATTCCTAATTTAGTAGCAGGTAAGAGGGACACGGGTGGCACTGTGGTATAAACCACTGAGCCTTGGGCTTCCTGATCGGAAGGTTAGCCGTTCAAATCCCCATGACGGGGTGAGCTCCCATTGTTTGGTCCCAGCTCCTGCCAACCTAGCAGTTCGAAAGCATGTCAAAGTGCAAGTAGATAAATAGGTACCACTCCAGCGGGAAACTAAACAGCATTTCCATGCGCTGCTCTGGTTTCGCCAGAAGCGGCTTAGTCATGCTGGCCACATGAGCCGGAAAAACTGTCTGTGGACAAACGTCGGCTCACTCGGCCAGTAAAGCGAGACGAGCGCTGCAACCCCAGAGTCGTTCGCGGCTGGACTTAATTGTCAGGGGACCTTTACCTTTTAAGACTATACAGTGGTACCTTAGGTTACAAACGCTTCAGGTTACAAACGCTTCAGGTTACAAGCTCCGCTAACCCAGAAATAGTACCTCAGGTTAAGAACTTTGCTTCAGGATGAGAACAGAAATCATGCTCTGGCGGCGTGGCGGCAGCAGGAGGCCCCATTAGCTAAAGTGGTGCTTCAGGTTAAGAATAGTTTCAGGTTAAGAACAGACCTCCGGAACGAATTAAATTCTTAACCAGAGTTACCACTGTATTAAGACCAAAGCTCACTTTTGCATGGTGAGCGTTACAAACCAACCATCTCAGAGTGGCTTGCAATCTGACACCACAGATGCACTCTTGCGAGTCATACTCATGCCAATTTAGCGAATGGGAAAGGCCAGCAGTTAGACCTTCACTGAATAATCTAAAGGATTTTGTTTAACATTCTATTTATTCCTTTCCCATACGAAAGCATTGCATATCAATCATATGGTTACATACAGTCATACCTCGACATCCGAACGCTTCGACTTCCGAAGGTTTCGACTTCCGAAGTCGACAACCCCCTGAAGTCTTTTCTCTGCGCGCGCCCGGTGCATGCGTTCTGCACCTGCGCAGAGCAGCGTGCACAGAGCAGCGCATGCGCAGAAGCGCAAAATTGCACTTCACGCATGCGCCGAAGCAGCGCTTCGAGAACCGAAAACCTTGACTTACAAAGACGGTCGCGAAACGGATTGTCTTCGTAAGTCGAGGTACCACTGTACATTGTTTGTGAAGTACCTGCATTTGCCTCAGAGCTAGCCATGCTGATAGCAAAGAGACTGAACTTTCTTTAGGCACCACATACAGGTTCATTTTAGAATAAGAGCAGCAACATTTTTGTGGCCGCATTTTTAGGGGGGGGGACATATACCTTCCTAGAGGTTTCAAATACATTCTTTGCCTTTTTACATTATTTGTGATCTGTGTGGACTTTCCACTATTTACATGCAAATGGAATGGGGGAAAGGGTTACTACCCTAAACTGCAGCCTTGTGTCAAGTTCTCCCTCCCTCCTTATAATAAGCAACATTGCTGCCACAGCTTGTGGTCATTATGCGGAGTGTTTCTCCAAACCCAACAATAGCAGCTGTCGATAATATAGAGTGGAAATGTAAAAGCACACATCCTAATGACCCAGGACCTTTTGCATACAAAGCATGTGCTCAATATCTATTCCCCTGGGTAGTTACTCCCTTAAGGAACAAAACAAATGGTATTCAGAAAGTCTGGCTTATCCGACTGGCTTGCGTTTGGGTAGGGTACAGAATTAAGTTAAGAGTATTTATTTAGATTTATAGCCTGCCCTACCCTCGGGGCTCAGAGCAGGTTATTATTACTAGCATCTATCATAGGGAGAGTAAATTTCACAGCTTACAAAGCAGTTACAATTCTCATTTCATCTACCTCTCCCCTGTCAAAAGATTTTTTACAGATTTCATATTGGGGGGAAAGGGGTGGGTGGAGGACAGATTCCTTCCAGAGGAAAGTTTAAATCACTATAAAGAAATGCTAATTAAAATGTCTAGTTTTTTCCCATTGATTCTGTTTCACTACTTGCTTACTGCAGGTAGCTGTAATCATTGGCACCACCAGCCTAGTCTAAACTAGACTAGACCAGATTACTAGACTAGACTAGACTATCTTCTTAGCTCTCTATAAGATGTGGTTTTCTGCCCCTTCTTCCCTACAAGAAGTTTCCTAAACATACCTTTAAAAGAGAGAGGGAATAGTGAACACACAAATACCAATCCAAAATAGCCAGCAGTATATGTTTCTTGGTTGGGAGGTCAGAATAAAGGTTAAATATTAGACCATCCAAAGATAAGCAAGAGTATTCTTGCTCTACCGATTTCTTCTGCCGTTTTCTGCATTTTTACCCCAACTTTTTCGTCGCATTGGTTCCACAAGACTTCTTACAATAATAAAAACAAGGATTCTAATAAGTTTCATTTAAAACAAGAGCAAACAAAAAAACACTAGTACGTCTAAAACCTCATCAATCGTTTAAAAGCCACATGGGGAAAATAGCAAACCCTTTTTTTCCTCTCCTCCATAATGCCAAGTCTTGAAATGCCTGTTCAGAGAAAAATGTCCCTATGCAGCTTCTGGAAAGCAAACAAAGTTTTCAGAACAGGGGGGGAGTATTCTGCAATTGCAGGTGCAATGAAGGAAGAAGTGGGTTGCAAAGGCTTGAAGCCAAGACAATGCTATCTTGACAGGAACCGGGGGTGGTGCCCTCTGGGTCAAGGGATGTAGCCCAAAACAGTTCGTTTGGTAGAACCAGTGTTGTTGTCTTCATGGGCCTGAAAGCAGGACGTAGCACAACCTTTTTTTTTTTTAACAGCTCAGTAGGAAACAGCAACACCCCCTTACAATCTCCAGCCTTGGTTTTCTGACAGCAGGCCTGAAAAGAAAAAGGATCAGTTAGCAGTCCTAAGGAGAAAAGACCTGCACTAGGTAGAAACTTGGAAACCTGCTTCATATCAAGTCACACCATCAGTCTACACTGACCTGCAGCGATTCTTCAAGGTTTCAGAGAGAGGGTTCTTTCTCGGACCCACCTGGAGAGTCCAAGAATTGGGTGAAATTGACCATCAGGCCATAACATTATTCCCTAAGGAGATACCACCTCTCCTTGGTCACCCTGTTTGGGAATGATGGGAGCTGAATTACACATGTTCTATTTTCGTCACACAACTACCAGTTCCTAATAACTATGAAACAATAGGTGCATTGTAGCTTTCTTTGGACACTCTCTTAATTAGTCAGTTTCTTTTGATAAGTTAATTGAATAAGAAAATTGGATGAATTTACTGGAGGGAGGAAAGATATGCCTAACGCTTAATACATATGTCTCCTGAATTATGCTTCTGAACTATTCTAATTATTTAGATAACTGATTACCTAGTTTAGAGTGGCCTTCTAATGAGTCCATAATTCTTGGGTTTTGTTTTTTTTTAGCTCTGTGAAGGTATGGTGAAGCATTATTTAATTTGAAAAAAATATGTACTAATTTTTCAAACTCTTCATGACAAATTTGACTTCAGGGGAAAAAGAGAACGTTATCTTACTTTTGTTTTACTAGGGCCTACGCAATGACATGCTTACATTATAAATATTTCTTAACTTTCTAAACTGTTCTCTGTGTGTTGGTGTTCTGGAAGGAATTAGAAGGGTACTCTTTATCACCAAGTCATACCTGAAGTGGGATAATAGGCAATTTAAAATCTTTGTTTCTTAGGAAGTTCTCAAGAAGTCACTATAGGAGGAAAAGTGTGAGTTTGCACCAGGGATGATAATAGGGGACAAAGCTTAAATTAAGCCAACTAATTTTACATGTTTTCCACTTGAGACAGCTCAGTCCCCTGTATTAAACTTCTACACTATTCTGCATCTTTATATAATTGCTTACTTACCTTAAAGGGGTCTTGCAGTATGACAGCAATTAGTGTTTATTCGGCTCTTTGATAGTATGCAAGAAACTTCTTTCGATTATACATCAGCCTCTAGTTCCAAGATAGGGTTTCTTTTGCCTCTATCAAAGTGCATGTGTGTATCACTGAATTCAGGTGACCCTCCAAACTTAGCTTGAGAATGTTCCTTATAGTCTCAAACCCTCTTCTTCCCCTTCCGTCCTCCATTCCCACACATTCCCACACATGGCTCAGTCACTTACTTTCCTATCTGATCAAACCATGGTTTTCCATTTTGTCTAAACCAGTAAACTCTAGCTTGAGCCAGCTCTCCATCAAGAGGATTATAAACACCAGCTGGATCCTGGTTTAGAATTCTGGTGGGACTTTGCCATCCCCTAATGAGTAGACGCAGTCATGACTGACAGCCTGGTTGTCAGTAAAGCATCACCACATGCAAGCAGATGTGTTTCACAGAAAGGTTGCACAGGCTGTATGTGGGCCTGATGACCATAGCTGCCAAGTCTCCCGCTGAAAAATGTGGGATCAGCAGCGGCGCGGTACCGGAAGTCACTTCTACGCATGTTGGACATGCGTAGAAGCAACTTCTTGTGCCGGCAGTGCCCAATTTCCGATGCCCAGGCATGGGTAGTGCAGCACCGGAAGTCACTTCTACGCATGTCTGGACATGCGTAGAAGCAACTTCCAGTGCCGCTCTGCCCAATTTTAGGTGCCCAGGCTTCTAAGCGACTTCCGGTGCCGCGATACCCATGTCTGGGCACCGGAAATCGGGTGGCGTTGGCACCCAAAATGGAGCCTCCCTGGCAGGTAGGAAATCCAGGGGATTTACGGGGTTTTTTCCAATCTGGCTGCCAGCGGGAAACGGTTTAAATTACGGGGGTTTCCCGCGAAAAACAGGAGACTTGGCAGCTATGCTGATGACTCTCCTGCACCATCAGCTGTAAAGGTGAGAAGAATTAAGCACCCATTCCAATTGGTTTCCCAAACTGGGATTTCTTCTTCTCTTTGGCTCTTATTTTATCCATATATCTCACTTGTCCATTTTTGTTTCTCACGCTTGTTGCTCCTCCAAATCTTGCATTGTCACTTAGAAGGGTAACAGTAATTGTACTGATTGTGGCCGCCATCTCTGTACATCCACGTTCATTGTGTCCTGCCTTAACAGATGGCAGACCACTCTTTGAAAGGCTGTCAGTCCTCTATCTCAAAGTGTCCTCTGCTTGAAGGACTATTTAATCCAAGTCTGGTTTAAAGATAAAGAACCACAAGAACGAAGGGGCTTTGGAGTTGTCCTTCAACAATTAGCACCTTGACAGCAGGCTAAGGAGGCAGGCTCATCTGATCACAGACTCCCCGGTCCTTTGGTGAGGTGAAATGTACTTCTATTTAAATTATGGCAATTAGTTCTAAAATTGTATCTATGCATATGCAAATTGTATGCAGATCTATGCCCCTTTTTGCCCCTCTTTTTAGTGACGTGTTTCCTTTTTTTTGCACATGACTACCCTGTTTTTGCCTCTTTGCTTCCAGGCCTCTTAAACATGGCTGCCTTTTACCCCTTTCCTTGGTGTGAGTTGTCTGAGATGAGGACTTCTGTGTTGTATTGAGTATTGACTGCTTGTTACACATGCACCAATGCACACCTGAAAGAGCCCAGTAGCATCGTTTTACATGCATAAAATACCAGGCGCCGTTATTGGGCATCTTCGGTATAAAGGAGCTGGTGACAGGTGATGGGAAAGGCCCGCGACCCTGGAGAGAAGCTGGCAGCCAAAATAGACAATAGTCAGACCTAGTGTTCTATTTTGCCATTCTTATGGGGTGAAAGGAATTTAAGATGCATGGGTGTTTTTCCACGGATGAAAGGCTACAGCTTCTTACTCAAACAAAGATTCTTACTTGCTCTTGCCGCCCATTTTCTAGAAACATAGCTGCCAAGTTTTCCCTTTTCTCGCGAGGAAGCCTATTCAGCATAAGGGAAAATCCCTTTAAAAAAGGGATAACTTGGCAGCTATGTCTAGAAAGCAAAGACTCCCATTCAGACCAAAAAAAAAAAAAAAAAGAGGAATTCATATGAGAAGAAGGAAAGACAGGCAACCAGTCCCAGAGATGTGAAACAGCATTACAGAATATGCATATTGCATCTGTAAATAACATTAGGTCAGGTGTGTGTTCACATTCCTTGCTGTAGTCTTGCAGTAACCATGGAACTGCCAAGGCACACCCAGGCCAAGTCTCTTCACTGCTACAAATAAGAAAATGTGATCTGAACTTTCATAGTATTAAAACCCCCTCAAGAATAACACAGCTTGGAAGACATCCAATTTGAACAGGAAGATCGATGGAATATAGCAACATTACTTACTGCTGTTTTTATACTGGTTAGATGTTGTGATGTTTGTACACACTTCCAAGGAACAGAAGTGGGGTTAGTAAAACATAGTAGCTGCAGGATTTGCACGAGTTCCATGAAGGTAGATCATTTCACTTTTTGTGGATCCCAGTCAAATCCACTACGGTGTTGTAGAGTCATAAACGTGCCATTTGAGTGGAGTTTGTTGCAGGAAACATAATCTCATTCTTCCTGACTCATCCAGAAATATACTTTTAAATTGCCCCTTCTGTCCAAACTCACATTGCACAGTTAATGTCCAAGAAATTCTACTTTATAAACCATGTTTCCACCTGCTGTGCAGATAATGGGTGTTTTAAACTGTGCTTACTGGCAGTTATATATATATATATATGTGTGTGTGTGTGTGTGTGTGTGTAAAAAATAATAATAATCAAACAGGGCACTGATAGCTGTAGGACTCAACAAGGAAAAAGAGTGTTGTTGCATGCCACCAAAATCTCCAATCTCCCAAGGTTCCAAGCACTTAGCCAGGGTTTGTGGTTTCTATTGGAAATGAGGTGCAGCAGAGGCAGTGGTGTCTGTATGATATGAGTTATTTATATGTATATACTGTACAACCTGAGCCTATGATGGAGGGGGTTCACAGTATTAACACCCCAAAAGGGTCTTGTTTCCCCCATAGCCTCAGTCTTGAATTCAAACAGACGACAAACATTGTTCTCTTATTCTCTCTCTCTCCAGCTTGCTGCTTTACTTCTAGGTCACGCCACCGCTCTCAACTCTAAATTCGGCTTTGTCCTTCTAACTATCTCTCGCCCATTTTTCGTCTCACGCAGAGCCCCCTTTCCTTTGTTCTCTTAATAGCCAATTACACAGGTGACCACCTCATCAGCAAGCGAGCCCGGCTTACATTTTTGCACTTGCTAGATGCAAGGGTTATAAGGGTCTCAACTTCCCTGCCCCCCAAACTCATAACGGTATAGTGAATTTTAAACCTCTCTTTGGCAACTCCAATTTAGCAGTAAAGAGCAGGCTTTGCCCAGGGAAAGCAGTAGAAGAAATGGAAAACCACTCGATCACATGGCTGGAAAACACAGGACAAGTGGAAAACCTCTTAGACCCCTGCTCTCTCGGTGCAGGACAACCTTATGAGATGTCTCTTATGGGTCTTCATATTTGTTAGTCTTTAAGTTTCACAGAAGAAAAGTTAAACAATCCACTGGAAAGCTGTCAGGAATGAGCCAGCTACAAGGGAAGGTTTGCAGCCAATGGCACACCCTTCCTTTGTCTCTCAAGACAGATAGAGGCCACCATATTAAGAAGAACCAATGGGCCAAAGTGTCTCAGTCATCACATAGTGTCCATTTTTCTTTCAAAATATTGCTGCACTTGGCAGGGAGGTGGAATCCAGATGTTAAATACTTCCTACCTAAGTAGCACTTTTGGTTTTCTCTCTATTTTTCTCTCTCTCATAAGGTGGGCCAATTCATGTTACAGAAACGTTGAAGCTCATTAATACTGCCTTTTACAATTTCAGGGGCTTCGGGATTTATTGAATGAGCTCATAGTAATGTGAAAAGGAGCTGCAGCAGAAACTCCCAAGCTAAAGTAAGCTTGAGAGGTTGAGGCTGGCGTCAAGTTTAAGAACAGCAAATCTACTTAAATGTAGCAGCGTTATTATCAAATGTGAAGAGATTTGCAGTCGCTGCCAGTGTGTAACTTACAAGGGAAATCGTATTAGTTTTGTTTGGTGAGTGGGATGAAAATGAGACAGATAACTGACGTATGTGTTCCCCCCTCCGTAAGAGTGGATTTTATGGGAGGGGGAGGATCTGAAAGACAAGTTGTCAACCTATTTATTGTTCCAGATCTCATCAGGCTTTTTAATCACACACCCCCCCCCCCCCGCATTGCTATTGCTGGAAATCCTTGTCTAAAAATGGTACCTGGCATTTTAAAAGAATGCGCCTTTTGTTAAACTGAAGAATTCAAATTCAAAATTAAATCCTGGACTGCACCGCCAGGGTGATCAAGAAGGAGTTGGTGATCGTAGTCTGCATAACACACAATCTGTCATTTTTGTGGCACTCCTAGGGTTGTGGGGAGAAAGTCTTAAGTGTACATCCATAGTCATGCACCTTGATATTAGGGGCCATGTGTCCTGTCTTTCAGAGGGCAGTCCTCTGTATGTTATTGGGGGGGGGGAAATATCCCAGTTGGTTTCCATTTGAAGGCAGAAGTCATTCACCTAATATGGCTGATCTGCAATGCTCTTTGTTCCAGACAGTGAATCTTTTGCCTGGTATAAAATATGCCTGAAGCATCCTTAGCAGAAATATCTTCACCTTTTTCTTATAAACATCCAAGAAAGGTACAGCAGTGGTTTTCAGACTGTGGCCTGTGGTCCATGAGGTTAAATCCATGGCATGCCTGTGGATTTGTGTTCGAGGAAGAAAAGTGATGCATCCATCATGTTGAATATTCTCATTCATTTCATTTGAATTTTGTTTTGCTTCTCTTATTTATTTTTTACCTTATATGTTGTTGTGTTGAGATTTGTATTCTGTGGAATTGCAGTTGGTGCAAGAGTCCAAAAAACCAATAAGTGGTCCACCAAGACCCTTAGCGATTTTCAAGTGGTCCTTTACGGGGGGTGGCGTTTGGGAACTGCTGCACAATATAGCTTCCACAGGCAGCTTCCTGACTTTCTTTTTCTTTCTTAAATTAAACAAAAAACCCACAACTTTTATTTGCTTGAGATAATTTTTTCTTTTTGTCACTGTTGGTTGACCTTTACTGAGTGAAGAAAGATGTTTGAAAAGAAGAATAAAATGCCTCTTTCTTTTTCTTTCTTTTTGAAGTAATTGCACTCAATTTAGATGATATACCTGCCTCCCCCCCCAAAAAAAAGCAGGTTAACTTCCCTTGCTAATGTTGAAAATGACTGAACGCCAAATCATTTTTTCGCTCCCACCCTTTCCTTTGTATGTGTGGCTATTGTTTAGGAAGGGGTGTTCCACAGGAGGGGGGGGCAGTTTAAGATCTAATTCACAGCCCAGAAAATACATAAAGGCTTCTATGTAGCTGCTTGGGAGAGACATAATTTGAAAAGCTGGCTCGGAGCTGCTCGTTTACTATTTTAAACCAAGTTCATTACTGATGGCTCTGCAGTGCTATGTATCACCAGCAAGTGAAACATAAAAATTACTCAAATCGTCCTCCATAGCGCATATGAAAACAGTATTTGAGAACTCATTTATACTCGTTGGCTATGTAGCTAGTGCCCTTCACCCCATCTCCATTTTCTCTTTCAGTGATATGGAACGCTTCCAGGAAACTGGGCCCCTCATCTAGAACTCCTATGGGGGTGCATATATTATATTTAGGTCGTCCCAAGGGAGGCGGTTCAATGTTTGTGGCTTGAGCTAAGACATTCAAACGGGCAATGCTGCCAAGGGGTGGTCCATTTATTTATTTATTTATAACATTATTATTATTATTATTATTATTATTATTATACCACCTGCCGTTAAAAATCCCAAGGCATTTTACAACGCACCAGTGCCAAGACAACAAAAACAGCCAATTGAAAACCAAACGAATTCATTAAGTACTGTTAACAACCAATAGGAACCCAACAGTTCTCAGCCACTTGGGATCCATGACCCACAAAGACTTTCAGGAGGAAACAAGAACCCTGCAGGGTAGCTCGAGCTAATTTGAGTGTGATGCTGATAAATGCCAACATTCCAGGTTTGATCCCCGTATGGATGGGACAGCTGCATATTACTCCACTGCATGGGGTTGGACTAGATCATGGGTAGGCAACCTAAGGCCCGGGGGCCGGATGCGGCCCAATCACCTTCTCAACATAGCTGCCAAGTCTCCCGTATTCCCCGGGAAATCCCCATTTTCCCAGCCATTTCCCGCTGGCAGCCTGGATTTTTACAAACCCCGTAAATACCCCGGATTCTTACCGGCCCGGGGAGGCTCCTTCTGTGCATGTCTGGAGTCTATGGACATGCACAGAAGCGATTTCTGGTGCCACGGCCATTTTGGAAATGGGCAGAGCATGCATAGAAGCAACTTCCGGTGCTGCTCTGCCCAGTTCCAAAATGGCCACAGCGCGACTTCCGGTACCGATCCCGGATTTTTCAATCTGGGAGTTGGCACCTATGCCTTCTCAATCCGGCCCGTGGACAGTCTGGGAATCAGCATGTTTTTACATGAGTCGAATGTAATTTAAAATGTCGAATGTCATTATTTAAAATGCATCTCTGAGTTATTTGTGGGACCTGCCTGGTGTTTTTACATGAGTAGAATGTGTGGTTTTATTTAAAATGCATCTCTGGATTATTTGTGGGACATAGGAATTCATTCATCCCCCCCCCAAAAAAAATATAGTCTGGCCCCCCACAAGGTCTGAGGGACAGTGGACCAGCCCCCTGCTGAAAAGTTTGCTGACCCCTGGACTAAGATGATCCTCAGGATTCCTTCCAGCTTTGCAATTCTATGATTCTATGACACCTGCCTTGCCTCGGGTGGAAAGTTATTCCACCATCTAGGCACCAATTTGGAATCCCACTGTTCAATTCCTTCCCTAGGGCAAGCAGGCACCAAGGAAATCAAGGCGCCAGAGAGCCATGCAAAACAGGGAACTTTGGCAAATGCAGCTTGTCATGCAGGGGTGAGAAAAGTTGAAATTCGTCTTCTTCATGCCTGCAGAATATACAAGAGTGGTGCCTTCTTTTGAATCGCCCCATTCCAAATATATTGCATGTCACCCTCCAGTGCTCCATTTTCCTTCTCACCTGAGAAACAAAATGGTCAGGAATTATGAAGTTGTTCCATTATAGCTACAGTGGCACCTCGGGTTAAGAACTTAATTTGTTCTGGAGGTCCGTTCTCAACCTGAAACTGTTCTTAACCTGAGGCAACACTTTAGCTAATTGGGCCTCCTGCTGCCGCTGCTGCCGCCGCCGCACATTTTCTGTTCTCATCCTGAAGCAAAGTTCTTAACCCGAGGTACTATTTCTGGGTTAGCGGAGTCTGTAACCTGAAGCATCTGTAACCTGAAGTGTCTGTAACCCGAGGTACCACTGTATTGTACTTCCCAGAACCAACTACAAAAAAACCCCACTCCATTTGGTGTTGACCTAAGGAAGAATGAAAGTGGAATCAAATGGATGTGCACTATTCCACACCTAAGGCCTCATTTATATAGATGCTTGGGTGTGCAGAGCTCGTGGTGTGCAAACCACAGAGAGCCGAGTTAGGCAACATGTTTCAGGATTAGGCCCCCCGCTATGGTTATCTGCAGCACGTTACAGCTGGGGAGACATTAAAAAGCTGTGTTTAACAGCTGCGATATCATCCTCGCAAGCAATATTTCAACCAGAGCTGCTATAAAAACCTCCCTTGTGACATCAAAGCTGTGAAAAATAGCAAATTTGAAGTGCAGAAAAAAAGCCCCTCCTCCACCGCCTGCCGCAGGAGTAATTGTTTCCTGGCAATTGACATTTCAAGAGCTGTTTCTTTAAATGCCCAGCCTCTCCATCTTACTCGGCTTCCCCCACCCCACCCCAGCATGACTGAAGGAATCTAGAGCAGGGATAATGACTCGCCGCAGGTTTCATCCGAGGGGGTAATGAAAAGAAAAGGAATGATGGAGATGGTTGGGACAGAGCGATTTCCACTATCTGATGCCTCCCCCCCTCCCCTCTCCCCGCCACCATGCTCCAGTGATACAACCAGCCTGTACTAACGATGGAATAATAGGTCGGCTCATACGTTCTGCTCCATACCAACAACCCTTCCTCCCCAATAAGAAGGAGCCGGGAGCACAGGAGCGAGAACTATCCCGTCATCAGTCACTTTACATCTGCACTCCGAGCAAACATAATGGCAAGCACACTGTTCCCTGGCAGCTCGCCAGGGCTGCAAACGATCGTGGCACTAATTAACTCACCTGTGGAATTCACGCTCCGCAGCCGGGCTCTTTATGCAGTTCTCCAAAGCGTGCTGCCAAAAGAGGAGGATATATTTTTTTAAAAGAGAGAGAGAGAGAAGAAGAACCTGCTGGTAAAAGGGGGGGAAAGGTTTTGAACATCCTGCGAGGCCGACAGGTCTGTTCCCGTAACAACTGCACCGTGCAGGTTTAAGTGGAGCATATCAAAAAACCATCCCACGGGATAGCAGAAGTTACCTGGTGACAGGTGCGTGACCCCAGAATGTGTCAGTTGTGCATTGCCCACCCCTCCATTCATCCCACCTTGTTCAGCTCCGCCCCGCTTAATGGTATAGTGCTTGTTTTCTCAGTTTATGTGCCCAATGACTGCTGTGGGCCAGTTCAGTATTCAGCACTAGGGAATTGTCCCTGCCGTCCCCATCCGTCTAATAAAAAGCCACATTGCAGGTACAGTGGTGCCTCGCAAGACGAATTTAATTCGTTCTGCGAGTCAATTCGTTTTGCGAAAAATTCATCTTGCGAATCGCGGTTTCCCATAGGAATGCATTGAAATTTCTTTTCTTTTTTTTGCCCATAGGAATGCATTAATTAAATTTCAATGCATTCCTATGGGAAACCGCGATTCGCAAGACAAATTTTTTGCAAAACGAATTCGTCTTGCGAGTCACCATCAGATCGCAAGACACATTTGTCTTGCGAAAAATTCGTCTTGCAGGGCATTCGTCTTGCGAGGTACCACTGTAATTTTTGACATTCTGAACATTCGCGGGTTTGAGGACATATTTGTACAACTCCTTGTCTTGGAAATATACACCATCGATTTTTTTAAATACTTGTTTTTCATTCCTCTATTCGGTCTGAAGAAAAATGCAAAGGAGCACCGTACGTGTAACATCGCTACCAATATGCTATCACGATGCTAAAGCATCCACATTAAATGGTTATACAGCATCAAGAACCCTTTCAGTCTCTCATTGTCCTCTGGTTTATTCCTGTTCCAGTATGGATGACATATTTCGGGAGAAATGTCTATAGAATAGATTCTGGCATCTCATAAATGGAGGAAAAGTCAGTTTGCTTTCAACTTTGTTATCTGTCAAACTTTTCTTAACTTTCCTTCGATATATAAATGGGCATTATTTTTTCAAGTAGCCATAAGCAATACATTTCAGACCAGTCCCCTTCATCAATTTAGCTTAGAAACATCCCCGCTGTCTCCATAGAGGCAGCAGAAGGACAGGCAAGGTCTAATACAGGCATCCACAAACTTCGGCCCTCCAGATGTTTTGGACTACAGTTCCCATCTTCCCCGACCACTGGTCCTGTAAGCTAGGGATCATGGGAGTTGTAGGCCAAAACATCTGGAGGGCCGCAGTTTGGGGATGCCTGGTCTAATAGCTGCTAGGAGGGGTGTGGCAGGCAGCCACAAACTGTGTAGCCGCCAAGCCCAAAGGGCATGTGTTGGGCGCAAGGGGAAATGGGCTCACTGTCCCACATGCTTCCTCTTTTAAGTAAGTTATTGAGTAATCTTTGTTGTTGTTGTTGGCATCTGTCTGCCTCAGGAGACAATGGAGTGCACCTCCAGGGCTAAAGTCAAACCATGGGAGAATCACAGCACCTGTAGTGATTCTCCAGAGGTCACTGTTGCCTCCTGTGTTGTTTTTGCTGTGACCTCCCTGGGGCACAAGCCTGGGCAGTGTGTATGGAGGCAGTGGCGGAGCTTCATGCTCTGGCACCAGGGGCGGAGAGCAGGGGGGGCGTGGCTGACGCACGGCCCGGGGATGTGGTGTGCTGGCCACAGGGGCGTGACGCACGTCCTGGGGGTGTGCTGCCCAGCTGGGGGGGAGCCGTGATGGCACCCCACCGGGACTGTGGTGCCAGGGGCAGTGCGCTCCCCCTGCCCCCCTCTTCCTCCACCAGTGTATGGAGGTTCTTGGCTACCCATATGACAAGACCACCACCCCTCGCCCTCACTGATGTGGTCTAAAGCAGTGGTCCTCAACCTTGAGCCTCCAGATGTTTTGAGACTACAATTCCCATCATCCCTGACCACTGGTCCTACTAGCTAGGGATCATGGGAGTTGTAGGCCAAAAACATCTGGAGGCCCAAGGTTGAGGACCACTGGTCTAAAGGACAATAGAGCAATACTTTTGGCCCCAGCTGGGCTGCAGAACTTTCCAGAAAGAGGTGCCATCCAACAGTCTTAGGGATTCCACTCCAGATTCGTGTTGGGTTTACTCCTTAGCCTTTTACTCTCCTAAAGATGGCAAGGTAGCAGGTGTGGGTTTTTCCTCAGAGTTCGCTCCCGAACCCTTTCTCATGGATAAACATAGCCACAAGGCGGCAGAGGTTTAGGATCAGTTTTCCTTCTCCTAGATGAACTACCTTCTCAGGTTGACAAGCCCCATCTGCCCCTCACTTTCCTCTACAGCTCGTAACTTTTTCTGTTCTATTACAGTCGTACCTTGGAAGTATAACGGAAACTTTTCCAGAAGTCCGTTCGACTTCCAAAACATTCGGAAACCAAGGTGCAGCAGAAAGCTCCTGCAGCCAATCGGATGCCATGGAAGTCATGTCAGATGTTTGGGTTCCAAAGAACGTTCACAAACCGGAACACCCACTTCCGGGTTTGCAGCGTTCGGGAGCCAAAACGTTCGACTCGCAAGGCATTCGGGATCCAATATACGACTGTACTTATCTTTAAATATTAAGAGTATATTTAGTTGAATACTGAAACACATTCTCCTGGATCCAAAACTTCCTGCTTTGATAACTTTCTTTAGTAAGGGGATAACAACACTGCTTACCTTCCACGGCTGTTGTAAGCTTGCAGCCTGATAAAAATATATATTAAGCTCTTTGTGCCTGCAAGGGTGCTTTATAAACACTCAATATTACTAGTGATAATTTCTGCTCATTTCCTCATGTTAATGGACTTAAGGGAAGGAGGAAAATGCAGAGTTGCCTTGAGGGTGCTGTTGTCCCATGTCTTTCTCTTGACCACCATAATTTGGTAGCAACCATGTTTATGTGCACATATCTGGTCAGTTCCCCTGACCCAGCAGATAATGAGATTTATGGATTCATTATATCCTTACTTGCCATTCCCCACAATTATAGCAGCATTGCATTCTTCTTTTCTGTGAAAGTCTCCTCCACGTGCTTCAGGATGAGGGATAGTCCGAGCATGTTGGAATTAAAGAGCATCCTTTGCTTTTCTTCAACAAATTCAACATAACAAACCCAACAAGAAAATAATAGGATTTTTCTCTTTTTAAACAAACCACACACACACACACACACACACACACACACACACACACACCAACTGTCTGATAGCTAGACCTCCAGTATGGTTTGTTTTGGTTTTGGAGGAATTCCCTTCTCATAAAACAAAGAAATATAGCTGGTAACTTGTGAAATGTTTTGTTAAGGGTGAAGACAAATGTGATATTAAACAAGGGCTCACAGCAAGTTTCTTCTAATGCAGAGTGAGCTCAGCTTCCTCCTGGCTTTATGATTTGAGGCATGGACGTACATGCCAGCACACTGAAATCTCCTTTGGCTATCAGTTTGCTGTCCCTCCTGCCCTGTTTTTCAGGCAGACTGCTTAGCTTTTTGTTGTTTAAAGCACCACATGAATGCTTATTAATTTATCTTTCCATCACCACCTCATTTTTGCCTCCTCCAAAAAGTTTGAAAAGAAAAGAAAAACTGATGCTGTGATGGGCTTGGGTAGTTTTGTCCACAGCTGGTTTCTAACTTGCAGAATTATTTTGTTGTGGGGCCTTTTTTGAGGGAGCTCAACCCTGGAGAGGAACAGGATCATTTGAGCTGAAAGGGAAGGTCATTTCCAAACATGCTCGTCAGGGTATACATGCTCTGTCTCTCCTCCCTGCCCCCCCCCCAGTTCAAACAAGAAGTATTTTTGTTATTACTTCGGACTGACGCAGTCTGACCCCACGGTTACACTCCCCTAAGGTTTTATTTATAATGGTTTTATCTTATTCGTAGATTTTTAATTTTAAAATTGAATTTTAACATTGTATTATTCTGTTGTTTTAACTGAATTGTTCTTTTATATTTGTGTTGATATTATTTGTTGTTGGCCGCCCTGAGCCCGGTCTTGACTGGGAAGGGCGGGGTATAAATAAAAATTATTATTATTATTATTATTATTATTATTATTATTATTATTATTATTGTGATTATCACCAGTATACACTTTTCTCCTATACAGCAGAGGTACTAAACCTAAGGCAAGACTTACTTGGGCTGCCCCTGAGCTTCACGTAGAATAAGCCATTCTTCTCCTTCCCAGTGGAGGATTTTGAGATACAGAACATGCAGCAGTTTGACTGTTCACTGGAACAGAAAATCAACATCGTGTTATGCTGCTGCTGAAATAATTGTACTGGGATTCATACGTATGGTCCTGGTTCACACATCTTGATAAGCTGTGGCAAGCAATAAATTTCTCCTCCTTCGCTCTCCGATGCCTGGAGTGGGGAGAAACATACCATGGGGTTTGGCTTAGCATTACTTGTGAGCCAGCATTTGTTTCTGTCTCCAACAAATGGTAAGTTCTAAGCCAAGAACAAACTTTGGCATATGCACATACTTTGTTTGGAGGAACAAGCCCCGTTCACCCATAATGCTAAGCCAAGACCCATAGTTGGTTTCGCCAGCCAGGATCAACTGAGCAGCATGCACTAGCACACTGATTCTTCACCTTAAACCGGCATAAACCAAAGCTAAACTTAATGAGCAATATGCAATTTTTGACATTGCACCTATATCCCAAATCCTTAAAAAAACAAAACAGTCTGCTCTATCTAGAATGGATTAAAGATGCATAGAAGACCCAAAATTTGCTGACTGAAAATACTTTTGTCACCATCCAAAACCATGATATTGTTGTTGTTGTTTAGTCGTTTAGTCGTGTCCGACTCTTCGTGACCCCATAGACCATAGCACGCCAGGCACTCCTGTATTGCACTGCCTCCCGCAGTTTGGTCAGACTCATGTTCGTAGCTTCGAGAACACTGTCCAACCATCTCGTCCTCTGTCATCCCCTTCTCCATGATATATGAACATATAAAACACACCACAATCCCACAGCATATTTGATAAATTCAATGAAATGCACATGCAAATTCAATGAAATTTCATTCAATGAAATTCCCATGACCTGGAGGTGACATGGTTGCAACGTATCTAGGTTTAAATCTTTGACCCATAGGTTGAGAACAGGGTTCATATTCTTCTGTCTTCCCCAGCTGGGGGGGCGGGGGGGCAGAGTGTTGGCAGATGGGAGGGTAGACAGAGTTAGCAAGCAATGTGAGCAGGGTTCATAGCCCTTAGTATATCCTTTACTACCAGCTGAAAACAACTTTCCTTGCTATTCTAAATGGAATCACCACAAAGTCAAACGAAGCTGTCCAAACTAGGGCTTTTTTTAAAAAGTTAAGTGGAATAAAGAGCAAAATTAAACGTGTTTTATTCCTCCCACTCAACAGAGATATTGCCTTCAGTTTATGTAAAAGGCTACTTGCAACGTTTAAGAACGGAGGAGAGCCTCACAGAATTCTTTTTGCGGCAATTACGTCCTCGTTTTTCGCTGTATTTGCTGTCACATAGAATGCTAAGTAGCCCTGCAAATGCTTGATAAATTGTCATTTCTTTTTCATTTCAGAGATCCACAGAGACCCAAGAAAAGAGCATTAAGAAGCGAAGGGGGAATGAGACTGTCTTCAGCACAGGAAACTAGTTCGCATTAAGGTGAAGAGACAAATCACCGCCTCAGTCTTGCTTTGTGCTGCCACAATGAGAACTTATCATTGCTTCTGGCTCCTCTTCTGGGTTGGTCATCCCCACCAAAGCTCTTCCACCCCCCTATCCAAAAGGACTAGTGGCTTTCCAGAAAACCCAAAGATTTTGGATCTATCTAGAAACAACAGGAAAGAACTTAATCGCTCCAAAAGAAGCTGGATGTGGAATCAGTTCTTTCTTCTGGAGGAGTATACGGGCTCTGACTATCAATACGTTGGCAAGGTAAGTTGTTTTTCAGCACCTCGTACTCTAGAGTTTTGAGAAGTCTCTCTGAATTGACGAGACAAAATGGGATGCCAATTCCATTCCAAAGACTGCTGCTTTATGGTCATGTAGAGGGTGTGTAGTTCAGGACCTGAGCCACCAGCACAGGAAATGGAAGGGCAAAGTAGCTTTACTTTTGTAACCAAATATGTTCAGGGTAACATCCGCAGTTAGATCTTTTGTATGTCTTTAACAAGGGAAAGCATTTTGCTGCATAAAGAAAACCAATGCCAGTTGAGTACAAAATCAACACTTGTCCCTTAATTGCAACAGAGATACCAGGAATTTACGCAATTCCCAGGATCTGGCTTCAAGAAGGCATTTTAATAGATACTGTTCAGAGATTTGGAGATTTAATATTCAAAGTTTCATATTCCCTCAATCCAAGGTGTGCAAGCAAATGTATTTAAGGTCGTAAATATTAAGAGGCTTGGTTGAAAAGCCAGCAAATGCTGAGGTGTGTGCTTAGTCACAAAATGTCACAGATTACAGGAGGGTTGCATATATACTGACATGATTTGAGGCTTGGTCCTCATGGTCTCCAGCACACTTTTGGTTGAACTGCCTTGGTTTCCTTTTAAGAGCTCCTTCTCTTAGTATTTGGAAGGCGCTTGTGTTCTGTTAAAATGTTGAGTAACACGATGCTGTGTGTGATTTATTACCCCCTCTTGTCAGACTATGTTGTGTCACATGTTTCAGACTGTTCCTCAGTTTAAAAGTGGTAAGACCTAGAAGGGAGGGGGCAGCGACAAAGGACTCTGGGAATTGCTCCCTGAGACGGACTGGAAGACTGACCGCAAAGTTTTCTGTTGAAACTCATGTCTCTGTTCAGTGCTGTGTGTATGTAGCCTACAGCA
The DNA here is from genome assembly GCF_965207765.1 of Zootoca vivipara. Taxonomy (NCBI): domain Eukaryota; kingdom Metazoa; phylum Chordata; class Lepidosauria; order Squamata; family Lacertidae; genus Zootoca; species Zootoca vivipara. Next base: position 20,332,789 of record NC_142591.1, read on the forward strand.
ATCATGATCATGTATTCTTCACATCTAATGATGAACTGGGGACTGTATAAATATGTGTTGTGCGCTCCTCAGAGTTGCACAGAATCTTTGGGTGTTCCTTCCGCCATGACTGAATAAGCTGTTTGGTCTTGTGAGTGTGATCACTGGCTAAGTTCAGCCCAGTTCTACTGGACTCCTGTCCACAACACTAAAACATCATCCCAAAATACCCGTTTTTCCATGAACCTGAATATGTATGCTTTTATAATAATGTTATTATTGGGGGGGGGGGTAAATAGAACTGTGCAACTGATATCCCTCTAGTTGCTTGTGCTAAGCTCACCTGAGGTGAGTACAAATTGTCCCCAGGCAACCAGACATATTATTACAAGGTGGGGAGGTTCCTTTTTTTTGTGTGTGAGCCACCTCAAACACTTCTGTTCAAAGTTGAGGAAAACATTCAAACTGCTTAAGTTTGTTACGTTGGGTGTGCAGGCTTGTATTATTTCTTAGATATACATCCTGCTCTGCTATGTAAAATTTTTTCCAAGGAATGTTTCAAAAAGTGTGATGCGCAAAGTATCACAAAGCACACGTTCTTTCTGTTTCTTTCTCTGCTCTTTAAAGGTGCCTGGCCACCCTTTACTCTCCTCAAAGTGGCAAGTAAGGCGAACAAAACTCAGATTTTTTGGTAGGTGAATAACTTCGTGTGAACTTAATCTCAGTTTATCATGACACACCTGCAGCACTCCAGTAATCCTCAGCTCTTTACATAGAGCCATGTGTTTGTCTGTTTGTTTGTTTGTGTGTGTGTGCCCTTCATCTTAACTAAGCCTCTTCATTAAATGATTAACTATGGATAAAGGGGGTGGGGGCTCTATTGCAAAAGTAAATCTGCTCTCTCAGTTGGAATGAATGGAGAACGTGCGGAGACAGGAACCCAATGGGCACATTGCAGTACACATGTTAGGCCAGATCTTTCCAAACTTTGTGTCGTGACATGTTAGTGTGTTGGCTGCAGTGTGTAGCGCGAACGCTCCCCATGCTCCTCCCGGGGCTGGAAAGGGGTTAGTTTAACCTCTGGTTTGCTAGTAAGCCTGGATTACTCTGTCACGAAATGATGCATGTCTAAAAAGTGTGTCACCAACATGAAAAGTTTGGAAAGTTCTGTGTTAGGCTTTGGACTGGGGTGATCATGCTTAGCTTAAGATATTGCAAAATCCTTAACAGCAAAAAGAATGCCATGTTATACGGATTCTTAAATCGGGGCTTGTTAGCTTGGTATATCACAGCTTTCATTTCAGTTTGGGAGCATAATATAGCAGACTCCAATTTTGGGGAAAAATAGATCAGGGGGATGTAATTTGATTCCATGAAATTAGAATTAGAGTTTCTATGCTGTCATACTTTATAGTGCAGCCTAGGGGCTTCTTGGTAGTGGCACCCACCCTGTGGAATGCCCTCCCACCAGAGGTCAAAGAGAATAACAATTACCAGACCTTTAGAAGGCATCTCAAGGCAGCCCTGTTTAGGGAAGCTTTTAATGTTTGATGGATTTCTGTATTTTAATATTTTGTTGGAAGCTGCCCAGAGTGGCTGGGGGAACCCGGCCAGATGGGCGGAGTATAAATAATAAATTATTATTATTATTATTATTATTATTATTATTATTATTATTATTATTATTATTTCCTGGATCCAAAGTTTCCCAGTATAATGCCCCCCCCCTTAAAAAAAAGAGTACGGTTGTAAGGAACTTTGCATACTCTGGCAACGGTAGCAGCTTATTCACAAGCTTACTGATCTAAGATGTTTCCCCAGATCTAACCAACATTATTTTTAGGGAGTTTGACCTAGTTCTGTATATGTTGTTTCTAATACTGAATAAAAGTGGAGTGCTGGATTGTTGTTTTTCTACTAGTATTCTTTATATATGCATGTTTACTAATGTGTTATACAGAATGGAGAAAAGGCCTTAGATATAACAGAGAGGAGAGGGTGACAGGGGACCCTATATCTGCCATTCTTTGTTTCATGCCATACCTGTAAAAGATTAAGCAGGGTGGGGGCTCGGTTTCAGAGAGGACTCCTTACACAGCTCCACTACAGCAATTGTGGATTCTAACAAAAGGCCATTTTACTGTAGTTCTGGTTCTGTAACTATCGGGGAAGACATCTATAAGCAGAAAGAACACAGTGTCTTTTTTTCGGATCAAACACCGCTTGTTTGATCTGAGCAGTTTTTGATTCAACCTGACCTCTTAGACTTTGTGGACGAACCATCTTCAATCTCTGGGGCTGCTTCTTGACCTGCGGTGCATAGAGTGTGATCTTTCTCCACTGGGGCTTACGACTCTTTCCCTCAGAGTAGATGGCCTCTTCCCACGCTTGCCAATCAGCTGCTTGGCCATGGATGGATTTGACACAGAGATGAGCAGGTTGAGAAAGTAAGACTCAAGCACTGGAACTGCTGCCTAAACTCCTGCCGTCTGAAACAGTGCTCCATCCTGGGATTCGCAACCGTATTTCCCTGAATGGCCCACAGACTCAGAAATGGAAGGTGGAAGTAGATCTGCTTGGGAGCAGTCACACATATTACCACTAAGCTGAAACATCCGCCCTAACGTGGTAGCGCTTCTCACGAACTGTGAAGAGGGACTGCCTTTTTGCCAATTCTTTGGGGTAGCGATGTGTGTTCAAGGGAAGATAGGACAGGCTTGCATTGCCTCAGAGCCTAGCTTCTTGCTTGATGTTGTGAGCTCCTGGGTAGATAGGGGGTGTCTCCTTGTTGCCGAGGCAATGGCACACCGTCCTTATTTCCCAGTGTTGATGTCACAGGGGCTGTCAAGTCGCCTGCAGGCCGGAGAGAACGAGAAACGTGAAGCTAGCGAGCAGTTAGTTTCTTTATTAAGGAAGGAAGGGGGAACAAAACAAGGAGGCTCAGCAAGGCAAACCCCTCTGAATAGAGAAGTTGCTTGACTGACAAGCGACCCCTCCTTGTTTGCCTTCTCCATCAGAACTCCACCCCTGTAGTCGCTTGCTATGGCAAGCTGCAGGCATTTCCCTCTCTGCCTGTCTGACGTGTCGTTCGGCAACATGCAGCGGTCTCCGAGTTCCAGGAATGAGTGGGGCCTGCGAGCTGCTGGCAGAGAAGTGTTCAGGAAAGACAAGGGGAAGTCCTGTCTGGCTCCCCTCTGTCTTCTCTGTTGGAGCCTGCACCTCATCATCCCTCATGATCGCTGCTTCCAGTCTTTCCCAGCTCGTCCCCTCCTCTGAGGTGTGGCTGGAATCCCACCACCACTGTCCTGGGTCCAAGTCTCCTGCTTCTGTGCCATCCCTGGGGGGTGTTCCTGGGATGGAGACACCCGCCCCTTCTCTTCATCCAGTCCCTGACAGTTGAGTGTTCATAGCACAGTGCTGGATGGAGGGTGTCACCCAGTTGGATGGGCAGGAGAGTGTTGGTTTGCTTCTTCCTTCCATGGCTGCAAATAGCCATGGAATAAGCAAACAAGAGGGACCCAGGTGGCGCTGTGGGTTAAACCACTGAGCCTAGGGCTTGCTGATCAGAAGGTCGGCGGTTCGAATCCCTGTGACGGGGTGAGCTCCCGTTGCTTGGTCCCAGCTTCTGCCAACCTAGCAGTTCGAAAGCACGTCAAAATGCAAGTAAATAAATAGGAACCGCTACAGCGGGAAGGTAAACGGCGTTTCCATGTGCTGCTCTGGTTTGCCAGAAGCGGCTTTGTCATGATGGCCACATGACCTGGAAGCTGTACGCCGGCTCCCTCGGCCAATAATGCGAGATGAGCGCGCAACCCCAGAGTCGGTCACGACTGGACCTAATGGTCAGGGGTCCCTTTACCTTTACCTTTAAGCAAACAAGAGGTACATTTTGGGCAGGGTTTCAATGCATTGCCTCTTGATTGTTAACTGGGCTGGCTCCAAGTTCGAGTGGGCCATCCTCAAAATTCCCCCTCCACTCGGTGTGCACCCTGATGGAATTGTCTGTTAGTAGTAAGCAGCTCCAATGACTACCTCTGCAGGCCATGGTGGGAAATTAAGATTCCCAGCCCTTTCTCTCATCCCAGATAAAGTGACAGAATGATACACATTGTAAGAAATGTAGATAGGTGCTCTGAGCCACCCCACACCTATTGGAGCATCAGAAAGAAGAGTTTAGGGTAAGCATCTGAATGCCTACAGGAGCATCAGAGCTGTGGGATATGCTGTGGTGCTTGGGTCCCCTGCAGATGCCTGAGGGTATCAGGTGCTGACTCCTGCCTTGATTGTTAGTAACAGTGCATCACTAAAATGCAGAATATTGAAATAATGGCAGTTGTGTTGCACAGCAGGAATGGTTCACTTCATGCTCTGATGTTCCTGCAGACATTCAGATTATGCACCGCACCTGTGCTTCCTCCATCAGCTAACAGCTGTACAGTCCTGTTATCTTACATTTGTACATTGTCAACGTGGCTTACCTTCCACTTTATCTCAGCCCATGCATATCACCATGTGTGTGATTTATATGGTGTTCCTGTAATATTTGGGTTTGTTTACAAATATACAAGCTGAGCATAGGTGGAGAGGCACACAATTAACATCCCTTCCGAGCAAATTCACTGCCTCCTATCAGGTCTCCGGAGACACACCAGCACCCAAAACGGGTAAATGCCACCGTTCAGCTAGCTGCTTCTCTCTATCTCAAATTGAAGTCTTTTCTGCCTTGGTATCCCACCGCCTGTTTCTGTTCTTTCTTCTTCTTCTTTACACAAACAGAGAGAATCATTCTTAGTGGGCACAGGGGGAGTATTCTGTTCCCCCCACAAACCCTGGCTCTGATGAGTTTCACATTTCTGGGAAATTCCGCTCTTTCTTGGTCATTAGTTCCCATTAAGAGCCATTTTCTTGGCCACTTCAGCCATTAGCTTTGCAATCTACACAAGAAAAGGTACTGCCAGCCTGTTATTCATAACTCTCGTGTGTGTGTGTGTGTGTGTGTGTGTGTGTGTGTGTGTGTGTTTTCAGTGTTCATTCTGCAATGGAGCATACTCACATTTGAATATTATGATGTAGCCATCATCATGATGGACATGCCAGTGTGATCTTGGATCTATGGAGGTAGGACCTGCAAAATCAGAAAACAGTGTTCTAACTGTGTAGTTCTTCCCAATGCACTGACGCCTGTCCCTTGGAAGACCTAAAGTGTGTACTTAGGTCTTCATTCCACAAACTGCACTGGAAGTCTCTTAGCTCAAATATGGATACTAGGATCTGAATCTGATCAAAGAAATGTGATAGGCCCTGAAGTTATTTTTTTGAAGTTATTTATTTGAGTGTGAATGGCACTCTGTTTTGCAAAGTATGGAATGGACACATGTTATATAAATGTCATTGATTCCATGGCCACGGGCACTTCACAACTAGCCTTCTTGGGTGTCAAAGCAACTCACATCCTTGTAATTGAACAATTAGCCATGGGGCATGAAAGACAAGCACATGCGTTATTGGAAGTGGCTGAAGTGTTAGAATAGGGGTGCCTTATGCAAATGTCTCATTGATTATAGCAGAGTCAACACAAAAAAAGTTTTTTATGCATCACTAAATGGTGGGAGCTATGAGTGACAATGGGTTTGTGTAGTAGATAATGCTGATTTATATAATGTTGATATTTGATCTTTGTCTAAGAGGCATATTTCATCCACAGATGAATCCAGGTTTGTGTGGCAATATGCAATATGCCCTCTGGTGCCCCCTTCCAGTTAGTGTCCCTCACCCACCATGGTGGGATTGCCTGTCAATGGCAGGCAGCTCTGATGAGTATTTCTTCAGGCCTAGTTAAAATTTAAATGTCAGCCCCCACTGGGGTGCAGTGACAGGGCAACACCATGTCAGAGACAAATAAAAAAAAATTAAATAGTGCCAGAAAGTCACCCAGCTCTCACTGGAGCACAAGGAGGAAAAGGCAGCCTGGGTAGCTCAGTTTGGTTCGAGTGTAGTGCTGATGATGCCATGGTTTCACAGGGGGTTTGACTAGATGCTTCTTAGGATCCCTTGCGTGTCGAGGTCACCGGATCCCCCCCCAAAAAATTCACACACACACACACACGAATTAAGTTTAAGGTTTTTGGCATTATTTTGGCCACAACTTTATTAAAATACAATCAAATGTGAGTGGTTGCTTAGGCATTGGTTAACCCATCTGTCCCCCGCCTTGGGACAGATTCTGCACTGACTTCCTCTAGTCAATTGTGGAAGTCAGTAGGTAAGCATTCTCAGAGGGAGGACGGAGCCGGGTACCAGGCCCTTCTTGTCCTCCCTCGAGTGTTCCCCGAGGCTCAATTTGCTCTGTGTTAGGCCCAATCCCCTAACGGGGTACTGACGAGAGCCGTTCGAGCCCCAGGATTCCTTTAACGGAATACCTCTATAAGCAGCAGCAATTTAGCGTAACTTTCCAGCCTTTCCATACTCCTCTTTCCATAATCCTCTTTCCAGCCAATTTCTTTCCAGCCCATTTTAACCTATCCCTAACCGCCAACCTTACAAGTTGTGAAGATTTGCTATGCAGTAGGCAAAAACCAAATGGCAACAGCCAATCAGCCAGATGGCAAAATTCCTACCGGGCCCCTGCCCCGAAGCAGGCGACCCCATGACAGGCACAGCAATGTCAATACGCAAAGCATCCTTAAAAAAGGAGGTGGGCGGGAGGGAAATCCGAAGCACTTGGCAAAAGTGAAAGCAATATAGTCACACAGGGGTTTTTATAGGCTTATTAATAATAATAATATTATTATTATAGGGGCCGACCCTTATTTCAAACTGCAACAATCTTTTCTACCCAGCAACAGCACCAAAATGCTCAGTCATGCCAGTGGCCATTTTACCTAATCTGCCTAGCAACAGCAGGGTCATCCTGATTTCCCCTCCAACAACACGTGCTCTCCATAATTGGAGAACCCGTTTTCCGACTCCACAATTCTGATTCTAAAAGGTGAGTGCAAGGCAGGTATCAGCAATGGCTGCTGCTGCGGCCATGGCAGCTTTCCCAAGTTGATGCTGGTTTTATCCCATAGTAGATTATAGAATGCAGTATCCCCAACCAACCTCACGTCCTCTCAAGCTAACAGCTCATGGTTAGTCTAGGTTCTGGTGAGCCAAACTGACCAGTGAGAAGCCAAGCAGATACGAACTTATCTCTGAGAGCCCACACTTTCACACCGTCCCAGTAAGCCATAGTTTACCGTGATGTGCAAACTGGGCCAATCGATGAACAATCAGGTGTCATTCTTTGTTGTATCCCAACGAACCTAGTGAGACATCAGCCAGTGAAATCTTAACTGGTATCTACAAAAGTAGGAACCCACAATCTTTGATCAGCTAGAAGCTGAGCTGGAATTATTTATAGCAGTTTATGTGCTGTAGCTGCTCACCAGAGTGATTGATGGGCTTGGTAGCATTTTAACCTGAAGGTATCTTTTCTTCTGATTCAAAGAATATGACATTTGGCAGGATCTCTAGAACAGAAAATAAAATGCAAATACTTGAATCAGGCTCTCTCTCTTTTTCCCCTTTAAAGGGATAATGTTTTCCAGTGTTATTGTACACCGTAAATCTTGAACGAAGATGCACTGAAACGTGAAAAAAGGAGGCGGAAGTTTATATGCTGGCTATAAAATGCTATCAGACGGAAACAAGAATTAGAAGTCAAGACTCTCCTATAGTAGGGCCAAGGAAGTTCATGAGCACACATGCAATTAAATGTGCTTTGACTCCTGTTCATAACTGTCAAGTTTTCCCTTTTCTCGTGAGGAAGGCTATTCAGCATAAGGGAATTTCCCTTAAAAAAAATTGGAGAACTTGACAGCTATGCTCCTGTTCGATTCTCACTGTCTGAGAAGCTGAAATGAGGAAGGAACAATGTGCAGGCATCTCTTTAAAATAGCACTACATTGTCCTGTTTCTCAGCTGATTTGTTTGTTATAAGCAGGATTTCAGAACAGTGCCTTCATAAACCCTGCCAATGATTACTTTTGCCAAGAAAGATACCATAATAATAACAATAATGTATTATTTATACCCCACCCATCTGGCGGCTTCCAACAAAAGATTAAAAATACATTAAAACATCAGTCATTAAAAACTTCCCTAAACAGGGCTGCCTTCAGATGTCTTCTAAACATCAGATAGTTGCTTATTTCTTTGACATGGGAGGGCATTCCACAGGGCAGGTGCCACCACTGAGAAGTCCCTCTGCCTGGTTCCCTGTAACCTCACTTCTCTCAGTGAGGGAACTGCCAGAAGGCCCTCGGTGCTGAACGATGGGGGTAGAGATGCTCCTTCAGGAAGAAGGAAGGAAGGAAGGAAGGAAGGAAGGAAGGAAGGAAGGAAGGAAGGAAGGAAGGAAGGAGAAAGAAAGAAAGCTGGAACAGCTCTCATGCCACCTCTCCCTCTCTCACACATGCACATAAAACATAACTGGGAAAAGAATACATAAATAGTGTGTAAACGGCTATCATGTTTTTTTATTATAAAATAACTAGACCCTTATTTTCCTCTAGTCCACACATCATTATGCTATATTAGTTGATCTCCAATGCTTCCCCAATCTTACTGCATTCCTGTCACCTAGGGCACATTCAACAGGAAGTTACAGGGTGTGCACTGCTTGTAAATAAAGCAATCTGTCCACCCCAAAACAGTAATGAAGTCATGATTGCATATAATTGCCCCAACACTATCATGAGGAAGAAGAAGAGGAAGAAGAGGAAGAAGAGGAAGAGGAAGAGGAAGAAGAAGAAGAAGAGGAGGAGGAGGAGGAGGAGGAGGAAGAAGAAGAAAAAGAAGAAGTCCCCCATCTGACTGAATAATCACAAATGCACAAAAGAATGTGCAGACATTTAAAACATAGTAAAACACTCACAAGAAGTTTTTCTCAAAAGAAAATCCCTCCACCCACTATATGTTGAAGTACTGATACTGAGGGCAGCCTGGGCACACACTGAGACTCCCCCCCTTCCCTCTACAAAGTTGAGAGTAGGATGCTGGCAGTGGCATGGAGGTTCAAAGATAAGATTTGACACCATTTCAGCCCCATTCTGTCATGGACCTGTTCATCTCTAATCCCCGTTGTTTGAAAACTAAATTTTGATAATTATTGGTAGAATAATACAGGCCCTCTGTGCATGTTTGGAGGCATTCTCTTTTGCCCCCTCTTTGTGACAGTGCTCCAGAGAGACTTAACTTTAGAAAATTCAGATGCTAAATGCATTGGGCGGGGGGGGGGGGGGAGAGATCAGCTGGTTGCGCTTAGCTGCTTTGAAACTAAGCCTTACAGCAAGTTTCTAGAATCTCAAAAACCTAGACGGCGGCCGGGGTGGGGTGGGGGGAATCTTCTGATTAGTCAGAGAAATTAGGCATGTGGCAGGATCTCTCCCTTGGATTGGGCTGCCCCCACAGCTGTCTTGGGATTATGAATACCGAAAGCAAAAGCTGTATCAGGTTGGCATCTGTGCAGGGAAGCTGGTGGTTCTGTGAAGTGGCATGGAAACCATTGTGAACTGCCCTGAGATCTGCAAATGAAGAGTGGTGTACGTATAAAATAATGGAATTCCACTTGTTGGAGGAGGACAGGGTGGAGAACCAGTTGGTGAAGGGCGGGGGCAGCATCTGATTTTATTTTATTTTTAAAATGGAAAATGTCTTAAGTATGTGCAAATTTATCAAGACTCTAAAAACCTGTGGTAAAGGGATAACAATTTGTATTCTCCATGGGCTTTGATGCATGGATTGTGCTTTGCAGTTGGGATACAGATTGTAACAATGTATAGTTGAGTTTGGGAAATCATTTTCAGATGAATGGGAAAGGTTCAGGTGATTTCTTCTTATTCCCTGAGGTAGGTGGCTTGGCTCACTTCGAGAGCCATATGCTTTGTTTCATTTATTCAAGAAGGATCCCCTTCCCCTTTGCAGATGGCATTCTGTTTTCTGCCTGGATGGTGGCATCTGTTTGGTGTGACATAGGAAGTTTTCACCCGGATTCACCAACTGTGGAGTACAAGGATACATTGTGTGTGTGTGGATTCCCTTCCAGGTCTTGCGTGCTTTTGTCTTTTTACATGGCCTTGGGCAAATAGCTCTCTCACAAAAAGATGATTCCCCCCCCTTTCTTTCTTTCTTTCTTTCTTTCTTTCTTTCTTTCTTTCTTTCTTTCTTTCTTTTAAAATGGGCAGCATTCCTCACCTGCTCTAGTCACCTAGAGTCATCTCCTCTCCACGCACTTTATTTTCCATATTCTGCTTGCGGTACACTTTTAGCCTGGATTGTGTTGGGCCAACTCCATAGCTCCACATTCACAGGAGTGCCCTTATTTTCATCTCTGAAATGCTGAAGGGATTGCAACTACCCTCCTATATCAAAGAAACACTTTGGGAAAGGGCTTCAGGTATAAATACAGTATATATATATATGCTTTGTTGTTTCATTGAAAACAAATTTCCCTGGACAGTAAAAGAAAGGTCTACTGCAGTGTAGGAATCACAATAATAAAGACAAGGTGCCAAAGTAGACAGGATTTATCTCATTAATACTGTAGCCCCATAGCCTTGATACTGTTCACTGAACCAATCATTCAGACTACAGAAGTGTAGAACTGCGTGAGTGGGAGGACCAAGGTCATGCATCCAGACTCTTGCACTCAGATGTGATGCTCTCTGTCCAGACTCCCAATAACTGATTGGTTCAGGTCCACCCAGAAAGGTCAAAACATGTCTTTCTCATGTCATTGCAAGGTGAAAACATGTCTTTCTCTGGATGAGGAAATGCTACAGGGAATCTCAGCCCAGTCAAACTCAAATGAAACACATTTTAAACACGTGCTATAAAACACTGATGCGGGAGGTGGGTGGCGCTGTGGTCTAAACCACTGAGCCTTGGGCTTGCCGATCGGAAGGTTGGCAGTTCGAATCCCTGCAATGGGGTGAGCTCCCGTTGCTCGGCCCCAACTCCTGCCAACCTAGTAGTTCGAAAGCACGCCAAAGTGCAAGTAGATAAATAGGTACCGCTCCGGTGCGAAGGTAAACGGCATTTCCGTGCGCTGCTCTGCTTTCACCAGAAGCGGCTTAATCATGCAGGCCACATGACCCAGAAAAACTGTCTGTGGACAAACATCGGCTCCCTCGGACACTAAAGTGAGATGAGCACAGCAACTCCAGAATCGTCTGTGACTGGACTTAACTGTCAGGGGTCCTTTACCTTTACCTATAAAACACTGAATGTTATTCATTTCTGTTTAGTGTGGAGGAAAGAGGTTCATGCTGAAAACATAACACATAAGTGGCTTGGGGAATGCCAGATTTGCAGTCAGGCATATGATCAGCATTGGGGTACATGTGTTGTATACATGAATCCAGGGGCGGAGGAAGGGGGTGTGGTGGGTGCAGTCCGTCCCGGGTGTCACCACTGGGGTGTGTGTGACAAAATGGCAGGTGGCACTCACCACGGGGCTTGCAGCATGCCCAAACCACGCATCTCTCCTGCCCAAATGGTCTGCCCGCTGCCTCTCCCCCGCCAGCTGTAGGAGGAGGCAGTGGGAGGAGACAGGCAGACTCTGGAGGCCCTGCGGTGTCCCATACCCCTATAGGCAGCTCTCCTTGCCCTGCCTCTATGGGTGGCTCACCCCACCCCTGGGTGCACCACTCCAGGTGCCTGAGCGGCTTCCTCCGCCGCTGCATGAACCCCATTATTGTCCCTAAGCATACCCCTTCCTTTCCTTCAATATGAATGAAAGTCTGCCGTTCGCTTGTGGGGAGAAAACCCCCAGAGAAAATGCATCAATTGCCCCTGGACACTACTGAGAGGGGGCAACATGGAAGAGGAGCACAACTGCATGATGGAAATTTTGTTTCAGCAAGGTATTTGTCAGCAAAAGTTAAGAACAGGAGAGCAAGGATTAGCAAGGTTGTTCCTCTCTCTTGGGTCCCTTTCCTCCCTTCCCCAAACCCGTGAACACACACAACTCCTTCCTCTTTCACAGACTGTATTCCTTTTCGCTTTGGCACACTGAGTCTCTTAGCCTTCTATCCCAGGTGGCAAGGAGGGGGGGGGGGAAGACATGGCGTTCTGTTTCTTTTTATTTCTATCATTAATATTCTACGCTCCGTCCCTCGCCTTTCCTGACCTCCCTTTCTTCCATCCACCCTCGAACGTATGTACTCACTACACTTCCTGTATCCTTTTGTTCCCCTCCTCAGATCACTGACATTGATGGAAATTCACTGCACAGTCAATCCATCATAACAATGCAGAGGTAACTTTTGAAATGACAGGCAGCTGATGTGTTAGTGGCTATGAAGAGATGGGAGGGGGCTGGTGGAAGCTGAAAAGGCAACCTGAACTTTTCATGCTCATCCAGTTGTACTGCCGAAATCAAATGTGGAGACGAGGGATATAGAAACCAGAAGTTGTAAGACGCATCAAACTCAACCCTTCAAATTAGTTACATGCCTCCTTATTATTGATCCATTTCTTTGGGGCCCCCAAGGCAACCTAGAAGGTTCATTAAACCAACCATCGTTCAGTTACAAGCATCTCGTTACAACCATCTCTCTCCATTGTCTTATCTCGGGCCTTTATCTAAAGTCCCTGGCAAGTATAGTCAGGAATGAGAGCATTCCAAAGTAAACATTTTATTTTATTTTTTTGCAACAGAAAAGAAAAAAGCAGCAGTCCCCATTTTTGCACCAAGACACCTCAAATTCAGCAGATGTAATGAAATGCACAAAATATAATATATAGCTTCTATTAAGCTCCAGACACAGTATGTTAATAACTCACATTTATCAACATCAAATGTATGTTAGATTCTATCCACCCTGAATTATTCACATTTTGAGCATTGTTCTGCCCTTTAAAAACAGCCAAAGAAAATATACGTCATGCAGTATTTATTATCGATCCATATTAAGAAACTTACATAGCAGTGCAGGAACAAACCAAGCAAATAAAGAGGAAGTCATCCCCCAAGAACCAGATAAAGAAAATGAAACCCTAGAGAAGTCAGCAATGAGCTCTGATCTGGCTACATGCTTTCAACAACCACACGAGTTCAGACTTTTCATGGATGAAACTGGTAATACTATTGTGTGACTGTTTTATTCCTGTTGTCTGCCTGAGCCCGGTCCCCCTTCACGCATTGCCGAAGGCACTTCTCTGCTTCCTGTAAGCTATATTCATTTCCCCTGCAATTGCCTGCGCTGCTGTACTGGCTTCTGAAGAATGAAGTGTCAGCAAACTGATCACAACACTTCCCCCTTTTTTATTAGAAAAAAAGAAAAAGAACATTTAATAGAATACTTAATCTCATAATGGATCTGGCTGTGCGCATCACAGAATTGCTGGAATTCAAAACACATTCAGCACCAGTTGCTGCCTGAATAAGGGACGGGAGATATTAAATAATTGGGGCATATTTTTGTTCATGCATGTGCATTTGTGTGCTAGCATAAATGCTCCTCCGTCCCCCCCTCTTCCACCGCTAGCGCCATACGCACGGTGAGTTTTAACTTCTAGGGATCTGGGTTAGAGGATAAGAAGGGTAAATAATGGGGCACACAGATAGGGGCAGTTATTTGTCAGGGACGAGTATCAGAAAATTTGCAGTGTCCCTGATAAACAGGGAGAAACGGAGGGAAACAGGTAAGAAAAGTTGCCTGAGGTTGCTTTTTAACCTTCTTCCTTCCAGTGTCTCTTCTCTCTCTCTCTTTTAAATACTTTTTATTAATTTTTCATGCATAATCATTTATACAGGCTTATATAATCTTGTTCAAAATAAATATCCATAACAAAATAATATCAGTATGTATTCAAGGATAAAATCAATTGCAATACCAATAACAATTATATCACAAAATGCAACCAAGAAACCCCAACCTGCTCCCCTACAGTGTCTCTTCTCTCCCTGTGTGTGATGGGTTAGATAAGGATAGTGGACTTGTGGTCCTCCAGATGTTTTTGGATTAGAATTTGCATCACCCCTGACTGTGTGCCACGCTGGCTGGAGCTGATGCTGTTTTAGTTTGTATGCTTATTTCTGAAGTGTGTGGTTGAAATGGCCCTATGCATGTTCCTATATGACTTAAAAGATACATCTAGCCACTTCAATGGAACCTCAATATGTTGCAGATGGGGATGAACGATGTTTTCGCCATAACTTCTTAGAGAGTTCTTCATACTCTTCTGTGGACCTTCAAAGCCATAGAGCAGTTCATGGTTCAACCACTTGCTCTCCTCTGTACAAGGTGGGCGTTTAAAATCCCCCAAAATTAATCTCTGGGCCCCAGTTCACAGATGTTCGTTGGTCTCTCTGTTTCTAAAGTTTATGCATGTGTTTCATATGCACCCTTTGAGTCTTGAGGCTCGTCATTGGGCACAGCTTCCAGACTTCAGAACTCCTGGTGGGCGAGGCAGTTGAAAGTATTAGAGGAAGCATGATGTGAAGAGTCTTCTCCTTGGGTCTGTGATTACCTTGTTGGGCCCAATTTGGCCAGCAAGAAATCCTGTATTAGGATACTTAAATTCAGGCATGGGAAATCTGTGGCAGTTGATGTTGCACTCCAGGTCCCATCACTCCGAAACAACGGCCATGCAAGTTGGGACTGATGAATTTTTAAACATCTGGAATTTGATAACATCTGGAATTTGATAACATCAGGTTCCCTGTACCTTCTTTAGTTCTTACCTCCTCAAAGAATGCTTCATCTGCATGCTTGGCCTGATTTCATCCATGTATCAATACATGAATACTGTATATATAATATAGTCATAGAATTCCTGATCGTAGCACACCAGAATGCAAGAGGTACTCTATTTTTCAGTGCTCCCCGCCATGTAAACAGATTTCTGCATGTAGTAAACCAGCACAGCAGGAGAGAGCATCACATTAAACCTTTCTCCCTGAAAGGTTAGTCCAACATTCTTCCATCTCATCTTGCGCAGAGCACATTTCACCTGGCAGATTTTTGTATGGCAGGCTGGGGCAGCTCATTATGTAAAACCTGCATTAATAAAATGCAGCCTGAGTAACAACAGCAAAAAGTGATGTGTTTGTGCGTTTATGGTGGGCTGGGGAGGTGGTGTCAGGCAGGGAACCCCCTCGCGTCGCCATGAATTTCTGAACACAACGAGCATAACACCGATAATTCAAGTTTGGACTTGAAAAGTAGTTCCTCTCAGTTGCCTGGGACTTGAAACTCCGTCATCTCCCTCTGTTCTTCTCCACTCACCTCCTCCTCCTCCTTTCTCCTCCATATATGAGAGTAACATATACATCGACATGATTGCCCACATCAAGCGTTCAGCCTTCCTCTGGGTCACCTTTGTCAATAAGAAAAAGATGAGAGTTTGCTTTCAAGTGCATCCATCAGGGAGCGGTAAGAGTCTGTTACCTGCTGCTGAAAGGACATGATGTTTTATTCAACCACATCCTAGTGAAGACACTTGTGGATTTTAGACCAAAGGTTGCTTTTTATTTATAGTCCTTCCTTAAGAGTGCTCTCCCCGCTCGAGACTTCAAATGGGGGCTCACTGGGGTCAATCTGCTGTAGCATAGAGAACACGAGCAGTCTCTTTTTGTGTCTGTATCCACTCTCCATAGATTGGTGCTCCTTCGACTATCAAGAGAGTGATGTGCTGTTCTTTTCAGCCATTCCACCTCATCCCCCACTCACCTATTTGTAGTGAGAGGGTGAAAAAAGAAATCACCATGAAAACTGGAGAAGGGCAGGGGAAATATCAGCAAAAAATTAAATGAGGGCTTGGGGGGGCTTGTGTCAGGAGTCCAGGTTCCTAGCTTGATAACACAGCAAGCGTAGGACATAGGTAGTTAAAAAGGAGGGTTTATTGCAAAAACAAACAGATAGCCCCAGACGGCTCTAACAAAGCCTCTGGCACCATTACTCAAGATGACTCTTCTGAAGACTTCTTCCGGTGTCGACAGAAGATATTGAATTTACGACCCTTACGTCTCTTGTTTTGCTTCCTGTCCAACAGCCCTCCCATTCGCCAACTCTTAGGACTGAATGGATCAGCTCCAACCTCTTCCCGTTCAGAGAGGCTGTCTCTGAGTTTGTTCACACTGTTTTGTGCCTCTTGCAAGCTTTGGCTGCGTTCTAGCCCACACTCACCCACTGCCTTATCAGCCTGCCCATCAAGGTCAGGAAGAGCCAAAGTCTGCTGCTGCCTGACTAACATCTAAGCCTCTCTGTTCCTGACTGCTTTCTGCCGTTGGCTGCAAACCTTCTGGCTCAATAGCAAACATAGTTCGTTCTTCCTCATCTACACATATTTTTATGCACCGCTTATGTACTTTGCACACAAGTGAGCAGGCTGGTGTGCGTGAAGACACTATAGAGATGTGCATTCATGTAATCTGGGATTTTTTAAAAAAATGCCAAAGACCTTCAATCCATATTTAATTCGAATTCCGTCCCTCTGAATTAAAATTAATCTGAATTAACCAATTCTCAATTGAGAATTCATTCTTGGATTTCTCTTGATGGTTATGCTTGAATTGAGTGCTTAGCACTGCATTGCTTAGCAGTTGAACAAAAGTTCATAGCATGTGTGGGAGCCACATGGAAGTTTGTCTCATTTGTACCACCAGCTGCTAAGTGTTCTCTTGAATCACCCCACCACAGAATGGATTCCCCTTGGCTTGTGCCAAAAACACGTGCTGGTTAAAAAAGGTTTCCAGGCATGTTGTTAGAAGACAGACATTTCAGAAACAAGAGGACATTTTGAGGAAAAGGACAAAGGAATAAAGGACAGAATTATAGTGTGTGCGTGCACTGCAGTAAGAGTAGCGTGTCGATGTTTTTGAGATGTTTCATCCCCCTCCAAAAAAAGTTCACCCCAAACTTCACCCTAAATGGAGGGCTTTCTCCATGCAGAAAAAAACCTAGTGTCCGATTCACCTTTTGTGTTATTGATCTTATCCCTTCATAGAAGAAACTCTCTGAAGTGGGGGGATAGTTGCTCAAACATTTATAAGAAACTTGGTCCTAAGTTTCTTAAATATATTCCTGGGATTAATTATATCTTAGTAACCTGTTGTGTAAGAACAAACTGAGCTGTAGAGGGACATTACTGAAATATTACACTTGAACATTTTTATTAATCATAAACTAATATAAACTATGTATTGCAAAACCCGCAGTCTGCAGGTCAGCAAGTAATAGAAAAACAGACCCCTTGAATGCAGCTAGTAGACGTTAGCAATAACATTATTCAATTACTTTTATTTTATACTCTGTCAAACAGGAAAGCCAAAATATCTTTGACCGCTCTGTGTGTTGCTTGTAAATGGACAAATAATCAGTGATAATTTGAGATGGAGCAGGATATAAGCAAAATAATAATAATAATAATGTTTGCCCCTCCCTACCCCTCTAGTCCTTAATCTTGCTTGCACACACTGTAAGATTGTTCTGTTGTGATGCTAATTTTTCAATAATGGGAACATTTTTCTGTTTCCTAGAAGAAAATGACTTTTGTGCTTTTTATGGCTTTCAAGTCTGCAGAGGTTTGGATTTTTATTCCTGATCACTGAAGTGTATATGCTGGGTAATAAAATAATTTGTAAACTCTCCTCTCCCTCCTCCCCACTCTCTCAGATATATGTAGAATGCAGAGCATTCATAATTCCCGGGATTTGAGGGTTATTTTTGTGTTGTTATTGCGTTAGCAAATTCCACCGGGGCAGTAAAGTATTGCCTTGGAAATTGGTGTGTGAATTTCAAATGGCAGCGATCCACATTTGTTCTATGGGGAATCCAGCGAGTGGAAGAGAGAACTTGTGGCTATATATTTCTTAGCCCGTTTCTATGCAAGAAGAAAACATGGGAGGTGACCGTGTGGAATTTATTTTCGCACAACAGCGTCCATCAGAATCATTTTCGGATTAATCCCAGCTTGCCATCTTTCCCCAGAAATGAGAGTTGCCTAGCTTGCACTTCCAACTTTTCTCACAGCTGCAGCTGGAATGTACTGTAGACTTTTTAGCACATTTGTGCCTTCCACACAGGGCAGCCTGGGATATTTCATTCCCCCACCTGTCCCCTTTACAATGGGCTTGCTTTCTAGGGAAATTATGAAGCAAGTGTGGTGCCTTTAGAGGTTTTTGAAGGGCAGATATAAAGGGATGGAGGGCAAGGGAGGTTTAATGTCTTATTGTTGGATATATTCAAGATTGAATTGCAAAAAAAAGCTGTAGAGTGGTACTTCAGTTTGTGAACGTCTCCGTTGATAAACGTTTCAGTTTTTGAATGCCATAAACTCAGAAGTAAATGCTTCCATTTTCGAATGCGCCTTGGAAGTTAAACGGCTTCCGCTGAGTGTATATTAGGGCAGTTCATAAAAAACCCTTTTTAAAAAAATGCCTGCTCCAAAGGGATTATATAGCTATATCTGAAATTTTATGCATATCAGTTAATATCTTGACCCTCCTCTACGAAAATAGCTGCTTACCTGGTCGTTTTCCTATGTCGTGAAGGCTGAAATTTCAATTCAGTGGAGCAGAGACAAGATATTAACTCAGGCATCCCCAAACTTCGGCCCTCCAGATGTTTTGGACTACAATACCCATCATCCCTGACCACTGGTCCTGTTAGCTAGGGATCATGGGAGTTGTAGGCCAAAACATATGGAGGGCCGCAGTTTGGGGATGCCTGTATTATCTGATAAGCATGAAATTTCAGATATAGCTATAGAATCCCTAGTGTAGTAAGATAAGAACTTTGGAGCAGGCATTTAAAAATAATAATAAGTTTTTTGTGAACCGCCCTAGTGTATATGCTATTTTTCTCAATTTTCTCAATTAAATTTGCAGACCCACCCCCTCTTTGCCTCTCGGTTTTCAAACGTTTTGGAACTCGATCTTCCCGAATGGATTACGTTCGAAAACCGAGGTACCACTGTATTTACGAATGCTTTTTTATTCCACGTAATAACCATGAAGTTGTTGTAAGTCCAAGTCAAATGGTTATTCCTTTTCAAAAGGGAAAGGGTTTGTGCCTATGGCATGCGTAGCTAGTGCATTGGCCCATGTCATCCTATGCATGTTTTTTTTGTGGAAGCAAGTCCATTGAGCTCAATGAGACTTACTCTCTAATAAGTGTATTTAGGGTTGCAGCTTTACAGCACCATCCTATTCTTGTTTACTCAGAAGAATGCCCCACTGTGATCAAAAGGTCTTGCTCCCATTTAAGTCGGTAGAGGATTTCAGCCATAATTATTTATAAGGATATCCAATCAGTGACTGTGTACATCCAGGATGTCGGCTGAAATGTAGCTGGACTAGGGCGTAATTGTATCAAGAACCCCTGAAACCAAGCTTTTCATTTTTAAAAAAAATAATATTGAGGATTTTTTAATGCATAAATTTTCCATTGTTACACATCAATCTTGCTTGTTGAGACATTTTTGCGTCAAGTTCTTTCCCCTGACATCACAGTGACATTCTGTAAAAGTAATCTAAACAGGTACAGGTTTAAAAAATAAGTGAACTACTTACTTTAAAAATAATTTTAAAATGGTCCTTTGATGATGACGATGATGATTTTCTTTTTTTGTTAGTTGGAAGGTCTTGGTTAAGTCCTAGGCTAGTTCAACTGCTGTTCAACTGTTTCTGTATTTGCAGCCCATGTACAAATTAGACTGAAATCTGTACTCTAAAGTGTGGAGTTAAGGGTGCTAATTTACCCATAACCTGTGGGTTTATGTCCACTAAGGGTCTCCTCACATACAGGAGGCTTATTTTAAATTTAAACAAAAACCTAGCCTGTGCAGCGGGTAGGAGCAAAACCTCTGCCTGGATTGAAAGTCCATACCTTATCCTCTTAATCATTACATCTTGACTATGTAGGCGCCTGGTTTGCTATGCAATATGTCTAGAGATGACTTGTTTCCCTCCTCCAACAGCCTTCCTTTTCCAGCCAGTGAATTAGTAAGGCCTATTTAGTAAAGCTTTGCAGACGGTCTGTGGATTGCTTCCCGATCATGCCATTCTATGTGGGAAAGCACCCTTATAGAAAGAGGTGTTTGATCTTCCTCGCTTTAACTTAGCTTCATAAATTAGAAGAAGAGCATTGATTTGTGGCTAGGGGGATTAATGGAAGGAAAGCCTTGCTGGCAGCTACACAGCCCCGTTGAGAAACATTTAAAAATGGTATATTAATTTGTAAGAAAAACTAGATATTGATTGGCAGTGGAATTCTGTCTGTCTGTCTGTTTATTTGTTTGTTTGTTTGTGAGATTTTCTGGATATTGTTGTGTAGAACTGAACATGATATACCTGGCTGAATTGCTTCCTAGGTAAGCAATAGGCTGTATGCCGCTCTATAAATCTCTGATTCAAAACGAGCTTATTACTTGGAAAAAGTAACAGCGCAAACGATGCCAGCATCTGCCTTGTGTAAACCAGTATTTTAACCTGACAGCTACTCGCCCACCTTCTATTCAGTATTTCAAGCAGTTTGCCGTATGTTCTGTATCTTGTTAGTGGTGAATCACAAATCTCTTCACCGCAGAAACAAGAAAACAGCTGCACTGAATCTCCTAAGCACAAATAAGTTATAAAACGTAACAGACAGTGTATAGGTTCGTGACAATTTCAAGATGCTTGCAGACACCTGAGTTAGTGCCTCCCCTTATAATTTTCCAGACTGCGGTCACCCATGGATAGCTGAATGACACTAGATTTTCATTCTCGAGATTGAACTGTACATGACATATTGCATTAGCTTTAAAGCCTTAACTACATCCTGTTTCCCCCTTTGCCCAATTTCAACCATAACTCCCAATTTCTATTGACTGAACTTTGCTAGCATTGCCCTTGCTTCCCTTTGAGCTACCCTGTTACTAAGTTCATACCTAGAAGCTGTCACTATTCAGATTTTCAGGAGAGGTAACTTTGGCCATTCTTGGTCACCATGAACAGAATTTGGTGGTGGCCAGCTTGTGGTGGCCCTCATTGAGTGCAAGCTCAAATGTCAGGAACATTGGCCATTGCTGGATCCAATATGTTGGACTCGCTCACAAGACATTTGGGGGGTATGTTGGGACATCTCTTTGGGGGCCCAGTTTGATAGCTACCCATGGTGAATGGGTTATACAGCGGTACCTCGGTTTAAGTACACAATTGGTTCCGAAAGTCTGTACTTAACCTGAAGCGAACTTTCCCATTGAAAGTAATGGAAAATGGATTAAAT
The DNA here is from genome assembly GCF_965207765.1 of Zootoca vivipara. Taxonomy (NCBI): domain Eukaryota; kingdom Metazoa; phylum Chordata; class Lepidosauria; order Squamata; family Lacertidae; genus Zootoca; species Zootoca vivipara. The sequence goes on from NC_142591.1 coordinate 20,354,025, forward strand.
CCGTTCCAGACGGGTCCGCGGAGTACTCAACCTGAAGCGTACTTAACCCGAAGTATGAGTGTAATTAGTTCTGGAAGTCCATACTTAACCTGAAGCAAACTTTTCCACTGAAAGTAATGGAAAGCAGATTAATCTGTTCCAGACAGGTCCGTGGAGTACTTAAACTGAAAGTACTCAAACCGAAGCGTACTTAAACCAAGGTATGACTGTATATAGGTTCTGCAATGACAGAAGAAACCAAAATGTGTTGTCAACGGGTACATGAAGTAGGCACAACAGCCATTTTGAGTTTATTTGTTGTAATGCACAGTGTTAGGTAACATTTCTTTGTTCCACTCTTCTGCAAGAAGTTGCATTACAGAACAAGTTTGCTGCACCAAATATTACAGGTTTCAACAGGACTCCAGATAACAATTTGGACACATAGCTGATGATTTTTTGGAAAGTTCCCAATGATCTGCCCAGTAACTCCTGGATGGGTGCAGAAGCCGATAAAACATGTTTGTCCTCACACATCTGTATCATACACCAAAAGAAACAAAATGCAGCCTCCTGTGTTCTTAGTCAACTAGTGAGGAAATGCCAAAAAAAGAATGTTCTTAATTCTGGACCAAAGTAGATGAAATCAGAGGTGCAGAATTCCCATTGATGGGGGCAGGAGGGGGAAGATGGTGGTGCGAAGTGTCAACATCACATTGTGTATTTCTGATAGATGGTAAGAAGAAAAGAGAGGATATAGGCACAGGACAGACAACTCTGTGTCTTTTACATCTTCTAGTATAATCCTGTGACAAAAGTGTTACCGTGGTAATAGATGAAAGCTAATTTATAAAGTACAATAATAAATCATTCAGTTCATATGATATACTGCTGTGATGCTATTAGGCCTAAGTGCTGTCAATGTTAGACCGAAAGTAGAAAAGAGTTGTTGATCAAATCATATTTGGCTTTAAGGAGGGGAAAATAAAGAAAAATGAAGGGAGAAAGGGAGGAAAGATATATCATCAAATCAAACCTTTATTGTTACAATCGGTGACCAGCATTGTTGAGGCATATATAGTAAATAAAATAAAATTAGACTCCAAATTGCCGGTTCCAGTTAAAGGTAATCCTGCACATTGTTAGGCTCCTAAAATCCCATGGAAGCCAGTGGCATTTAAACCACCTAACTGTATCCAGGATCACACCTCAGGTCTGAAACTGCAGAACTTATAGGGCACAATACTGCTTGTTCCATATAGAGAAAACAGGGTGTGGTGCAGTTCTGTTGGGTGGTAATAAAGCTTACGGTTGCTGAATGCTTTCAAGTGAGCAGAGCAAGAATTTCCTGGACACAGCCAGGATGAGCTTATCCAGCTTGGGATATTGCTCACAATCTCTTCAGGAGCTGAACGAATAGTGCAGACTTTTTATGGTCGCTAGAGCTGCATCGCCAGCATTGTGTTAATGTCCACAGCTTGCAATTGTGTGGGAAACTTTGCTGCTTTAGTGCCCGTTGTCTGTGTGTGATTGTGAGACTACATCAGTACCATAAAATTAAGCTCTCCTTCACTGGAAGTCTTCTGTTAGGTGCTTTCTAGTTCTGGATTTCCTGCATCATGCAGAGAATTGAAATAAATGACCAGCTCTGATTTTTTTTAAAAAAATTGTAATGTATAATTACAACGGTTCATATATAAGAGGGTTTTTTTTAAATAAAAAAGGAATGAACAAAGTAGGTGCACTTTAACTACACTAAATTATGTTACTCATTATTTTCTGAAAAACACACAAAATAATTGCTAATATATATTATGGCTCATTGCCAGTACTCTATTAACTTCCTTTAATTACTATTGTGTCTCTGATACGCTGTCAGTTTCATACCATAAAAATAAACCAGCAAAATGAGATTAGCAATTATCAAACTCACACTAACACAATGTTCAGTTTGCTGTTTTTTGTTGTCACTGAACAAAAGGGAAAATGGACTTTTTGAAGTAAAATGTTTCAAGCATTCTGTATGTGGATTCATTTTTTTGCTAGCCTCCTAGATTTTCTTGGACCTTCGTGAAACCTTCCTTAGAACGCCATTTTCCTCTCCCTTTCAAGAATGTTTTGTTGTGTCCTTGTATACGTGTTCTTGTGTCATTCTTAGCAAGCGGGGTGCCAAAGATGTATCTCACCTGGGGCTCTTTTTAGACTGGAGAGAGCTTCAAATGTGAGGTTGGCATGGAGGGGGAGTGGATTGTTATAGTGGTGTAGAAAGAGTTATTGTTTGAGCTGTATCTTGTCCTGATCACACACAACAATCAGGATTGTTCCCTGTGCTGGCTCAAGACATTTTGCCTGAGCAAGCCTAAATATTTTGTCTGAGATGAAACCCACATATTCCTTCCCTGAAAAGTATTGTTGCCCCATTCTGACTGCTAATCCTGCCTCCATATATTCATTTTTTCTTCCTTTCTAAGACCTCAATCCTGTGCATATTGTCCTGTGAGTAATTCCCACTGAACTCAGTGGAACTTAATTCCAAGTATACCAAGAACTCCCAGAAGTGCAAGCTGGATATTGAAGGGGCAGAGGAACCAGAGACCATAAAGAAGGCTGGACCATAAAGAAGGCTGATCGCCAAAGAATTGATGCTTTTTGAATTATGGTGCTGGAGGAGACTCTTGAGAGTCCCATGGACTGCAAGAAGATCATTCTGAACGAAATCAGCCCTGAGTGCTCACTGGAAGGACAGATCGTGAAGCTGAGGCTCCAATACTTTGGCCACCTCATGAGCAGAGAAGACTCCCTGGAAAAGACCCTGATGTTGGGAAAGATTGAGGGCACAAGGAGAAGGAGACAACAGAGGACGAGATGGTTGGACAGTGTTCTCGAAGCTACGAACATGAGTTTGACCAAACTGTGGGAGGCAGTGGAAGACAGGAGTGCCTGGCGTGCTCTGATCCATGGGGTCACTAAACGACTAAACAACAACAACAACCTACATAGCATTATTCTGTTTATTTCACCCCATTTCTCTCTCTCTCTCTCTCTCTCTCTCTCTCTCACTCACACACACACACACACACACACACAAAATACATGTCTCGTTTCCGCGTTTCTTAGGAGAATTTCATACCCACTAGGGCCTAGGCTATCTTCTAACTAGGCAATAGAAAATATCTCACAGAGGAAGTGAACCTGTCTGTCTTTCCCTGTGGATTCTAACAGGTGTTAACACTGGCCAAAAAAACTTAAGGAAAGCAAACATAAGCAAAAGGTTTTGTAAAAACTAGTTTACTTCAAAATATCAACAGTATTTACACAACAGCATTGTGGAATGCATGCAGTTAAAAGTGTGATATTGGTAGCTGTAACAGACAAGATCATAATACAGTGCCAATCTATTTTTCTCAAATGCCCATGACATACACAAATTGCTATACCAGCTTTGCAGAATGGCTTAGAGCTGGGATGGTGAAGGGAAAAAAATGGAAGGAAGGGAAGGAAAAAAAGAAAGACCAGAAGCAAGAGAAGGGGAAAGGGAGAGAAAATGGAGGTGAAATAACAGGAGGAGGACTATAAAGAGGTAAATAGGTAGAAAGCAAATCAGAGAGAAAGAAACAAGGGAAGTCTGAGATGAGTAAGTCTCAAACACTAGACGAAAACTTTCCTCTATAACCTGGCCTTTGGCCAGTTAGCATTCTATGGCCTTTTAAATATGTTTCTGTTTTACTATGCATTTTGTGTTCTCCTTTTGTATTTTTATGTTGTGAACTGCCCCGTGATCTTCAGATGAAGGACACTATACAAATTTAATAAATAAAATAAAATTGCAGATTTTAAGCAAAGCATAGGAAGGGAAGGCCCATGAAACAAAGGATTTCTACTGCACAGATTTGTGTAGCAGCTGGGATCCCACTAGCAAAGGGGTGACTCTTCCTTTAATTATGACCAGTTGAAGATGCTCTGTAAGTACACATGCTTCCCTTTCTGAAGGGCACCAGCTGTTGTCCCACCAATCAAAGGAAAGGGTTTTCCCAGGTGCCAAGAAGCACCCCGAAAGAGTGGTCTCCTCATGGAGAAAAGAGCACCCCGAGGAAGGAAGAGCTGCCATTCCTGCCTCCTGCCAGACCGTCTTTCCACCAAGCGCACAGTGCGCCAACAACCTAGATCACAGCTATGAGGAAATGTGGAGGCATGGGAGTGGAAGCGAAGGTGTTCCCATCGCTGCCATAATGCACCATCTGAGCAAACGTTTTCCTAACAATGGAGCTGTCCTTGGTCCCCTCCCAGCTCAGCTACTGTAGCTTTCTGATTTGATTTACAGAGCTGCAGAAATGCAAAAGAACAAAAACGCACAAGAACAAAAATCAGTTTGTGAAAGGAATAATTCCACTCCTCAATAAAGCTTCCAGAGCGGCTTACAAATTGCAGCCTGATGTTTTTCATTCATATAAGTTAGGAGAAAAAGATACAGGGGCAAAAGGACAGGCAAAAGTAGGCTCTGAAATCTATTTGTGTGTGTGTGTGTGTGTGTGTGTGTGTGTGTGTGTGTGTGTGTGTGTGTGTGTGACTCGTGCAACTTTAGCAGTGCTTAAAACTAGATTTACAATTTTGTCATTGAATACTTGCATTTGCAAACAGTTGCCTGGAACACTGAAGGAAAACAAGTAGGGAAAGAGCTGGATAATCTTTATCTAAGTAGAGAATCATTACAAGTGAGTCAGATGATTAAACTTAACAATGGTATTCAAGTGAAATTAGTAAAACTGTGTCTACTGCAACACTTAACCTGTTTTTTATTTGTAGTTCATCTTCTGTCTGCTCTCCCTCTTGAGTGAATCATTTCACAAGGGACTCCTCATTAAACTCAGGGAGTTAAGCAAATTAATTTACTGTAAAGACTACGCCATTTTGTTCTCTCTTTTTTATTAAAAAACATTAGACACAGCACTTTCTGCCTTTTCCCCCTATCAAGTTGCAATTCACATGATGTTCAGAGTTGGGAATACAGTAAAGTCTAAAGATGCTTTCTTTACTGAATGAAGGCTTGAAATATTTCCCCTCCCATACATAAGAAAGAATAGTAAAGTGCTGGCTCATAATAAGGAACTGAATCTTAACTTGTTTAAAAATATCTATTATTTGCCACTGCGGTCGGTGGAAGCTTCTCAACACCTCTGCACACTTCAAGAAAGGCCAAGAGGACACCTTCTTCAGAGCGCCACTGCCAGTGTTTGCTATGGCAACTAGAAATACTGTTAACTTACAATGTTTTTTTTAAAAAATTAAAACTTAGTTTAAAAGGCTTTTCTGGCTGTAGCAGTAAACCACAGCTGCAATGCAGGCATTTTCTGAGCCAATATGAAAAAGCCCCTTCCGCCGTAGAAGGAGGGGGGGTTGTGGGCGCCACGAGGCCATCACGTGATGTGCTGGGGGGATGGTTGCCATCCCCCCCAACCCATTGGCTAGCTCCCAGATGGGCGCTCCCTTGGCGCGTCCAATCCGGATGTTCCAAAGGGGCGTGGCTCGCTGATTTAAGTGAGCATGGCCGGGAGTCAGCCTCTCTTCCTGGACCCCCCAGCCGCTTTGTTTTCCCACCCACCCTCCCTTTAGGCAAGGCTCTCCTTTTGACATTGCTATGGACCTCGGTTGGTCGCCGTTTAGGGGCCTGGTAGGAATTTCCCCACTTGGCAAATTGGCTCTGGCCTGGTGGTTTTCGCCTACCTCGTAGCAACTCGTCACAACTTTGGTTTTTGGCGGTAAGCATTGGATTATCTCTGAAAGGTTACAGGTGGAGGGGGGAGATTGCTGCCATCACCTTCCCCAGGCGAGGTAAACCTTGCCAACCCCTGATCTAGTCCTTCCCCTGCCCACCCCCTAATACCTATTCTTAAGAAGGTCTCTTTTCCAGTCTTCAGAGAGTAGCTGGAAGTGGGGAGGCAGAAAAAGGTCCTCCTTTCCATCCACTCTGCAGTTTTAATCGGAAATCTTAGGCGCAGTGCTGCAACCGGAGCTCAGAAGCAGCTCGCGCTCATGAAATTCCCTGTCGCAAAATGCGCCTAGAACAATGGGAGTTTTGAACACTGCCAATGAGAGGCCCTTTTCAGCCCTGGGGCGCTCAGCTAATGCCCAACCTGCTTTACCTCTGGTCTGGCCCTGCGTAGGATCCAGATGATGAGCAATATCAACACAGTAGATATTAGGCTGCTGAGTCAACAGTAGACTGTGTTGTCCTTTCTGGGAAAACAAGGTGGATCTCCAAATTCTGCAAGTTAGGTATGGCAAGAAGAGATGCAGGTGGATTGTAGCACTGTTGCTTTGAGTTAGCTGTGGATTAATTTTAATTAAATTCTAACCCTTCCTCAAAGGGTTAAAATTGAATATTGTGTCTGCTGAGGTCCTTCCCTGACCCCACCCCCCACTCCATCTCTTGCTGGTTTTAATGGAACAGAACGAACTACTAAGCTATTTGAAGAAGACCGAGTGTGTTCAATTGAGCCTGTTTTCCTCCTCAATCTTTTCATCTTTTGTTTCAGAAATTCTTTTATGCTATTATGTTAACACGTCAAATAGGTCAAGGTGCATCCTGTACTGGAATGAAAAGAGAGAGGAGGGTTAAAATAGTATAGTATTCTTCTTTTTTACAACAGCAGAAGCAGCAACAACAAAGCACAGATTCAAGGACAAATGCAGGGAGAGAAATATTCCTTTTGGTGACCCCCACAAGCTAAAGTTGCAAACATCCTTGACAAGAAGCATACGTATTGTTGTTGTTTTTAATCCTTCTGGGGGTTTACTCTAAATTATTGACTTGATGTTTAAAATGGAATGTGTTAAGGGGGGAAAGAGACTTATAACAAGAACCAATCTTTTGTGTGCAAAGTTGCTATTCACATACATACCTGAATCATTTTTAATTACTTCTACTTGAGGGTGAGTGCTTCAGCTGTCCTTGAAAGAGGAGGTGATGCTTTCTCTTCTTAAGATGACTTCCCTGGTCTTAGAAGAAGCGTTGTTCTTGTCCATGACAGCCATTATGTGTTGGCACCCACAACACTTTTATCAAGATATAAGTACTGTCGCCTCAGGTTTACCCCCCCCCCCCTAAAAAAAAAAGCACTAGAACTATTGGATACTATTGTCCAATCACTAGTCCAAGGCACTCAAGAAGGTGGTTGTGGGGGCCACTTCAAGCGTGCTCAGGTGAATGTCCATTTAAATCCAGCTTCAGTCCAGTTTTGGGAGCAGAAACGGCATTGGCTCTCCTGACTAATGACCATTCCATTGTCAGGAGAGGGACAGGGAGAATGTTTTAACTGACCATGGCTTTTTTATGACTGAGTTGGGACTTGGAGGCATTGAATTGCAATGGTTCCGCTCCTGTCTCCAGGGATGGAGCCATTGGGTGACCTCTGCTCAGCCCTGCGGTAGATGTCCAACATGGTCCCACAAAGTTTGATCTGGTAGCCCAAGGTATTGGTCACCTGCACAAAGCCTCTGGTATCAGCCATCAGGGGATTTGGAGAGAAATGTCATTAGTACCCTGATGGAACTGAGCTCTGTTCCTTTGATACCAAGAGGTCCTGGAGATGTCTCTACTGTCTAGAGGTGGTAATTGACTGGATGTAGGGCTTGCCGATAAGAAGGTCGGCGGTTCGAATCCCTGCGATGGGGTGAGCTCCCGTTGCTCGGTCCCAGCTCCTGCCAACCTAGCAGTTTGAAAGCACGTCAAAGTGCAAGTAGATAAATAGGTACCGCTATAGTGGGAAGGTAAACGGCGTTTCCATGTGCTGCTCTGGTTTGCCAGAAGCGTCTTTGTCATGCTGGCCACATGACCTTGGAAGCTGTACACTGGCTCCCTTGGCCAATAATGCGCAACCCCAGAGTCGGTCACGACTGGACCTAATGGTCAGGAGTCCCTTTACCCTTTACCTAGGGCAATACATTAAGGTTAAATACTGTCAAAACAGAGGTGTTGTGGGTGGACCTTCCCCATGTCCAGGAATTGGGAGAACATCCAATTCTTGACAGAGCTCCCAGGAGCAGCTGCCTGGTTTCAGGGTGCTCCGGGTACCATCTTTGTCACTCGAGGTTCAGGTGGCCTCAGTGAGTAGGAGCACCAATGCCTGGCTTTGTCTGGGGTGCCAATGATAGCCATTTCTGGGAAAGGATAGAATAGCGATGGTTATTCATGCTCCTCCAAGTTGGAATAATGTAGTGCCCTCTTTGTGGAGTACTGTAGTAATGCCCTTTGAGGAGAGACTGTAAGTATAAACTAGTGCAAAATGCAGCAGTCAGGATGCCGGTAGGGTCATCAGGCTGCAAACATATTGCTCCTATTTTTTTTAAAAAAAGCTGTGCTGGTTGTTGATTGTTCTCCAGGACTAATTGAAGCTGCTTCCTTTGGTATCTAAAGCCCTTAATGGCCTGGGACTCAAATATCTGCAATCTTCCATACTGGCCTGCCTATGTCTTAAGATCAGTGAATGAAAGCCACCTTGGTGGTCCCTACATAGGATGAAGTGTGGATGCCTAGAGAAGGGCTTTTTCAGTGGTGGGTCTTCATTTGTGGAACTCCCTCCCTACTGAGGTACATCTGGCCTCACCTCTATGTAATTTTAGGCGATTGGTTAAATCAGATCTTTTTTAAGCAGGTGTTTGTAGGAGAACCCCAACTGGGCACATTGTTTAGTTTGCTGCTGCTGCTGCCACTAGTTGCTGTGTTATGTATTTAGAAGTTGTGTTATTTTATGGATTTTATGCTCTGTTTTTCTCTTGTTTGATTTGGCTATAAACTGCCTGTGGCTTGTGCAAAAAGGCAGCACGGTATATCAATTAATCAATCTTTATTACAGTCAGAGAGCGGACAGCAGTACAGTACATAAATCTAAATAAATAGATAAATGCAATACGAAAATCAACTGTGTATAGCCACATGCACACATATTACCACAATTTCCATATATATATATTTATCACTTTTGTATCATATGTCAAACACACATCCCAGCAAGGACCCTGTTGCTCCCATGGTCTTTGGTGAGGGTGGGGCTCCCTTTGTTCACCAACCATATGAGGGTTTCCAACCTTTCTCCGTATGCTAAGTGAGTTAGGATCGCCCTCTCAACCTGCATTAACTCTCTCGGCGGATGGTTGGGGTTGGGAGAGAAGTGTCCTTGCAGATTCAGCACACTTCTTGCTTTGCATGATTTAAAGAAAAAAAGCAATACAGTGCATGATCTTTGCAACTCTCGCTTTTTATTGCATTTCACTGCGTCGCGTAGCACAGAATGGTGTTATGCAAACACAAGGGAGATGCAAATGTTGTGTTCCATACAGTGTCCCCCATGAGAAGCATATGCATTTGGGAAAAACACCATCAAACAGAAGAGAAAAGAAAATGATTTTAATAATATAAATAAATGCCTTTTTATATTCCACAAGTGAGTGTTTTGAAAATGCAAACCTGGGGGGGGGGGTGATAAATAACTATATTCAGGGGCGTAGGAAGATAGGGGTGGTAGGGGCGGGCCGCCCCGAGCGGCAGGCTCCAAGGGGCGCCATTGTGGGCACCCACCCCGCCCCAAAACACAAGCCCTGCCCCCAGAACGTGTGCCATGGACCTCCAGGAGGCACGCCCCACCCCTGGAATGCGCGCCACGCCCCTCCGAGAGGCACACCGTGCCCCCAGGAGGCGCGCCCCCGGTGTCGGAGCATGAAGCTCTGCCACTGACTGTATTGGTATAGGCATGGAGGAGGCAGTTATTCCTTTCTTCCCTTCCTGTAGGCCCAAGAAGACTCTTTTTTAGCTGATGCTTGTGTTAGGAGGAAATCTTTCCACTGGCACTGATTGCAAATATCAGCTTCAGAGGAAGGATTTTCCTTAGGACAACAGCAAGGGAGGAAAGGGTTACTTCTTCATGCCTGCAGTGATCCTGGTTATCACTCGCACAAAGACACGACACCCACCCCTTAATGTTATTTGCATTTTTAAAAGCCTGCATGTTAAATGAAAGGATTCAACTACTAAGCTTTTGACCTCCCCTCCCCTCCCCTCATGTGCTGTTTTGGGAATTCACCTGACCATCACTCCTGATTCCATTGTGCAAGTGGAAGTCCTTGCACTGGTCTTCTGCCAAGAGGGCTCATTAAATGAATCCTGCCGTTTATGTCACTTCTAGTTTGGCCTTTACTTGGTTCTGTGCACAGGTCACCTAGACAACAAATGAAAAGCTACATTTAAGGTCACATCTGGTTTGGCCCAATGACAGGCTAGGTTTGCTGGCTTCCAGAACGGAGATCTGCCCTTTTTTAAAAAATGGATGCTAGTAAAAACAAGGTGGCCAGACCTTAGCAAGCAAGGCTAATAATATAGTCAAGGTTCATCACAATGTGCTATGTTCTCTTTTTAAAACAGCATCCTTAAAAACAACAGCAGGAACTTGAAATTGGGCAAGCTGGAAATAGCTTTTGATGGGAAAGGATTGAGAAGAACAATGCAAAAAACAAACTCACTGAGATGTTCTAACCAGCAAAGAGTGGTTAAGCATGAGAGCCAGTGTGGTGTAGTGGTTAAGAGTGGTAGACTCGTAATCTGGTGAACCGGGTTCGCTTCCCCGCTCCTCCACATGCAGCTGCTGGGTGACCTTGGGCTAGTCACACTTCTTTGAAGTCTCTCAGCTCACAGAGTGTTTGTTGTGGGGAGGAAGGGAAAGGAGAATGTTAACCGTTTTGAGACTCCTTAGGGTGATATCAAATCCAAACTCCTCCTCTTCTTCACATTGACAGAGATTCACACTCGGAAATGGTTTCCCCATTATTTGCCCCTTTGCTTAATTTTTTTATTTCTGTTGCAGCTTCATTCTGACCAGGATAAAGGAGACTCTACACTTAAATACATCCTTTCAGGAGATGGAGCAGGAGACCTCTTCATTATCAATGAGAAAACTGGAGATATACAGGCCACAAGGAGACTGGACAGGGAAGAGAAGCCTGTCTACATTCTCCGTGCTCAAGCTATCAACAAAAAAACTGGAAAGCCAGTGGAGCCAGAGTCAGAGTTCATCATTAAGATCCACGACATCAACGACAACGAGCCACTGTTTACAAAGGACACTTACAATGCCAGCGTCCCAGAAATGTCTGATGTAGGTAGGTGTCACATCAGTCTATTATTATAACTATTGCTATTAATATTAACATTATCATTTGTACATCACTTTTATACCAGGGCAGCTTATAGGAAAAAAGAAAAGAAATTGCATGCAATTAAAACAATTAAAAAACCAAGAAACAACAAGCAAGAACGTAATCATATACACTTCTCGAAACCCCATGACACCCTAACAACATTGGCCTGATTCGCCGTTACATTAACCAATGAAAGTACAGAGAACATTAACGATCAGATACCTGAGAGAAGAGGAAAGTTCTTGTCTGGGATTTTTGTTTGTTTCCTTTTGAGCATAAAGGAGGGAGGGGGAACCACTACATCTATCCTTTCTCTTGTTGCCCCCACCCTGGACTTCCAGCACCAGAGTACTTGGAGGAGGACCTGCAATGATGACTTCAGGGTCTGTGTAGGCTCACAAGGAAGGAGGTAATTCCATGTGGCACTGGGCTCCTGAGGTGTGTGAGCCTTTACAGTGGACCCTTTCGGGTTTCGAATGCGGCAAACCTGGAAGTGTATACTTCCGGGTTTTGCCACATGTACAGAAGCGCTCTGCGCATGCGCATGCGCAAAAGCACTTTATCGCTCTAGGCGTGTACACAGAAGCGGTGCCTCATGTTGCAGACCTTTCGGGTTACGCAGGACCCCCGGAACAAATTAAGTTCAAATCTGGAGTGTACACTGTGTATATAAAACCAACACTTTGAATTGTGCCCAACAATGCAGAGATCAGTTTTCACCTACTGGTCAAGGGACAAGTCTAGACTTGTGAATGCTACACTAAAGTATGGGCAAGTATAATCTATTTCTAGTCCATGCCTGTTAAGCATATGTTCATTCAGAGGTGCATTATGTTCCATTTCTGCATTAGGCTATGGATTCTTTTTTCAATCCACCAAAACACTGCATTCCAATATGTATCTTATTATAATGTCATCTCCATGTACACATTTCTAAGTGTATTTTATCCTAAAATGTGCCTATTAATGCATTTTGGTATGGGTTTTGCAAAACTTGGAGGTGTGTGATATCCAAAGGATGATTATGTTCTAATCAGCACATTTATCTGTGAGGTGTGGATCAACTAATATCAGATTCACGGAAATCCAAATCCGTATAGAATGTCCTGGGAGATTGAAGTGTTCTCCTACTGGTTTAAAATGCTGTAGAACAACTGAAGGACTATTCTTTGGGTAGGCAGCTCTCCTCACACCCACTTTTGTGCTTTGGAGATGTCCACTGTCACAATGTTAGCCATCCCTGATGTGCAGTGAAAAGGATTGTTCCCTGGATGTGTGTGTACGCAATCAAAACAATTGGGGAATGAGAAGTCTATTACAAAATACTACCTCCCCTCTTGATAACATGCATAGCACAGTAAATTGACAGGTTCAATATCTACCAAGTATTTGCCCCATTTACAGATATACACTTCTGGCCTGAAACATGGAGGTGAGAACCGTCCCTCCCCTCCCTAACTGGCGCCCCCGGGTCAAATTAAATCAGCGGTTTGCCATGTATATTGTCCTTGCATAATTGGACGTTCCTTCACAAATAGATGGTGTCAACACCCCATGCCAGACCAGGACAGTAATTATTATTATTATTATTATTATTATTATTTGTACCCTGCCCATTTGGCTGGGTATCCCCAGCCACTTTGGGTGGCTTCCAACAAGATTAAAATACATTAAAATGTCACACATTAAAAACTTCCCTAAACAGGCCTGCCCTCAGATGTTTTCTAAATGTCAGAGAGTTGTTTATCTCTTTGACATCTGGTGGGAAGGTGTTCCACAGGGTGGGTGCCACTACCAAAAAGGCCCTCTGCCTGGTTCCCTGTAGCTTTGCTTCTCGCAGTGAGGGAACCGCCAGAAGGCCCTTGGCGCTGGACCGCAGTGTCCGGGCAGAGCGATGGAGGTGGAGACGCTCCTTCAGGTATACTAGGCCAAGGCTGTTTAGGGCTTTAAAAGTCAGCACCAACACTTTGAATTGTGCTTGGAAATGTACTGGGAGCCAATGTAGGTCTTTCAGGACCGGTGTTGTATGGTCTCGGCAGCCGCTCCCAGTCACCAGTCTAGCCGCCGCATTCTGGATTAGTTGTAGTTTCCGGGTCACCTTCAAAGGTAGCCCCACGTAGAGCACATTGCAGTAGTCCAAGCGGGAGACAACTAGAGCATGCACAGTGGTGTGGGAGGAAATGATGCAAGTATTTGCCTCCACCATGATCCCTAGCAGAACCTCCCACCACATCAGACACACTCACCTGTGATTTGCAATGGGAGGAAATTTTGATCAGGACCATGCTAGAGTCTGTAGCAGCCACAACTACAGTGAGCTCCTAGCTGAGTTTCCTCTCCCCATCTCCTTCTTGGCAACTAGCAGTGACACGCAGTGTTGGGAAGCTGGCTGGGCAATGCTATCCAACAGCAAGAACACCTGTATCTCTTGTTACTGTACAAGGTATACAAAAAAAAAGTAGCCGCAACAAATGATATTGCAATCAAGAGCAGCCCTTCAAAACTCACTGTGGATCTCAAACACCCAACCATCATGATTCCCATTTCCAGCTCTGGAGAAAACTCCTGAAATGGCACCTCTGGTGGAATCTCCAGGTACTAAGTTTATGCGGCTGGCTGGAAGCAAGAGCGACAATTTAAAATGATGTCCTTTGGCAGAACAGCAAATATTTTTCTTTTCTTTTTTTATCATTGCAGGTACATTTGTCGTGCAAGTCACAGCAACGGATGCCGACGACCCTACGTATGGGAACAGCGCTAGAGTCGTCTACAGCATTCTCCAGGGGCAGCCATATTTTTCCGTCGAGTCTGAGTCAGGTCAGGAGATTTTAATCTGTCATTCTCTGACAACCTCCATAATTTAAAACGACGTGTTAAGTCAAGCTAGGACCTATTTGGCAAATTCTTCAAGGAAATTCTATTTGACTCAGTGCAGACTTCGAGAGGCCCAGTAGAGTGATACATCTGTAAATATGACACATTATTTTAATATCTTAACCTAATAAAAACAGAACGGAGCCTGGATGGAAAGTCCTTTCCCCCCAGTCCATTTGAAAACAAACAAATAATGGGAATGTTTAGGATGCCTGCATCGAAAGCAGTGCTCAGCTCAGTCATTTGGCTTTCATGAATAAAAATGGAGAGTGGACAACCTTTTGTCTCTCAAGGGCAACCATCCATCAGGGGTAATGTGCTAGAGCCTGCAGGAAAGTAATTGGCAGAGCCATAGACATAAATGTTCTGGATTAACTAATCCAGAATAAAGATCACCCTGCTTCAATTTTCGTCATGGCTGCTACCATGGGGGAGAGATTAAGGCAGCTTCAGGAGGCACAACAAGATACGGTACATACAATGAGCTCAGTGGCCAGAGGTTGTCCATCTGTCAGCAGAAAGGAAAATAAGACTATGAAGGAGATGAATGCTGCTTAATCACAGGTCCTTCAAAAAAAGATTGGAGGTATCATTTTTATAACTCTCTGGCTCATACAGGAAACTGACATGAAAGCCAGCTCAGCTTTGAAGTGGAAGGAGAAAGTGTGGTAGACAGAGAGATGGTGGTGACTTGTGCTTAAAAAGAATAAGACTATCTGAAATCTGGACAGGGAATTTTCTCTCTCTTATTTTATGTAAGCTTTCATTTTTGTAAACTTTATAACTACAAAGTTCACAGTAAATTTACTTATCTGCAATAAAGATCTGTGGGAAACTTATTGGGGAAAGTTCATTTTCAAGTGCAAACAACCTGTGACAGATCAAATGGAATGCATGCAATTGCACGCATATATGGTATATATATATATTAAAGAACACACCCTTTGGGGGACAGGAGATGCTCTAATCCTGCAAGTTATCAGTTTGGCAGAGTGAGCGTTATGCCTTTGTCAAAGCCCACTTGAGCAGCTTCCAAAGCACCCAACAACCAGCTGTTTGTGGGGAGATTTTAAAGTGCTACTCAAAGTAAGTTTGCCCTGGCTGATGTGAAGGGACCTCAATCCTGCTTGGTCCAGGTGTTTTGTTTCAGCATCTGAAAGAAAGTGGAGGGGAAGCTTGCTTCTATCGGCACCTTGCTGCCTGCTACATGCTTTGAAACCTCGATGTTGGGACTTCCAAGCACCCATCTGTTCATGCACGTATTTTAACGTATGGTCCTATCTGCATAGCCCCGTTGTTCCTTGGCCACATTAGAGTGTAACAGATTTTTTAGGAGCCCAGCTTTTATAAACAGATGGGCAGTTTGCAAAGGCATCCTACATTTTAGAAAGCCAAAGAGAATGATACTGATATTTCACCCCTCTGTTCAACTTCTTTTTCCTTCTCCCAATACCGTTCTGCCTCTAAATATATAGAAAGAATGCTTGGGGACTTGCTATTTTTTGCATGGATTTCCTTTCAGTTTAATGTTGTAGTAGTATGTCTTTAATGAAGGCTTGCTTTCACCCCGTTTGTCAAAATAAAAATTTCAAATAAGAAAGGGGTGGGAGAAAACACATGCACACAAAGATGCAGGACAAAAAGCAATGTGGGGGAGGGGGAGTTATGCTCCCTTTTAACTTCATGAAATGCTTTAGCATGGGGTTAATAGGTTGAATAAAGAACTGCATCAAACAGCAGTATATGCAAATAGCTTGAAGCTCTTTCCCATGTTGTGCAAGTCACACAAACAACAGAACCAGATACAATTTGACAAGGCTATAATTGAGTGCAATCATTACTAGCGACTGTAGTCAAGAGGACAGAGTGGAGGTTTAGATTCATTACTTTTTTGCAATTGTTCTAGGCAGCTTTTTTGTTCAATGCACACATACACACAAAACTACAAATAAAACATAACACGCCTTAAAAATGTGGTGCGCTACCCAAACGATTTAAACTAACACTAAAAGCGGGGGGACAGGGGGGGAACGGACACCAAGACCTTCCACTCAGGGAGTGACAGGACTCCCCTACCTCTTTTGAACTTACACTCGCCAATCAGAGGCCAGACTGCAAGAAGGAATTTGGAGACGGACCTGGCTAAGCCTGTTTGCACTCGGGTCCCTCCCCAAATCATCAAAGCTGGCTGCACCATCTTCCAGTAGCGCAGTCGGCATCGGACATCCCACCCTGTATAAATTTGGCCCCATCTGAAGGTGAGAAGATGGTGCATGTGGATGACCTTATGGTGGAGTGACTTGGTCGCCAAAGAGGAATTTGCCATACCCCACTCTCCTCCAGATCAAAGTATCGAGGTACCCTGGTAAAGGGGTTTAAGGGGAAGGATTCTGTCTGTATGCCCGGACGGGGGCTAACAAGCCATGGAATGCCCCAGTTTTCCTGGAGGGGGTCCTCTGTATTTGATGTGCATCATGTGGGGATCCTTAACCCAGGACTGACCCTGATAAAGTTACCAGACAGCAATTGGGTTGGCTGATCCAGGATACAGACCCAGTGCCTAAGCCAAAACCTTCTTGCACCTGTAATCAATAAATTTGTGGTCATTTGGATCCCAAAAAGGTTGTCATGTCATTTATGGCTCCCTGTGTCCCTACAGCAGTGACCTCAGGCTTACTGCAACTGGTCCTGCAACATAATATGGAAGCTGAGCAGATGCCAGAAATGGAAAGCAGTGGGCTTGGAGCCACACATACAAATAAACCCATGGACTGAAAAGGCTTGTGTAAAGGATTATTTTAACTTCATGAAGAGAGTGCATGGTGGCCTTCGTTGAGCATGAGGTTCCTCCATTGCAGCACTTTTCCATCCTTACTTACAATGAGCTTTTGCAAAGAAAGCCCTTCCCACTGATATCATGTCCATACAGGAAGAGATGTGCGGTAGTCTGGCCATTTAACTTAAGCTTTTACAAGAAAAGTCAGTTACCTTCAATGGTGTCCTTAATTTTCTCATTCCCAGGCATCATCAAAACAGCTTTGCTGAACATGGATCGAGAAAACCGGGAGCAGTACCAAGTGGTCATCCAAGCCAAGGACATGGGGGGACAGATGGGTGGATTGTCAGGAACCACCACGGTGAACATCACATTGACGGATGTCAATGACAACCCACCTCGTTTCCCCCAGAGTATGGAAGATTTAATAATTCTGCTTTATCTAGCTCAGTTCTACAATCCAGTGGTGGGGATGCAAATATACCTGTACACAGCAAGCCTGGAATCTTTAAAATTAGAAGAGATTGATGATATTGAAGGGAGGGGGTTATACCTTTTGGTCACAAATCTGTGAAAGCTTATGGAAAACACCCAGCCTTACTACTGTTCACTATTGACAATTATTTCCTAGATTTATCTTCAGCTCTGTCTATGGTATTGTAATGTCCTATTTCAAAGAGTCAAAAGAAAGTACAGTGGTACCTTGGTTCTCAAACTTAATTCATTCCAGGAGTCAAATGGTTCGAAAACCAAGGTGCAGCTTCCGATTGGCTGCAGGAGCTTCCTGCACTCAAGTGGAAGCCATGTCGGACGTTTGGCTTCCAAAAAATGTTCGCAAACATGAACACTTACTTCTGGGTTTGTGGCGTTCGGGGGGGCGATTTGTTCGGGAGCCAAGCTGTTTGAGTACCAAGGTACCACTGTACACTGAAATCAATTGAATTACAGTGGTACCTCGGTTTATGAACACAATTGGTTCCGGAAGTCTGTTCATAAACTGAAGCGAACTTTCCCATTGAAAGTAATGGAAAGTGGATTAATCTGTTCCAGACGGTCCGCGGGGTACTTAAACTGAAGCGTTCATAAACTGAAGCAAACTTTCCCATTGAAAATAATGGAAAGTGGATTAATCCGTTCCAGATGGGTCCGCGGTGTTCATAAACCGAAAATTCATAAACCGAGGTGTTCATAAACCGAGGTTCCACTGTATGGGGATTTAGCCCAGCTCTTACACTGAGTACATTATAGTATATAGCTACTAGTTGTTTTTGACTACATTCTTTCAGTGGTTAAGCAGCCTTTGTGATATTTAGTATGATTCAGTGCTTGTCAGTTTGTCTAATCCAGGGCTCAAAGACTGCTGTTTTGTCAAGTACCATGGAAACCACCAATCATCTCAGAAAACCTCCCTGCCTGGGCAAACCCTGCACATTAGAAATAAGGCTAGGCTACTGACATACGGGTGGCGCTGTGGTCTAAACCACAGAGCCTGGGGCTTGCTGGTCAGAAGGTTGGCGGTTCGAATCCTCGGGACGGGGTGAGCTCCCATTGCTCGGTCCCTGCTCCTGCCAACCTAGCAGTGTGAAAGCACGTCAAAGTGCAAGTAGATAAATAGGTACCACTCCGGTGGGAAGGTAAACAGCGTTTCCGTGCGCTGCTCTGGTTTGCCAGAAGTGGCTTAGTCATGCTGGCCACATGACCCGGAAGCTGTCTGCAGACAAACGCCTGCTCCCTTGGCCAGTAAAGCGAGATGAGTGCCACAACCCCAGAGTCGTTCGTGAATGGACTTAATTGTCAGGGGTTTATTTACCTTTACTGACATACTAGCTTTCAAGTAGCCGCAAGATTTTGATGCATTCTGAAATGGCATTAGCGAAGAGAACTGCACCAAATACTTTTCTCTCCAGGGAAAATAATTCTAGATACAAAAGTATGCCAGGTTTATATATTTGAAAATGTTGAGGAAGGCATTCCCCCAACTGAAGAATAACTCCTAATATAGGGCAAACGTCAGCCTGCGGGTATGGACAGTAGGAAACTTCTGTTGACACGAGTAAGCCATAATTTGAGACTTGGTTCCATGGCCCAAAGAGAATTACACATCTCTGGCCAAGGGCGTCTCACATGCTCTGAGACAATGATGCAGAAGCACAATGACCAAAAGGTCCCCGAGACAATGTATTTGGGTCATTTGCAGTGCAGCAAGTTAACATGAAGGGCTTTGGCTGTGCGTCGTCTTGTGTCGCTATGTCACATCGCACAATGGTGGTTTGCTGTTTCCTTATTCACTGTATTTGACGTATGGATGCTTTTGCTTTGCCATAATCCATCTGGCGAAAACAGCCCTGCGTGCATTGTAAAGAGAGGACTTGTTGAAAATCAGTTCAAGGGGCAGGGAAAGAGAGAAATGCCTTGTAGGGGTTTGCGGTAGAATAAAGCAGCCCTGATTTCAACAAGATGCTGGGCTTATTTAAAGCACTTATCCCTGCTAGGTTCCATCCAGCTCTCAGCCTGTCAGGCAAGTGAATGGTTTGGCAGATAGGCTTACAGGGTTCGATATTCCACAGATAGAGCAACCTGTTGTTACTGTGAGGTATTTGAGGAGCCAGGGTCAGAGCCAGTCACTTCAGGGAGCCAGATAAGATACTATTGGCTCCCTGCATCACCTGTTCTGTGCTGAGTTGATAGCTGCAGTTGTTGTTGGCATCTGCCTGACTCGAGAGACAATGGAGTGCACCTCTGGGGGTCAAGTCAAACTGCTGCATTAGCAGCACCAAAGTAACCTGCTTGAGATGCAAACCAGGGCAGTGTGTATGGAGGTCCTGGGCTGCCCAGACAGCAAGACCCCCTCTCAGCCTTATGGATGCGGTTGCAGTTCTGTACTCTAATCATGAGTGGGACTGTCGTGCAAGCTAGCTGTTCCCTTCGCCTGCAGGCTGCCATACAGGTGCAGGGAAATGGGTGCCTCTGCCCTACCATCATTTCCCCCTGTTTGACAAAGCACCATGACACCAGCATCTTTAAATCAGCACAAGGAAAGAGTAACCTTGAGCCATAAGCAAAAGCCAGAGTGAAACTATTCCGGTGTGCAGACTTAGCAGCTGAAGGGTGTATGAGTTAAGTCTGATGCCAGAACAAATAGAATGGTTAAGCACTTGCCTTTTGTAGTACTTAGAATCAGGAATGCAACAGAATGGCTCTATTGAGAAAGAAGAAAGTCCTGCAAGCAACTTGGAGCAGCAGCAACCTAGGAATCAATTTACTAGTGTGGCTGCTGGTAGAGAATAGATGTAGGAAGAAAACCTGCATGTGACTGGAGATTTGGGGGAAATGCCCCAATAGTTGTGATTGTCTGGCTAAAGTTTCCCTTTATCTCTAGGTGCCTACCAGTTCAAAATCCATGAGTCTGCACCTCTCAATTCACCGGTTGGCAGGATAAAAGCTACTGATGCTGATGTGGGTCCAAATGCAGAGATGGAATACAGCATCATCGAAGGGGATGGCTCAGAAATGTTTGGCGTCTTCACAGACAAGGCGACACAGGAAGGCATCATAACAGTGAAAAAGGTGCATGTTCTCAGATGTTTCCCTTTGGCTTTCAGCATGCTTTTGTCACATGTGTTTTGTCTCCCACACATAGTTTGTTAACACCCTTGTCAACGTATAGTAATGCTCTGCAAAGAGTGGAGAAATGGCTTCAGAGGAAATATTTCACACTTTTGCATGGCTGTCCAGATCAGATCAAGTGGCCCTGGGCAGCCCGGGCACACAGGCTGCCCTCCCTACCTCGACACCTCCCTTCTCAACCCTGACCCATCACAAGCTACAGATCCTGCAGGCTTCTTTCAGCCTGTGTCTAGAAGCTGCTTCTTCATGGCTGCAGACCAGTAGTTATCACCACTGTGAGATAATACAAAATACTTCATATAACTCTATTTAGATGCTAAACATGCTTGGGTGGGCTAGCAAAATGCCATTCACTTATATGAGAAGAAATAAAGAGGTGCACCATTTGAGTGTGGGCAGAACCTGCTTCCTGCCCTGTGTAGCACCAGCTAATAAGGACCACGTTTGCTCCTGTATGAGTCAACCCATCCTATGTCTTGTTTCCTGGTCACACTAGAGCATAAGGGATATTGTGACTGGGCATTTGATTAATTAGGTGTTGGTTGTGGGCTTTTAAAAAAAATGGTGCCAATTATATTCACTAGATTGATGCTAGTTGTATTTGCTGGGTTGATTTCTGTTCTGGACCTGGGTTAAAAATGTGAACAGTGACCATTTCTGTTACTGACAGAATTCTCTGACATCCCTAGGTGCAACAGACTTGTTCTATCAAATGGCAACCTGGCCTCTTTTACACACCATTTCTTTTCTACATGTTGCAGGGGGGGGGATACGTTTTAGAGACGCTGGCTAAGAATCTGCTCCATTAGCCCCCACAAATTCTCAAAAACTGTGCCGTGTTGCATATGAAATATTTTGAAATTAAACACTCTGAAAAGCTGGGTAAAGTTAATATCCCATCTAATGCAAAAGCATATCAGAGCTCTGTGTTCCTATGTCTTTTCCCCTATACAATGCAATTAATAATTCTATCCGGGAGCATTCTGACTTCTCTTTTGTTGTCTCTCTGTTTTTTAAAGAGCAGGGCCTTATTAGATCCTGAGTGGGAACTACTAATATGACACCTTCGTTGTCAGAAAGCATTTCACTAATCTCATTTGCAAGCAACTTATCTAGCAAGCTTGATAAGGTTACAGATATCAGCCTGCATCAATTCAGACTTAGCCAACATGAAAAAGACATTAGAGTCTCAAACATGCACTTTTGCCTGTAGATCTCTGCACAACACCCATCATTACTTGTTCATACAGAAATGCCTCATAGGACTTGATCCCAATATCACTCAATTTTCTGTTTGCGTCCGATTCTGAAAAATAATGCTTTGGCCAGGTTTCTTACAGTACAAGGGATTAAAAAAAATGAAGAGCCATGGTTTGTCTCCTTTCCACCTAAATTGCTTGTGATGTTTCTTCTGTACCCTCAGGATTTCACGATGTAGTCAAATCTAATTGCAACTACATCACGCACAATTCCCCCCACTTCCTCAAGCAATAGGAAATTCCAGGGGCAGCCTCTATGGGGCCTGGTTACATGTGAGGAGAGAGCACTGAAAGCTTGTGGCATTTTTGCAATATCTGTTTATGCATTGAGCATAGAGAGGGGAAGAAAAGCCCCATACTCAGAAAGAGCCAGTCTATAAACCAGCATCAGTTCCCCAGAAAGCAAAAAGCTTCTATTTGAAACTAGGGGTGGGAGAGAAATTCAACTCAGTTGGCGAACTTACCAAATTTGCAGTTCCCAAAACAATATGCAAACCAAAACACAGCCATCCATCAAAAGTTGTGCTTTGCTTGTGTTTGTGTGTATGTGTGTTGCAATGCCAAGGAGAGTGTACAGAAATACATATATTGAGGTGCACATAAAAATGCACGTATTTGTGAAAACAACATACGAAAATAGAGCGCATTAGGGAAATTTGCTTTGAAAAAAGGTGCCTCTTAAGCAAACATGCATACTGTGAGAAACTCACACAAAAGTGCTGGTGAATTTTCATGACAACCTTTTTTTAGAAATCCCAAAGTGATGTGGAAATGTGGGGAATGGAAATTAAGATGGGGAAAAATGAGAAATGGGGGTAATTGGAAATTGAAGGATTCACCCACTTCTACCTGGAGTGTTTCCTCTTTCCCCCCGAGACTCCTTCATCCTCTCAGCTACAGAATTCATATTATTTCCTCTTTAACTGGCTGCACTGCGACTACTGGCCACTTCTCCAGCTCGCAACAGAGCATCGGGACTGTCTGTGCTGTTAGGCAGAGTGAGGAAGCCATCTAAAAAACAACAGCACCCTGATTTAGGGGTGTCATGAAAGGGCAGAAAATTGTCAGTTGTTTCATTTATTACTATTGTATTTTTTACTACCAGGGAGTGAGATAAGTACCCAAGGGGTTGCCGCCTCAGGTGCCAAAATAACTTGGCCATGTTTTGCACACTATATACGTTGAATGGTGGGGCAGTGGTGGGGAAGCAGGGACACCAATTGCTGTTCTTCCTGAGGCAGCAACATATCTTGGGGTAGCCCTGCCAACCACATGGGCTGCGTCTGAGTTCGCTAGACACTGTCAAAGCTCATGAAGAAAACTCTTGCAGACATCAAGCGCTATTGAGCAAGCATCTACAGCTAGTTCCAGAAACATTGACTGACCGTCGGCGCTCATTAACATCAATGAAGTATAACAAATGACAGTTATCTCTTCCCTTGACACAACACAACAGCATCCTCGCTACGCTCTTTTACCGAACGCCACGCTACATCGGTTCTGACTTCACATAACATAGTTGCATTTCCAGTGAGGAACGGCTTTCAACACACAACTTTCCCCCAAAATGTGTCCCCTTTTCAGGTAGGGGCTTTGAGGGAAACGAAAGTCGGTTCAGAGTGGTTGATTTATTTTCTCATTTGCAAGGAAGTGTGGGAAGGCAACGTTGTTGGGCAAACACATTTGGGAAGTATCAGAGTAGGAAAGGCAGGAATGTTTCAATGGAAATGAAGTCATTAATGATTTCTAAAAGGTGCAGGATCGGAGGACAAACCTCTTGTCTCACAGCAGCACATTATCTCCAGACATTACAGAGATCTCTGAAGTTGCCATTGTATATTTTCTTCTTCACAAGGCATAAATGGGGCAATTGTTTGAAGTGGGAGTGCTTGAATACGGAAACACCTGAGCAGTCCCAATTCAAGCAAACACACCTTCCTTCTGGAGCAGGCCCTTCTTCGAGCTGGGGCTCAAATGCACACCCTGCATTTCTTGGTCTTCTCCAAGAAGCAAGAAGAAGTGTTGTCCTTTGAAGAAGAGAAAGAAGGTACCGTAGTAGATGGAGGAGGACTCTCTGCTAAAGGTTGATAAGCAACTTCATTGTCCCTTCTGCTCTCCCGCCTTGTGGTTCTTTATATTTACACCAGACACCCTCTCTCCTCTCTAAAATAGGGCACATAACCACCCTACCTCTGAGGCCGAAATCCTGGATACACTTACTCAGGCGTATGTACGGTTGAAAGCAGTAGGGCTTCCTTCTGGGCAAGCATGCATTGAATTGCAGTGCAAATGTTTGTTTTGAAGTGCATAACACGCTCATCCGACGCATTTCAGTCTGCCTCTTTGAATGTCAGGTCTCCCTGGAAAGCCGTTATCAGCTTTCTATTTAACATGTGCATTTTCTGCTCCTAGGCTTTGGATTTTGAAAAGAAAAGACAGTTCACTCTGAAAGTGGAGGCAAGCAATCCTCACGTGGACCCCAGATTCCTCTATCTGGGACCCTTCAAAGATGTTACAACTGTCAGAATTGTGGTGGAGGATGTAGACGAACCTCCAGTGTTCAGCAGGCCAGCCTACGTATTTGAAGTGAAGGAAGATGTCCAGATAAACACTGTCATAGGAACCGTGACTGCCCGAGACCCTGACGTTGCAAAGAATCCTATCAAGTAAGCATAGACTTATTTAGGTTTTTGTTATATCTCTGAACTTAGCATGTTTGGGTTTTTTTTAATGCCAATATCTTACTACTGTTGAGAATGAAATAGTTGGTACTGTATAGCTAGGTATTATTTCTGCTGTTGTTGTTTTTTAAGTAAATTTTATTTGGTTTTACAAAATCAATCACACAATTAACATTCTTGAAAACATTAAAAATAAAACAAGATTCTTTCGATTCTTAGGACTTCCCTCCTTCCCTCCATAGATTCTTTAAATACCTTTGTCAACTGCATATTATAGTTCATCCAAATTACAGTCCTCCCTTGTCTCCAAAGTCTTTGTAACATTGCCAGAGTTATTTAGAGCCTGCCAAAGAGTTGCAGTGTTTACAGTGTTCTTTTAAACGCAAACTGTATTCATCCCGAACTCTACTGAAGTTCTGATCTTCCTGATTTTCCTGGTCAATCTCGGCATCTCTGCACAATCTTGCAATTTCATCTGCCAGTCCACCTTTATAGGCATCTTGTCACCTTTCCATTTCTGGGCAAGCAGCATCCTTGCAGCCGTAGTAGCGTACATGAACAGTCTTTTCGATTCCTTCGGTATATCTGCGCCTACAATTCCTAAGAGAAAGGCTTTTGGTCTAGCTAGGTGTTATTTCTGGGTCTGCCCTGTGAGACTTATTCCGATTCTTTCATCACAGAATACATAAGAACCGCTTGTCTTAGCTTTGGGGAAGTGCAGTTTGCAGCTCAGCTCGGCCACAGCAGACAGGGCTCGCTCCTGCGGTGTAGGCAGGCAGGGAGAGAGGTGTTCCTTCCACCTTTGCAAGCCACACCTGTTTCAGGGGACTCTTTTGCCGGTGGCACTGCCAATTGCGGAGGAGTCTGTGGGCATGGCTCAGGGAGCAGACCAGAGGGGGTTGCTTTGCCCTACATTCTCCCCTCTGATCTGCTCCCTGGAAATATAAGCGTGCTACTCCCATGCCTCAGCCTCAGTTCCCTTCTAGATTTCAGAACAGTAGGCACCAGACGCAGCAGAGGAGGAGGAGGAGAACAATTTCTTTTTTACATGGACAGTGGTGGCGGCTTGCTGGACCTCTGAAGCAGCCGAAGAAAGTGGAAGAAAGATGAAAGAGAGAGAGAGAGAACCAAAAGCTTCACTATGTAGGGAGCAGTTGGGGCATGGCTAGATGTGGTGTGGCTTGCTATGGAAGTCCCTTCATCACCATTGGGGGGGCAGGAAGGAATGTTCCCTTCAGGACAATTGGCCAATCTGGAGATACTGCCTGCCTCAAAGCAACTGTCACAACGATGGTGGACAAGGTGTTGAGAATGGATCCTTAGACCAAGTGAGCACCGCAAGAGCAGGGCAATCCCCTTAAAGGGAGCTTGGGGGGGGGAGAGAGCTTCTTGTCCAGACACCCTGCTCAGGGGTTGATGGGCCATAGAACCCCCAAAATGGTGGTCACGGGGGTTGATGTACATCATAGAGCAACCTGTAACCTTGGTTGACCGTGCCAATCGACAAACTCGTAAATACATAAGCAGCTTTTTGGAGTGTTCATCGGCAACTATTAGCAAGATGTTATTTGTTTAAAAATTGAATGAAGGAAGGCAAGAAGCGAATGAGGAGTGGCAGCCAGGGAAAGCTTGGCAATGCTTATGTTCTCTTGAAGTAAATGGAGTTGAAGCAGAAGGTTAAGTGTTGAACAAAATGCTGTTGAACACAATGGCACACTTCCAGAGGTACAATTTCCTGTACTCTCGGTCTGGTGCAGAAAGACAGGAAGCCATGAAAGCAGGTACAATACAGGGAGCCAACAAAGTAGATACCTTCAATATATATATATCATTATCATTATTATCATTCTATCTATTACCATACCAACCTTTTATTGGAAGGTCTCAGGGGCCCCCTACCTGCTTTGTGGGGGGGAAACCACTTGAGCATATGTCCGGCCACATGTGTTGGGCCACTGAGAAGGGAGCGGGTGGTGCTGTGGTCTAAAGCACGGAGCCTCTTGGACTTGCCAATCAGAAGGTCGGCAGTTCGAATCTGCATGACAGGGTGAGCTCCCAGCTTCTGCCAACCTAGCATTTTGAAAGCACATCAGTGCAAGTAGAAAAATAGGTACCACTGCAGCAGGAAGGTAAATGGCGTTTCCGTGTGCTCTGGCTTCCATCATGGTGTCCCATAGCGCCAGAAGCGGTTTAGTCATGCTGGTCACATGACCCAGAAAGCTGACTGTGGACAAAGGCAGGCTCCCTTGACCTGAAAAGTGAGATGAGCACCACACCCCATGGTCACCTTTGACTGGACTTAACTGTCCAGGGGTCCTTTACCTTTTTACACTGAGATGGTTCAATGATTGTCCTGGAAGGCATGAACTCCCAAGCCAGCCCATTTGAGGCAGCCTAAGCATATTGGAAGTTCCCCAACACCACCAGGAAAGAGTTCTCTAAACCCATATCCTATCTTACCTTTGCCAGCGCACTTAGGGATGGTTTGGGCCATCCTACAAACACAAACAAGCAAACACAAACCCATTCTCTCTCTCTGGCCCAGCACCACCAATAATCCCTCTAGTGCAGACACAGGATGGATTGTCCACCTCGTGACAATCTCAACTCCCCTCCCCACCCTGAACTTCATATATGCTACGCCAAGTAGCAGGCCCTAGCTCATCTGCTCAGGTCCCAGTTATGCACACAGGTACTATTTTTTGCATAGCTGCCAAGTTTTCCCTTTTCTCGCGAGGAAGCCTATTCAGCATAAGGGAAAATCCCTTTAAAAAGGGATAACTTGGCAGCTATGATTTTGTGTGGGTGGGTGGGTGGGTGGGTGGGGGGAGGTCCCATCACACTGTGAACCAAACTATACAGATCTCACAGCCTACATCAGCAGTGTCGACAGGTGAGAACAGACTGGAATGCCAGATCAGGCTGATGGCTTTGGAAAACACAAATGTGTGCCTGGCATGTACCTGCTTTCCATACTCAACCATTCACTTAGGCATACCCTACTCCAGGGCTCCTCAACCTCTTGCCCTGCAGATGTTTGGGGCTAGAACTCCCACAAGCACCATGTTTCCCGAGGCTGATGGGAACTGTAGTCCAAGACATCTTCAGGGCACCAAGCCTTGTTCTGTCTTGGTGTGGCTAGAAACCTCACTCCATTTTTGTTGTGTCCATACTCCTTTCTTCCTTTGTTGCCTCTGAGCTGCTCTTCCTGCCTCTGTGGTATGTACACTCAAGTTGTTTTCTCACCTTGTGAAGGTGCTTTCCAACACCTCTCCCTCCATCTTTGTACTCAGTCATGGGTGGAAGCTGATAGAAGAATGATACAGGAGGAGAGAGGCAATGGGGAACTTTCAAAATGAGGCTAGGGAGCGTGTGCTTGGATAGAGATGCGAGGCAACAGAAAGCGTCAAAGTTAGCCTCTCTGGACATGCCCCTGGAACCTAAATGCTGTGCAGGAATAGAGAGAAAGTGAACAGGACTGTGCTACCACCCAAACTGCTTGCCTATGTGATCCTGGAGGGCTTTTCTGGTGCCATCTCTCCAAGATCCGGGAGCCTAGATTAGGGCTTGACAGTGATTTCCCCCCGCACACCATCATGAGTGTAAATGCTAACTCTAACTTTCCCTCACAGCTCGGGGGAGGATGCAATTAGACCGTTATATGTTCTACTTGTCACTTACTTGTCAGGTTCCCCTGACAGTTAGAAATAAAACCTTCCAGACACTTGATGTTACATCGAAAACCCTCAATTTTTTCCACTTGACTGTAGCTTTAAAAAGAAAAACCTCAGCACAGAGCACTGTCAGCTTGAAAGCCCTTTGATCTCCCATTAAAGAATGCTTCATAATGTCATTATGAAGATGTTTAGCATGTGTGTGAGAGAGAGGAAATTCACACATGCATTCCTCGGTGGCCCACAAATTTTCTTGGCTTGCAGTTGCGTTAAATACAGGGACACTGCATCGAAGAAAGCAATTAGAGGAAGATCTCTTGAGGATCAGATTTTGTAAAAAGTCTGCCTTTGGCACCAGCAGATTGAGTGACACTTACATTTGTCAATAGAGTAACATTTTAGTCACCGATTCCCCTCACCTGCCTGGATGCTGAGTGACATTTCAGATGCATAAATGCATTCAGATGTACAACTATCACAACATTAGAGCTGGCAGTTTTCAGTCTTGGCTCCAACAAGGCTCAAGTCCCATTAAGACCTCATGGGGACTGTGGCCCAAAAGACACTGGCACATACCAGCATCTGCAGTCCCCACACCATCTTCCCTTCCTCCCTCCAACATTTGCCATACAGAAAATCTGCCATCTCCCATGTCAACTAGGCATTGCAAAGGAGCTGAGATTAGTCGCAATCATCCCTGCCTACGCCTGAATGAACTTGGATACGGTATGCCAGCACTTCAACCGAATCCTGCAGCTGTTTCATTTAACAGCCACTTGATGTGCATACAATAGCAGGGGGTTGTGTTTACCTGCAAAAACTTTGCTTGCCGATCTCTGCACATCGATAAATCATCAAAACAGACCATACCATTTTTGTCCGGTTGGTTTGCAACCATCCTTATCTGTCAGGCTACACGGAAAGGGACCGTCACCTTGTCTGCCGCTGTGAGGAATTGAAAGGGGATTTGGCAAAGAGAGTGGATGAGCGGTTCTCCGCTGAGTGGGGCTCTGAGAGAATTACAGAACAACAAGGACCCCTGTCCGGCTAACTCAAAATACTGCAGCATATATAACAAAACAGTTGATCTAGCTCAGGTAGCCTGTTAACACATCATCTAATATAAGGTAGCACTTTTGTCCTTGAGAGCAGTTCAGCCCATGAACTCTGCATGCTTAAAGGATGCTATGCTGTCATTCAGTCAATATCACAAGAGGTACCTGCAATAAAATATTGCAGTGTGGGGTATTCCTGCTCAGTATGCCAATCAGCTATGCCTTCTTTCAGGATATGATATTCCATTTCCCCCACCTCTCCACCTCATGTTTTCCTTATCCAATATGCTGCATTCTGTGCCCAGTCATTTGACAATTCGCAGTGGGATGGGGTGTCTACATACAATTCCTGGCCTAATGGTTTGTTCTGCTTCTGCAAACCTCAGAGTTTCTCCAAGTATGCATATATCTCCCTCTTGATACCAGGAGCCATATTCTTGCTACATAGCTGTCATAATTCCGCACTTGAGTTTGCTGTTGCTGTATACAAGCAGGACCCAACCTCAAAATTTTTCAGTGCATACTGTGTATGAAACAGCATGTGTATGTACCTCGGGACTGGAAAGTAGCTGATGTAACCAAAAAAACAATGATCCTGGAAATTGCAGGCTAGTTAGCACCGTAATCTCCAAGCGATGTTCCTGGAACATAACTGATATGAACATTGCACGAACTTGCCTTATGACACCTCTGCATTTCCTTATGTATACATATTAAGGACTTAGTGATGGCATCTTCATATATTTATTAACATTCTAGCTTATCAATTTCCCCGAGTTTGAAGGGAATAAAGCCCCGAAATCTGACATACACGCACCAGTAATTTCATTAAAGAAATGTAAAAAATGAGTTTGATGTTGTCGACTTAATTTTTAATAGGCTATGATCCGCAAGTCAAAGTCACCACCAATTCAACATAATTAGCAGCCCTTGATCAAAAGAGACCTGGGATTATTTAAATTGAATGAAAGCAATGACAAGGGTAGCCTATTAAAAGCATTCTTCTAGGTCAGGGTTAACAATGTAATAAGGATATACGGTACTTTTAACTACTACAACCTTGTCTTGTGTTCTTTCTGAATGAGAAAAATAGTTTAGAACTAGCGTTTTGCCAAACCACGGTGTTACCTATTAGAACTGTGTCGCATTAGTGTTCTGCTTGCAGATGGTCCGGCCCACCTATGAGACAGTGTGAAACATCCACTTCAGGTGGCGGGAGCACAAGAGGCGGCACCCTGCCTGCCCCACCGCTTCTGCCACTGCCAGAATGCTCCCTCTCGACAGCAAAATGGAGGCGGTGGTGTTGCTGCTCATTTTCCCTGGCCTTGGAGTGGAGAAGACAAGTGGCAACGCTCTGAGGAGCATGCTGGCTCTCATTGAATCGGCAAGAGCCAGGGCGTTCCCGTGTGCAGTGTTCTCACTTGTCCCCACCACCAGGTAGGGGAATACAAGTGGCAATGGAGGAATTAGGGGGGGGGCACATTCCTCAAGTGGCAAAACGGGATGAGACGCCCCTGCCTGTGCGTGTAGTGATTTCTGGGAAACCATGCTTCCTCATAATATTAATATTCAGGTGCAGATCTACTGTATGTCGTGGGAGCAGGGAAACGGTTAGCTATTTGTCATAAAAAAATATGCATCTTACACAAATAGTTGAAGATAAATCTTTACTTGTTAGGTTGGCAACAATTGAACAACCGGTATTATTTACTGTAAAGGTAAAGGTAAAGGGACCCCTGACCATTAGGTCCAGTCATGACCGACTCTGGGGTTGCGCGCTCATCTCACATTATTGGCCGAGGGAGCCAGCATATAGCTTCCAGGTCATGTGGCCAGCATGACAAAGCCGCTTCTGGCAAACCAGAGCAGCACATGGAAACGCTGTTTACCTTCCCGCTGTAGCGGTTCCTATTTATCTACTTGCATTTTGACGTGCTTTCGAACTGTTAGGTTGGCAGGAGCTGGGACCAAGCAATGGGAGCTCACCCCGTCGCAGGGATTCGAACCGCCGACCTTCTGATCAGCAAGCCCTAGGCTCAGTGGTTTAACCCACAGCGCCACCTGGGTCCCTTATATTATTTACTGTACATATACATTAATGAATGTCTCTCCCTTGAGCCCAACAGAGGTTTTAGTTCTTTTCCCCCAAAAAACTCATTTGTACCGGTAGCAGTGCATAAGTTACTAATCCATAGCTTGCCTGTCCTCACAGCATCTTCCAGACGGTGTCTTCATGAAGCCCCCACCCTCCCACATTCACAGCCAAAGATAAAACCAACACAATAATCAAGCCATTGCCTTCTGACACCTCCTTTCCCCAATGCCATTTATCCTTTGTGAAATACATTTACAATACAATACAAACACTAACAGAAATGCCAGGGAAAACAGGCTGAAACTTGTAGTAGGTTCTCTACAGAGTTGGAATGAGCGACTGAGCCCGAGCCCCTACTGCAGCCTTAGAAGGTTGACAGTTTGGCATTAGCCTCCCCGTACCCCATTTCTTCTGGAGCAGGGCTGAGAAAGCTGTGAGCCTCCAATGCCGTTGGACTCCAAACCCCGTCAGCCCTACCCAACACTGCAGTTGGTCAAGGATGATGGGAGTTGTAATCCAGCAGCCGCTGTAGTCCTACAGGTAGACCCATCTTGGTGGTGGCATGTTGGCAGGAGAGACATCCACGGGTCCCTTCTAGAGATGAAACAGCTGTTTGACCAGGGGGATACCCCACAGCCCTACAGGGATGATCAGCTCTGTGATAGTGGCTGCCACTAGGAAGTTGAATTTAACCATGTAGTATGGTGCAAACTAAGGCTCTGTCCATTATTCATCTTTTGCCAAGAAGCTAGAAGAACAGAGGCTTAGCTCCCTCCTGTCTGACTTGAGATGAGAGTACATTCACTGCTTCCCACCCATTGGAT